>NC_086329.1:21440793-21770436 GCF_036172605.1 Pelobates fuscus | reverse complement strand
ATTATCAGATATGGCTGCAGCAGTTGATCAGACAGGTCAACTCCCCCCATGTGTTTATTTTATTGCTTAATGCAGACAGGCAGCCGTCTTGTTTCCTGTCTGCCACGGACTGCGACCCTGCGTGTGTGTTCACTGTGCATGGTAGTCAGTATAAACACCTCCTTTTTGTCTCTGTATTTCAGAGCCAGCAGTTCGTCCTGGCATAGAGCAGCAGTTTCCCCCTTTTTAATTTTTTTCTCTGCCAGAGCCTTGGGGAAGCCAGTGCGTGTCTTGCGGATAGTGCCGCAGACCACAGTCTCAAAACAATATAGCATTTTTTGAAGGGGTATGCTATTGTAGTAATTATAAAGGTAGAGGTGGTACCCTTGTTCAGTAGCGGGTTCATTAGATCCCAAACTATTTTTCCGCTAGTCCCAACTACATCAGGGCAACCTGGGGGATCCCGGTGGCTATCTTTACCTTCATATACTCTGAAGGTATAAACATACCCACTGCTACTTTCACATAACTTGTAAAGCTTGATGCCATACCGGGATCTTTTGGCTGGTATGTATTGCTTAAACCCCAGTCTACCCTTGTATTTCATTAGGGACTCGTCAATACATATATTCTTTTGGGGAGTATAAATTATGCCAAATTCTTTATTAAAATGGTTAATTAGGGGCGGATTTTATAGAGTTTGTCATACTGCAGATGATCTTTGGGGTGGCACTTCGAATTGTCATTGAAGTGCAGAAAGCGCAGTACTGATTTATATCTGGGCCTACTCAGGGCCGGATTAACATAGGGGCTGATGGAGCTGCAGCTCCAGGCCCAGGCCCATTGATTTAAAAAAAAAAAATTTATATATTTTTTTTTTACATTTTTTTTTTTTCACACACTACGCTTAGGGATTCCATCTGGCTTTTATTTTATTGGCACAGCCAGTATTTGAGGCTGGCTGGTGCCAATATTGCAGTGATACTGGCAATACAAATGCTGGTATTTTTCTCAGTAACAAGAGTGATACTGGCAATACCAGCACTGTCCAGAAGGGGTCGCTCTGTGTGGAGACAGGCAGGGATAGGAAGTTCCAGCATATCCCTCTCTGCCTATCTATACTCACTGATCTTCAGGGGTGCAGCTACAGAGAGTCCAGACAGCAACTTCCACCCTGCAGAGACAGCCTACTGTTCAGGGAAGTAAGGGATGGGGGGAAAGGCTGCAAGGAGACATAAACGGAGACACTAAGGGACATTGGGAGACATTATGACACATACACATGGGGACACAGTGTCCCCATGTCTCCCAGCCAGTGTCCCTGGTGTCTCAGTGCCCCCTAGTCTCCCAGTGCCCCCAGTCTGCCAGTGTCTCACTGTCCCCATTTTTCCTAGTGCCTCATGTGTCTCAGTGTCCCCATGTCTCCAAGCTAGTGTCCCTAGTGTCTGTGGCCCTGGTGTATGTGTCCCCATTTATCCCAGTGCCCCCATGTCCCCCAGCCAGTGTCTCTAGTGTCTGTGTCCCTGGTGTCTATGTCCCCTATTTTCCCAGTGTCCCCATGTGTCCCAGCCAGAGTCCCCTAGTCTCCCAGTTTCACTGGTGTTTCTGTGTCCCTAGGTCTCCCTGTGTCCCCAGGTCTCCCTAGTGTCCTAGTGACATGGGGACCCTGGGATACATGGGGACACAGGGAGACATGGGACATTGAGACACTGTGATACATAAAATCACTGGGAGACCCGGGGACACGACACTAGGGGACACTGGGAGACATGGGGTACTGAGACACTGATGCATAGGAACACTGAGACCTGGAGTAATCGACACATGGGGGCACTGGGAGGAATCCATCTATACAGCAGAATCAAACTAAGTAGTTTTTTGGTGATTTTACAGCATTTTCTCTTATGTCACTCCTTGTGATTTACATCATGTGATGTGACCCATACATATTTAATTATGCAAATTAGCAAGGCTGGTATGTTTTTCCAAGAAAGGTGGCAACCCTAACTACTTTTCACATACTCTTACTTAAGTATGGAAACTTAAAAAGGATGTATGGGAACAAAACTTGTGTGGACTAGCTGACAATGAATAAACTGTGGCATGTTTCCTTTCTTCTACACTCACTACATACAGCTTTTCTCTGTCCCAGACTATATACCAGGAGCTTCTGCCTGCTAGTAAGAAGGTAAGGAGACAAGTGGACCAGCGAGTGCTAGGGGACAGACCTTAGAAAGCGTTGAGCGAGCGCATCATTAGATGCATTTATGCCAAGCTCAGGGTGTTGTCTGCATAGTATGCCCTTAGTTGGCCAGCTGCATGATTGGCTGGCAGCCTGACATGCATTCATACCAGGCTTGCCTTCTAATTCTTTTGGGCAGACATGTCCTTTTTTGGGGCATGTTCGCCCCTTTTGGCAGGTTACGTGATTTGTGTCAGTGGCACACCCTTTTACCGAGCCCATTGACTTCCTGCTTGACTGGACACTGCTGTTAGGGGTTATGGATTTACTTGAAAGATTAAAACATAAATTAGTGAGAGATTAGCCTAGGGTATGTCTTTTCTTATAGCTAGTATTGTCTTTCTCTCCAGCACCATCTTCATCAGATACATGATGCTTGGGAGTGTTTTACTGTTTTTGGTCGATATGATTCTGTAATTAGGCCCGTCATAATTGTCAGCACCAGGCCCACTGGGCTCTTAATCTGGCCCTGGGCCTACTCATGGTCTGAGAGAAAATGGGAGTATTGCATACTGGGTTTTTGGACCAGTACATTCGGATGCTGGGCTTTTTTATAATTCCCATCAGCATGGTTAGTGCCCAGAACTGTTTTAACTCTGGCACACTGGTGGGGTACCAGCTCCCTTTTGTGGCGAGGTGACTTGGTGCATTTTGTGCCAGATACTGCGCTGCATAAATATTTGTTTGTGTAACTATCTGCCCTAAAAAATCATCCCCAAGGAACAGCTCCATAAAATCCTGGGAGTTATAGCTGGTCACGTCTCCCTGAATACCAGGAGTCGCAGTGAACAGAGGGATGTCGGGGACAAAATTGTTAGGGGGCACCCAGGAGCAGTGCTTACACCTAGCAAAGCAGAAATGCTTTGACTTAAAATAAACTACTTTTTTCCCTCTTTTTTCCTTTTTTCACTTTTTTTTAATGATTTTATAAACTTTTACAAACTTTTAATAACTTTCTAAAACTTTTCGGCTTCCTAGCTACACTAATGCTAGATTCCCCAATTCCCCCTAGCTTCAATCCACCCCAGCTAACTAATTAACTGAAAATAATAGTAAAAGATTATATATATATATTTAACCCCTGAGGGTTAGAAAGAAAATAAAGTTAACCCCTGAGGGTTAAAAAAACAACAACTCTGATCTCAGTAAAGTACTGTGATCAGTATTGTGATCACTGCTGCCAGTGATCAAAGGGTTAAACCCTTGTTAATTTTCAAAGGAAAAGGGGGTAAGGTTTTTCTTTTAAATTTTAAACACTTTGTGTCTGTCAGGGACACAAAATTTCAACCGATCCGTCTCTCTCCACTTCTAAACACACACAGAGGAAGAGGGAGGAGGATCAGGAAATCCCAGCAGCACTGTGATCACTGTGACTGGCTGTCACAGCGATCACATGTGCTGGGACAGCGCTATTGACTGATGCTGGGCTTCCTCAAACGCCGAGGCACCCAGCAACAGCGTTAACCCCACGATCGCCGCAATTGCGGCGATCTGGCGTTAACTTTAGTAAATGACGGAAATTTCCCGTCAAGCGTCCTTAAGGGTAGGTCTGCCTTGACGGAAAATTTCCGTCCAGCGTCGTTAAGGGGTTAATGAAGAGGGTGATCTTTGGCACATGTGTGGAGCTTAAACACGATTGTAATTCAGTAGCTTATATGAGATCTCATGTCACTTTATCCTTGCACAGATACCCTAACCTGTTATAAGCCATGAGCACACTTAGTACCTATTGTACTACTTTGCGAGCATTATGGTGGATGTAGTCCACAACATCTGGGGTGCCAAAGGTTGCCTACCCCTGGTATAGGATATTTAGCCTGTCTTCATTATACTACAATAAGTGAATGACACTTGCTGGGTCAGTGTTTCCCAATTGGTGTTCCGTTGAACCCTAGGGTTCCGCGAGAACAAAATTGGGGTTCCGCTGCGATTTGTCAGTCAGGTGGCCCAAGCATTTAGGGCCCCCCGATGGGTATGTCTAAATAGGGGTCCTGCAGGTGCCGCGGTCATGTGTGTCAAGGTGTGAATCTGTGTGTCAGTGTGTATCATTGTGCCAGTGATTCACACTGACACACAGATACACTCACTGGCACCTACAAACAGGCACCCAGATACACATGGTGTGTATCTGTGTGTCAGTGTGTGTATCTTTGTACTGAATTCATTAGGGTCATTCACCAAACAAGACATTGTGAAAAAGTAACAAATTAGAACTGTACATTTTAAACCAAATAGCGGAATCGGAAACAACTATGTTTCAGCTCCTGAAATGTTGGCCTAAAATTTGCAATACCCTTGTCAATTCTCCACAACTCCCTAACTCATAAGTTGGTAAAACACAGGTGGCACTCACTGGCACATGCAAACAGATACACACAGGGACACAGATACACACTGACGCAGGCACACAGATACACACACTGACACACACACTGACACACTGTGTCAAGGTGTGTGTAGCTTTCTACCAGTGTTTTATCTGTGTGCCTTTGTCAGTGTGTCATGGTGTGTATGTGTTTCTATTTGTTAATGTGTAAGAATGTATGTGACAGTACACGTACAGACATACCAGCACACACTCCTGCAAACACAAACATGACATAAAAAGACACCCCTAAACTCTAACTCCAAAATTATGTAGAAACACTCAAACACCAATACTACACACAAATGTACATCCACATTTAAAATCCAACACTACATCCAAATACACCTCTGCATGGGAGGGTTCCATGATGCTGATACACTATATCAAAGAGTTCCACAGGAAAAAATAATTGGGAACCCCTGTGCTAGGCCATTCCCATCTTGTACCAGAACGATATATCTATTGTTGATTCTATTGAACTCTTCATGTATCTTTGTATTTTACATGCTAATGCTTGTACTGTACAATTCACATGCCGTACCAATAAAAAAGAGATTACAAGAAAAAATACACAAATAACTTGTATAAATTCATTATATGTGAGTTCACAATATAAGTATATAAAAAGTGATATATATATATATATATTTAGATGTTTCAATAATAAGTGTGATTGTTGCAGCTGAAGGATCATATGTTAACCAACTCCATGCTGATTGTACATTATAAAGCCAAAAAAAAAAAAAAAGTCATGGCAAACATTTGACTTCTCAAACACTGCAAAACTAAATTACACCCTCTTAGTCCCTCTGCGTGGGTTGTGGGGTTGCAATTACAGCTTCAAATGAACATCATGTTTCTTACTGGCTACCGCCAAGCCCTTATCCACCTACAAACGTAGAAAGACACAGAATGCTGCATTACAACCTCTCCAAGTACCCACATTGTATTAATCTGAATTAAAAACATATATATATTTCCATATATCCAAAGGGTTAAGAAAGCATGTGACTCAAGGTGTGATCAAATAATTTCATGGGTCAGGTCACCATTACTATGCCAAAGCTCCTTAAAATGCATGTTTTTCGGTTTGTTTTTTATTATTTATTTTTGTGGGTTCAGCATTACAGCTTAAATTTAACATAAATCATAGTAACAGTTTTGACACATATGGGTAGCTACCCAATTTTAATTTTTTAGGAAAACTAATCAGCTCACTCTTGTCCGATCTAGGGGGGTATCAAGCATGAGCAGGGGAGGGCTGGCAGCCTTAGGCCTGGGGGGCAAAACCAGTCAAGTGGCCCATTGCGCCACCAAATCAGTTCACCATCCATGCCCACCTTTTTCTGGTTTTATAACGGATATTGATGTAATGCTAATCAGTAGCTCTTTGCCATACCCGCTCCTTCACGGCTCTGACTTTCAATGTTGTCAGAGCACAGGCTGAGAATCTCTGAGCCTGTGCTCTGACTCAGTAACTGAGCGCCGGAACCACGAGGGAGAGGATATGATCTGACTGCACCTACTGCTGGTGCGCACCAGTGGACCACCAGCGAATCGTTTAAATTAAATATGCTGGTGTACCCAACTTGTGAGCTGTGTTGGCCGCCGGGCGCCTCTGTGGTCATGGCACCCTGCGTGACCGCACAGCTTGCCCACCCCAACAGCTGGCCCTGCTGACACACACTGATGTTACTACTTAGACATCCCTCAATATTAATACAGAGATGAGAGTAAACACAAATAAACTGTGGAAACTAGAGCTGATCCCCCCCAAATTTATAAAGGTTTGCTTAGAGGATTTATTCAAGATTAAATCATGCCTCCTCCTCTCTCCCCCATGCGCTGCTCTGTAGGCTGGGAGGAAATGAAGAGTAATCACAGTCTCCCAGCACAACGCCACCTGTGGCTGCATGGGGAACAGCTGTTTAATGTAATGCTTGCAGGACGGCCAGCTGCCGCAGAACCTCTTTGTTTCCGTCTCTGCAAAGGGCTCCAGGCACTGCTTGTTGTGAGTGTGAGCCACTGTAAATTAGGGGCAGAGGGCACTTGCACTGCGGTCAAGACGGGTCTGGGCAGGAGGAGAGTGCAGTGCAATCAGTGCACTCCCCTCCTGTGGGTCACCAGTAGACTGGTGCACCTGCCCAGGATCAGAGCCGGTGCAAGGATTTTTGCCGCCCTAGACAAAATATAAATTTGCCGCCCCCCCCCCCCCCATGTGACATCACAATGCCCCACCCGTATGATCTGCCATATGAACTAACGCCAGTGCTGCACACAGTGTGTGTTTACATTAAAAAGCCTGCAGGGACCAGCTATAGACACCAGAACCACTTCATTAAGCTATAGTGTCCCTTTAATGTGAGGTAAATTATAGATTAGTGTCACTAATAATATACTAGATTGCCTACTTACAATTAGATGAGGATGATGATGGGCTGCAGTTTGGCTCCACTGGTCTGGTGTAGAACAGGACCTCTGGAGGCTGTTTGCAACTGTGGTCACAAAATGCAACGTTCTGGGAGAATTGGAAGCAGCTCCATTTTTTGGGGGCCTCTTACACATCTCAAGGTCTGGGCTCCAGTGCCTGACGGTGAGTATGCCCATAAGGCCCACTCATAAGTCCACTTGTATGTTCCACCCACCCATGAGCTCGCTCACAGGGAGTGGAGTGTGTAGGGGATGTGTTATGTGTTATCTAATATGTGTGCTTATGGTATGTAGTGTATAGGGATACCAGTTTGTGCAGGTGATGCAGTGTGTTTGTGTGTAGTGGAAGCAGTGTGTATTTGTGTATAAGGGATGTATTATGTGTTTCTGGTTGTGTGTGAGGGATGCATTGTGTGAATCTGTGTTTGTATGCATAAGGGATGCAAGGTGTGTGTCTGTATGTGTGTGCATTGAGTGTAAGAGATGCATTGTGTTTCTGTGTGTATGTAAGAAAAACAGTGTGTGTGTTTGCATGTGTGTGTAAGGGTTTGCATTGTATGTTTCTGTGTATGTGTGCAAATGATGCATTGTCTTTGTGTGTAAGGGTTGCATTGTGTGTGTGTGTGTAATGGATGCATTGTGTGTTTCTCTGTGTGTAAGGGAAGCATGTTCTGTTTCTGTGTATGTATAGGGATGCATTGTGTGTTTCTGTGTATGTATAGGGATGCATTGTGTTTCTGTGTATGTATAGGGATGCATTGTGTGTGTGTGTGTGTGTGTGTGCGCGCGTAGTGTTAAAGAGCTCCCTGTCTTGCCCCCTGTCCTATAGAGCTGTCCCTTCTGTCCCTTAGAGCTCTCCTCTGCCCCTTAGTGGTCTCTCCTCTCCCCCACCCTCCCCTAGCGGTCTCTTCTCACACTCACCCACCCTCCCTGTGCTCTTCTCATCCCCCCTCCACCCTCCCTGTGTTCTTCTCACTCCTCCCTCTGTGTGTTCTCACCCCCCGTGTTCTTCTTACCCCCCTCCTCCCTGTGTTCTTCTTACTCCCCCCCTTGTTCTTCTTACCCCTTCTTCTTATTACTCCCCCTTCTTCTTACCCTCCTCCTTCTTCTTACCCCCCCTTCTTCTTCTTACCCCCTTCTTCTTCTTACCCCCCTTCTTCTTCATACCCCTTCTTCTTTTTACTCCCCCCTCTTCTTCTTACTCCCCCCTCTTCTTCTTACTCCCCCCCTTGTTCTTCTTACCCCTTCTTCTTATTACTCCCCCTTCTTCTTACCCTCCTTCTTCTTCTTACCCCTTCCTTCTTCTTCTTCTTACCCATTCCTTCTTCTTCTTACCCCTTCCTTCTTCTTCTTACCCCCCCCTTCTTCTTCTTACCCCCCTTCTTCTTCTTACCCCCTTCTTCTTCTTACTCCCCCCTCTTCTTCTTACTCCCCCTTCTTCTTCTTACCTCCCTCTTCTTCTTACTCCCCTTCTTCTTCTTACCCCCCTCTTCTTCTTACCCCCTTCTTCTAATTACTCCCCACTCTTGTTCTTACTCCCCCCTTCTTCTTCTTACCCCCCTCTTTTTCTTATCTCCCCTTCTTCTTACTCCCCCCTCTTATTATCCCCCTCCCCTCTTCTTACTCCCTCTCTTCCCTCTTCTTACTCCCCCCGCCCCTCTTACCCCCCTCTTCTTACTCCCCCTCCCCTCTTCTTACTCCCCCCTCCCCTCTTCTTACCCCCCCCTCCCCTCTTCTTACCCCCCTTCTTCTTACTCTCCCCCTCCCCTTTTCTTACTCTCCCCCCCTCCCCTCTTTATACTCTCCCCCTCCCCTCTTTTTACTCTCCCCTCCTCCCCTCTTTTTACTCTCCCCCCCTCTTTTTACTCTTCCCCCCTCCCCTCTTCTTACTCTCCCCCCTTCCCTCTTTTTACTCTCCCCCCTCCCCTCTTTATACTCTCCCCCCTCCCCTCTTTATACTCTCCCCCTCCCCTCTTTTTATTCTCCCCCCTCCCCTCTTCTTACTCTCCCCCCTCCCCTCTTCTTACTCTCCCCCTCCCCTTTTCTTACTCTCCCCCCTCCCCTCTTTTTACTCTCCCCCCCTCCCCTCTTTTTACTCTCCCCCCTTCCCTCTTTTTACTCTCCCCCCCTCCCCTCTTTATACTCTCCCCCCCTCCCCTCCCCTCTTTTTACTCTCCCCCCTCCCCTCTTTTTACTCTCCCCCCCTCCCCTCTTTTTACTCTTCCCCCCTCCCCTCTTCTTACTCTCCCCCCCTTCTTCTTACCCCCCCCTTCCCTCTTTTTACTCTCCCCCCTCCCCTCTTTATACTCTCCCCCCTCCCCTCTTTATACTCTCCCCCCCTCCCCTCTTTATACTCTCCTCCTCCCCTCTTTTTACTCTCCCCCCTCCCCTCTTTATACTCTCCCCCCTCCCCTCTTTTTACTCTCCCCCCTCCCCTCTTTTTACTCTCCCCCCTCCCCTCTTTTTACTCTCCCCCCTCCCCTCTTTTTACTCTCCCTGTGATGTAATTCCAGTAAAATACAAGTTTAGCAGGCTAAGATTGCCACAAGGCATATGTATGTATATGTGTTTGTAGTATCAGTTAGTTAATAACACGTAGCTAAGATACTGTCATCACTGTACTGACCAGGTGCAGGAATGTAAGAACTGGAATTACGCGTCCCTCTCCTTTGTATCAGATGAGCCACGTGGTTAGACCGGATGGATGAGTTTAGACTCTATTCATTAAATAGGTTAAGGGTATGTGTGGGTGTAGTTAATTGTGGGAGGAGCTACAGTGCTATATAAGGAATGTACTCTATGTATTCAGTACTCAGACTTTGCTGTATTTTGGTGACGCTAGTCCCTCTGAGTCCCGATCGGTGATCCAATAAAGAATCTCTTCCTTCCTGAAGAAACCTGTGTCCATCTCTCTGTGCTTGGCTTCCGTCAGTTTCTCCGGTATCATTTGGTGCATTGGCCGGGAAGCTCATCGTTCAACGGTAGCTGAGAGGCAGAGGCGTGAGACGGTCTATCTTTGCCCACGTTCTCTACGGCTGCACCCCTGAACTTCTGCGTGGACCTCCCTTCGTCTCGGCGCCACTGGTCTGTTGTCCAGGAGATCATCGGCCTCTACGTGAGAAGTGCTGGGGTGTCCCCGTCGATGAGTGTGAACTCAGGTTCAGGAACGAGGAGGTAAGATAACTGCTGTTTTAGACGGCAGGACCCGCTAGGGGTATACCGATTGTGCGGTAGGCCCAAAGGGGTTTTTGAATCTGTATCTGCCCCCTCTGTCGGAGGGAAGGAGCGAAGGCGCACCGCTCGATCGAACGCTCTTTAGTCAGACCGTTTGATTTGGTTAGTCAGGCGGGGTCCTGGTGTAAGATAGCCCTAGCCGGACACCGGTGTCTTGTCTAGACTAGCGTTCTAGGGTGTATATTACGTTCGCTAGGTCGGAGGGACCGGGAGACTAAGCGGCGCCTGTGTAAATTCGGTTCGCTAGTTCTCATCCTATCTGGGCTAAGTGGGAAGGCGTGTAAATTTGGAACCCACTAGACTTTTGATAGTACGACTAAGAGGCGCCTGTGTAAATTCGGATCTCTAGCTCGTTGTATAGTGCGACTAAGAGGCGCCTGTGTAAATTCGGTTCTCTAGCTCGCTATGTATATGTGGTGATTGGGCAGTGTGGCTAACCAAAACGGGTGTATATAGTTTTAGGTAGTCCATTCAAGGTACTGGCCAATAGTTTAGTTGGGAATTGTAAATGTGTTAACGATTGTTTTAGTAAAGTGTATATCTTGTTAGATAGCGCGAGCTCAGCCGTCTAGCGAGAGTGTTAATAGTGTGTTGCTGTATTATAGTGCACGGTACCATAACCCTGTATATTTACTGACATTATATAATAAGTACTAATCATTGTCGTCCATTGCATGTTTTAACACCATAACCACTAATAATTGTATTGTGACCTTAACTTGTGCTTTGACCTATGCTAACCGTACTGTAACCGCTATTTGTAAAAGACGATGTTACTGGGGTGTGTTATAGACGGGTAATTCGTATATAGAGAATTATAGCGTGGGTGACTGTGTAGTTACGCCAAAGGGCATAATATTGATTATATAGTGACTGGTGTAGCAGCTGTGTGTGTACGGGAATTCCCTGAGTGTTTATTGTTATTGTGTACGTTTCACTTGGTAACCGTACCACGTGGTGCTGTTGCCAGAGGAAACGGGTGTGACTGTTGAATAGTACGCGTGTATAGTAATCGTTGTCAACGACGTTCCACTGTTAAATATGGGTGCGTCGCAGTCAACGATTCCGGATCCCTTAGGATGTATGGTTAAGAATTTTAAAAAGGGATTCAAAGTTTGTGATTTTGGGGTAAAGATGTCTCCTGTACGTTTGGTCACTTTGTGCACTAGGGAGTGGCCTACTTTGGTTGCGGCATGGCCGCCACGTGGCAGTTTGGATCCAACTCTGGTACAGCGCTTACACGTGGCTGTATCAGGTAGGCCTGAACTTTACGGCCAGTTTCCTTATATTGATTGTTGGAGACAGGCCGTAAATGACTCGCCAAAATGGCTCCGGACATGCCACGAGGAACAGTGTCGCCTCATGGTAGCTAGGACTTGTTCGTCCACTAGGGCTGGTGTTAGGCCCATTTTGGACACGCCCCCTGAGTCCGAGATCCCTTTGCCGCCCCCTTACTTTCCGGTAAGAGGAAGTGACGCAAATACAGGAAGTCCTGTAACCCTTCCCTCACTACCCCCATCCACTTCCGCTTCCTCCTCCAGTACAGGATCCACCCCCCCTCGTACTAAATCTCCCCTTCCGGAACCAGAACCCACCCCCATTAGAAACGAATATCCTGATTTGGCGCCACTTCAGACTTCCGGTCAAGCTTCATCTAGCTCGGCCCGAAGTGTTCTATTCACTACCTTTTCCCAAAACCAGCCTCCCACATCCCCATACCCTATCTCTCCCCGACCGGAACCCATGACTGACGCTTCCCTACGTAGCCCCATCCAAACCCGACAGTTGACTGGTGCCCAACAATTAAAGCACTATCAGATGCCTCTTCGCTTAAATCCCGGGTCAGCTTATATCGATGCCGCAGGTCAAATGGCACACGCTGACCCTGTCTTCGTATATGTCCCTTTCACCACTACCGACCTTTTAAACTGGAAGACCCATAATTCCTCGTATACTGAGAAACCACAAGCCATGACTGATCTGTTCACCTCAATAGTACAGACACATAATCCGACATGGGCTGATTGCCAGCAGTTATTAATGACTTTATTTAACAATGAGGAAAGGACAAGAATAAATCAAGCAGCCATTAAAGCATTAGAGGATAGAGCCCGTGCTTTGAACCAAGCTAATCCAGCAGCATGGGCCGCAACACATTATCCCAACACTGATCCCGATTGGAACGTAAATGGTGCTGATATGGTTCAACTCAGAGCCTATAGAGACGCTATAATTGCTGGCATGAAAGCCGGAGGAAAGAAAGCCATTAACATGTCGAAGACAGTTGAGGTGATCCAGAAAAGCGATGAAGCGCCCAGTGTCTTTTATGACCGATTATTGGAGGCGTACCGCTTGTACACCCCCTTTAATCCGGAAGACGCAGACAATTCCCGAATGGTGAACTCCGCCTTTGTCAGCCAAGCTTACGGAGATATTAAGCGCAAGCTACAAAAGTTAGAAGGGTTTGCAGGTATGTCAATCACCCAACTAATGGAGGTAGCTAATAAGGTGTATATGAATAGGGAAACAGAAAGCAAGAAAGAGGAGGAGCGCAAGATGCGTAAAAAGGCTGATATGCTAGCGGTAGCGATCGCAGGCGTAGATAAACGGGGCCCAGATAGAGGCAATAATAGATGGAGTAGGGAGCCTTTGAGTAGGGATCAGTGTGCGTATTGCAAGGAAGAAGGGCATTGGAGGAACGAATGTCCGCAAAGAGAGCAGTACGAGAGAGACCAACCCAGGGCAGGCTACGGAAACTTTAGAGGCAGAGCGAGAGGTAGAGGAGGTCCCGGAGGGAGTAATGGTTATAGAGGGAGTAATGGGAACAGAGGAAGTGTTAGGGAAGACAGGTATATTCCAGCAGCGCAAAGGTCTCGCGATAGAGAAGGTAGGGACTTTGTAGGATTGGCTGACACGGTCATGGAGGACTATTGATACCGACCGGGCTCCATCCCCCTTGGTCGAGCGGAGCCTATGGTCGATGTATCAATAGGGGGGAAAAGGAGTGCGTTCATGATCGACACTGGTGCTGAACATTCAGTGGTGACTAATCTAGTTGCTCCTCCATCTGGAAGGACTATTACTGTGATAGGAGCAACTGGAAGAAGTGCTGAAAGACCGGTTCTTAAAAGTCGACTCTGTACATTGGGAGGCCACGTAGTAAAACACCAATTCCTTTATATGCCTGAATGTCCAGTCCAATTGCTGGGACATGATATGCTATCCAAATTACAAGCGCAGATTACGTTCCTACCAGATGGAACAACATCTTTAAAGTTTAATGGACCTTCAGGTATTATGACTTTATCCGTACCAAAGGAAGAAGAGTGGCGACTTTATACAGTGTTGACTAGCCAAAACCCTAGGAGTGATGAGACATTGTTTAACATACCAGGAGTTTGGGCAGAGAACAACCCACCAGGACTGGCCCGCAATATTCCACCAATAAAAATTGAACTGAAACATGGGGTTTATCCAGTGAGCCTAAGACAATATCACATTCCGCAGAAGGCTAAGAAGAACATCCAATCCTATCTGGATAAGTTCATACGGTATGGTATCCTAAAATTCTGTACTTCCCCCTGGAACACCCCATTGCTGCCTGTTCAAAAGCCCGGCACAGATGAGTATCGACCTGTGCAGGACTTAAGAGCAGTCAATGATGCGGTTGTTAGTATACATCCAGTTGTACCCAATCCATATAACCTGCTTGCTTTAATTCCGGGCGGGGCTACTTACTTCACAGTTTTAGACCTCAAAGATGCCTTCTTTTGCCTCCGAATTGCCGCAGAAAGTCAATGTATTTTTGCTTTCCAATGGGAGAACGCTGTAACGGGCTCAAAACGCCAAATGACTTGGACAAGACTGCCCCAAGGGTTTAAAAATTCACCTACCCTATTTGGTTCAGCCCTAAGTCAAGATCTATTGGATTTCGAGTCCATCCCAGGAGAGTGTGTATTGTTACAATATGTAGATGACTTGTTGATAGCAGCAGTTACAAAAGAAATCTGTCAGCAAGCAACGCACGATCTACTACACATTCTCTGGAAGGCAGGATACAAGGTGTCTAGAAAGAAGGCTCAGTTGTGTTTGCCAACTGTCAAGTATCTGGGGTTCCATATCTCTGAAGGTCAAAGAATTATGGGGCCAGAGAGAAAAGGGGCTGTCTGCCAAATACCAATACCCAAGAATAGAAGACAAGTGCGAGAATTCTTGGGGGCAGCAGGCTTCTGTAGGATATGGATTCCCAGCTATGCGATACTGGCAAAACCTCTGTACGCAGCTATCAAAGGTACAGAGCACGACCCCTTCCTATGGACCCAAGAACAGCAAACGGCATTTGAAGATGTGAAGAAGGCTTTGATGAGTGCCCCAGCATTAGGTCTACCTGATCACACACGACCATTCTACCTGTATGTACACGAGCAAAGAAGAATGGCTGTGGGAGTATTGACACAGTACTTGGGATCATGGCAAAGACCTGTTGCCTACATGTCTAAACAATTGGATGCAGTGGCCAGCGGACTTCCACCTTGTCTAAGAGCCGTAGCTGCAGCCGCCCTGCTAGTAGCTGAAGCCGATAAACTCACTCTGGGTCAAGAACTTTATGTACGAGTCCCACATGCAGTACAGACGTTGTTGGATTACAAAGGAAATCATTGGTTTAGTAACAGCCGTATGACCAAGTATCAAGCAATGTTGTGTGAAAACCCAAGAGTGCATTTAGAGACTGTAAACACCTTAAATCCAGCTACCCTTTTGCCACAACCTACTGAAAGTCAACATGATTGTTTGGAAGTAATGGATGAAGTATTCTCAAGTAGACCAGATCTTCGTGATTTTTCCATCCAGAACCCCGATGTTCAATATTATACAGACGGCAGTAGTTATGTGAAAGAAGGGATCCGCTATGCAGGATATGCAGTAACAACCATAGACAAGGTGATAGAAGCTCGGCCATTGGCGAAAGGAACATCAGCACAAAAGGCAGAATTAATAGCACTAACACGAGCGTTACAATTGGCTGAAGGTTTAAGAGTAAATATCTATACGGACTCTAAGTATGCGTTTTTAACCACTCATGCCCACGGAGCTTTGTATAAAGAAAGAGGACTACTGAATTCAGAAGGCAAAGAAATCAAGTACGCAGCTGAAATCCTACAACTATTGGAAGCAGTGTGGGAGCCGAAAGAAGTCGGTATCATACATTGTCGAGCGCATCTGAGAGGAGATGGTGATGTAACCAAGGGAAATCGGATGGCAGATAGTGCAGCTAAGCGTGCTGCTGAATCAGGAAGACAGGAGTATGTAGGGCATATAGCTGCTCTTATACCAACTCCACTGTCCCAATGGACTCCAGTTTATACAGCTCAAGAAGAGGAGTGGTTAAAGACTGAACCGGGAAAGTATCTGGAGAACAAGTGGTATCAGCTAGAAGATGGAAGAATAGTTATACCAGCATCGCTAGCGGTAGAAATTGTCCAAAATTATCACAACGGGACACATTCTGGGAGAGACAGTACTGAAGAATCTCTTAGAAAACATTTCTACATACCAAGATTGTCCAACTTGACTCAGGCCATTGTACGCAGATGTGTAACGTGTGCTAAGAATAATGCAAGACAAGGACCAGTAAAGCCACCAGGAGTTCAGTTTATGGGGGGACTCCCCATGTCCGATCTACAAATAGACTTTACAGTGATGCCTAAATCGGGTGGACATCGTTACCTGCTGGTAATTGTGTGCACCTATTCAGGCTGGGTAGAAGCATGTCCTACTCGTACAGAGAAAGCAGGAGAAGTTGTGAGATTCCTGCTACGAGAAATAATACCCCGATATGGACTACCCTGTTCTATAGGATCGGACAATGGTCCAGCTTTTGTTCACCAGTGCCTACAACAACTGACTCATATGCTTGGTATAAAGTGGAGGCTTCATACTGCATATAGACCCCAGAGTTCTGGTAAGGTAGAGAGAATGAATAGAACTATAAAGAACCAGTTGGCTAAAATGTGTCAGGAAACCCAACTTAAGTGGAACGTTCTCTTACCTATAGCCTTATTGCGAATCCGCAGTACCCCTACCAGAAGGATGGGCCTCTCTCCTTTTGAAATCATGTATGGGCGACCACCTCCCGTACTTGGTAACTTAAGGGGGGACTTGAGTCAGTTGGGAGAAGGAATTACCCGGCAGCAGGTTGTAGAGTTGGGTAAGACTATGGAGGAGGTACAGAAATGGGTACAAGATAGATTACCTGTGAATATTTATCCCCCTGTTCATAGTTATCATCCAGGAGATCAAGTGTGGATTAAAGAGTGGAATAATGTACCGTTAGGGCCCAAGTGGAGAGGTCCTTATGTTGTTCTTTTGTCTACCCCTACAGCGATAAAAGTAGCAGAAGTGACTCCGTGGATACATCACTCCAGGGTTAAACCAGCAGCAGTCGATTCTTGGCAAGTTACAGCAGATCCAGAGAATCCCTGCAAGATCCGGTTAAAACGCACTACTCAGTCGGAGTAACGAGGAATTATTGTGGATTACAAATTTTATTGTTACAGGTGTGAGTGAGAAGGCCATAATAAAGCCTGTCCGCTTACCATCACATAGTGTATAAGCCAGGAAAGTCTCGAAGGGACACCTGTGAAGATGAGCAGAACTCCATTCCCTGCAGCCCCTCACATCCTGGAAGCTGAGGCGCCATCGCACGGACGAAGACTGAGGATGACGGCGAAAGATGTGCTTTTGATAGTGTTTATTTATATGTGTTTTTATATTCAGGAAGGTAGAGGTACCGACACTCCTAGCTGTGAGGTATGCATTAAGACTACGAGAACAGGTAACCATATTTCCCAAACCCTAATTTGGCATTCACAATACGAATGTAAAGGAGATGTATCGAGATGTAGATACTTAAATATAGATTATAGTGTGTGCCATTTAGGAGTAGGAGAACCTAAGTGCTTCAGTCCAGAGTATCAGCCTCGTACAATCTGGTTGACTCTCAGGAATGGAGATCCTCAGGGGACCCTAATTAATAAAACGGTGTTAGAATCCGTACATTCTTCGGGTGTTCTGCTATTTGATGCGTGTAAAGCGATATCGAGTGGTAGAAAGCCGTGGAATGTATGTGGGGATCTTAGATGGGAGAGGACGTATGGGTCTAACGATAAATATATTTGTCCCAGTAGCAAAAATAAATATGTGAGTCCTAGATGCCCAAATAAAGACTATAACTTTTGTCCATATTGGTCTTGTGTGGGGTGGGCGACTTGGGGACAGACAGTAGACAAAGACATGATTGTTACTAAGTTGCCTACCAATCCATACTGTAAGTCTATGGAATGCAATCCAGTCCATATTCTTATAAATAACCCCGACAAGTTCTTAGATAAATATGGTAATTTATTTGGGTTTCAAATATACGGGACGGGTTTAGACCCTGGGACAATATTATTTATAGGGATAGAGACTGATACGGTATCCTCCCAGACTCATCAAGTATACCATTCCTTTTACGAAGAGATGAGTATAGATAATAAGATCCCCCATAATGCTAAAAACCTGTTCATCGATTTAGCTGAAAGTATTGCCGGTAGTCTTAATGTTACCAACTGCTATGTGTGTGGAGGTACTAACATGGGAGACCAATGGCCTTAGGAAGCAAAGGAGGTAATGTCCGGTTCTGAGGCAGTTCAACAATTAATATCTTCACAAGCCGATTATCAGATGAGTGTTAGAGGTAAATCTGAGTGGAGATTAAAGACCTCCATCATAGGTTATGTTTGCATAGCAAGGAAAGGAATAATGTATAATACTTCTGTAGGAGAATTAACTTGTCTAGGGCAAAAAGCTTATGATGATGATACAAAGAATACAACTTGGTGGTCGGCTTCAAATGTCTCAGAACCATCTAACCCGTTTGCTAGATATGCCAATTTAAAGGACGTGTGGTTTGATCTATCCATCACATCTACCTGGAGAGCCCCAGCAAATTTGTACTGGATCTGTGGTAAGAAAGCCTATTCGGAGCTGCCACAGGACTGGGAAGGGGCATGTGTGTTGGGTATGCTCAAACCATCCTTCTTCTTGTTACCGATTGAAACAGGTGAGACTTTAGGTGTTAAAGTGTATGATGTGAATCATAGGAAGAAAAGGGGACCCATAGAGATAGGCACCTGGGAAGATAATGAATGGCCTCCCCAGCGTATCATAGATTACTATGGGCCAGCCACGTGGGCTGAGGATGGTACCTTTGGTTATAGAACCCCTATTTATATGCTCAACCGTATTATAAGGTTACAGGCGGTGGTTGAGATTATCACTAATGAAACATCACAAGCGCTCAATCTTCTAGCGAAGCATAACACCAGGATGAGGACAGCAGTCTACCAAAATAGATTAGCCTTGGATTACCTTTTGGCAGTAGAGGGAGGTGTATGTGGGAAGTTTAACCTAAGTAATTGCTGTCTTCAAATAGATGACGAAGGGCAAGCAATAGCTGAGCTTACTAGCCATATGGTTAAACTAGCGCATGTGCCTACTCAGGTATGGAAAGGGTATAATCCAAGTAGTTGGTTTGGTAGCTGGTATGAGTGGTTTGGAGGGCTTAAGGCAGTGGTAGGTGGAGTCCTACTGATTTTACTGTTGTGTCTACTCCTACCGTGTCTTATACCCTTAGTAGTTAGGTCTGTGCAAAGCCTGATAGGAAGTATAGCAGAGAGGAAGGCTGCTGCACAGATAATGGCGATATATAAGTATAAGGCTCTAGATCAGGGAGAACCAATGCAAGAAGATGAATGTTGAAGATTCACATCGTAAGATAAGTCTGGTCTGGTTCATGGTAACCTGAGGTATATGCAAACCAAGGTTAAGTGATGCCTCAAGTAATTGTGAAATATCAGAGGCATCAAAGGGGGGGAATGTGATGTAATTCCAGTAAAATACAAGTTTAGCAGGCTAAGATTGCCACAAGGCATATGTATGTATATGTGTTTGTAGTATCAGTTAGTTAATAACACGTAGCTAAGATACTGTCATCACTGTACTGACCAGGTGCAGGAATGTAAGAACTGGAATTACGCGTCCCTCTCCTTTGTATCAGATGAGCCACGTGGTTAGACCGGATGGATGAGTTTAGACTCTATTCATTAAATAGGTTAAGGGTATGTGTGGGTGTAGTTAATTGTGGGAGGAGCTACAGTGCTATATAAGGAATGTACTCTATGTATTCAGTACTCAGACTTTGCTGTATTTTGGTGACGCTAGTCCCTCTGAGTCCCGATCGGTGATCCAATAAAGAATCTCTTCCTTCCTGAAGAAACCTGTGTCCATCTCTCTGTGCTTGGCTTCCGTCAGTTTCTCCGGTATCATCCCCCCTCCCCTCTTCTTACTCTTCCCCCCTCCCCTCTTCTTACTCTCCCCCCCTCCCCTCTTCTTACTCTCCCCCCCTCCCCTCTTCTTACTCTCCCCCCCTCCCCTCTTCTTACTCTCCCCCCCTCCCCTCTTCTTACTCTCCCCCCCTCCCCTCTTCTTACTCTCCCCCCCCCCTTCTTCTTACCCCCTCCCCTGTAGGTGGCCGAGCTGCACTCCGGTCCGCGGTCCCGGCCGGAGTGACAGGAAGGTGCTCAGTGTGCACCTTCCTGTCAGTCCGGCCGGGTACAGGAAACAGAAACTCCTGTTCCGCGCGGAACAGGGGTTTCTGTTTCCTGTACCCGGCCGGACTGACAGGAAGTGCACACTCAGTGCACTTTCCTATCACTCCGGCCGGGACCGCGGACCGGAGACCAGCTCGGCCACCTACAAGGGAGGGGAGGGAGGGGAGAATCTGTTCTGCAGCCGCCTGAGCGCTCTTTACAAAGCGCTCGGCGGCTGCAGCATTTAAAGGGCCGGCCCGCCGCGGCCGGTCCTAAAAGAATGTCGGGCGGCCTGGGGGGCAATTGCCTCCCTGCCCCCCGGCCCAGCCCGCCCCTGAGCATGAGCTAGGGAGCGCATATGTGCAGCAGGCAGTGCCCATAGTCTGAGTAGTAAGATGCTGTATTTATTTATTTTTTTGTATTTTTTTTTTTTATGTCTTTATTTTTGCAGTGCTTTTGATGGTTACAGGCATACATATGGTACCCCAATGGCATTCCATACGTTGAATTCTAAACATAAGTTACAGTGGGTAGTAGATGGACAATGCACTTTTTTTCTTGATATTACATAGATAACAAGCTGATAAGTATCGCATTAGTGTATAAAATGCTAGGCTAAAATTGCGCTTAACTCATACGAAAGCATGCGTCCATGTGAGCCTTATATGTTAATCTCATTAGGAATAAGAGGAAATGCAAAGCACCATAAACAGGACAAGCACCAAAACCAATACAGCGTACTTAACCTCTTACTTTGGGGTTCAACCAGTACGCTCTAGTAGTTAAGGTGCTTGTAGTGTTCCTTTAGAGAGAGAGGAAAATATTCAGTGAATATACCATCAATGAAAACATGCTTGTGTTTAAGTCTTGATTAGTGTCCTAATCAATATTAAAAATGTCAGGAAGTATTACTTTACTGAGAGGGTAGTGGACACATGGAATAGCCTTCCAGCTAAAGTGTTAGAGGTTAACACATTGAAGAAGTTTAAGCATGCGTGAGATAGGCATAAGACTATACTAGCTATAGATAAGGCCATTGACTAATGCAAATATTTAGAAAATTAGGCATGACTAGATGAGCCCAGTGGTTCTTTTCTGCTGTCCCATTTTATGTTTCAATGCAACTGTCTGCCTCTTGAGTCTAGCTCCACTGAGCTAAGCAACCAGCAAGTAACAGGATCAGGTTGTCTGATTGACAGCTAGAGGGTGTAACATGGTTAATTTATAAGAATGCCGATTTAAAATCTGTACTTTTTGTAAAATAAAAAATTAAACCAAATGATATGTTTTGACCTCATTAAAGGGCCCAGGAGATGCCCAGTTTCCATTAAAAACGTCTCTTATGTGCCAAATACACTGGGCAAAGACTGGCAAAGACTTTGTTTTAAATCCTTACCGACTAAAGTGCTAGAAAACTCAAAAGGAATATAGTTAAACCCAATGCATTAAAAACATCCATATGGCTTTTCAAGGGCTCCACATGCAGACTAAACATTCAAGGTTACATCATCTTGGACCTACGTGACCTGATGACATCATCTTGGACTTGGTCTCATCAATATGTCTCCAATATCTTAAGAAGTTACATTTGGCAGATTTCTCAGGTAATGTTCCTTAATGTCTCATATTCAGACAAAACTACTTACTATATGCTAAAATGAGAAAAAAAAATGCTAAACATTTCTAGGACTTTGAAAAACACGAAAAATTCTAATTAGATGTTTTTTTCAGATGGTGACTAGTGCCATCAGATGAGCAACAAAATGCCCTACGAGGCTTAGGACATTTCTGCAGGGGGTGCAGAACTTTGGTACACATATCATGGGCAGGTTCTGGGTGTGATAAATGATTTTTACTGGATAAGAAAAAGGACACTGGGGACAGTTAACTGCCCAAGAAACATTGTTTAACCCCTTAAGGACACATGACATGTGTGACATGTCATGATTCCCTTTTATTCCAGAAGTTTGGTCCTTAAGGGGTTAAAGTGCTATATCCCAGGGTCTAGGGCAGGCATAGGCAACCTTCGGCACTCCAGATGTTTTGGACTACACCTCCCATGATGCTTTATCAGCATTATGGGTGTGAGAGCATTAGGGGGGATGTAGTCCACAACATCTGCAGTGCTGAAGGTTGCCTATCCCTGGTCTAGGGCATAGGTAAATCTTACCCTCGCATTATGACTTGTATCAGGAATGGTCAGTATGGGAAATCAAGGTACAGCATAGTCTCCTTATTTTAATATCAAATATGCCCTCTTTTTAGACAAATCAACCACACAACTGAAAAAAAAAAGAGCGAGCTGTTAGAAAAGAAAAAACAAAAAAAAATCATATCTAATGTCTGTTAATGTAGAGTATCAAATTGCTGCACAGTTCATTATCAGATTTACTAGTTTATATTGCCATACTGCTTATTGACAAGATATTCACTGCTGTTTTTTTGTTGCTCTATACTTAACTTGCAACATATATTATGACAACACTTATCTATGCTTTGATATTCTACTGAGGATGGCAATCAACCTGTCTTCCTTCTTTCTTTCTTTAACCACTGGGTCCGGCACAGAAGGGAAAGATGATAAAGACATGTTATTGATGTAATCCTATAACTCAAAATTATATGAAAAAAGTTATGACAATTGTTTTCCAACTAGTCTTTATCAGCAGTTAGATATCCTCCCTAAGTTAATGGTTGCCAGAGAGGCTCTAGCAGTCCTCTCCATCCAAACATTTGTTCAAACCAAACCCTGAATATATTAGGTTAGTAATCAAACATTAAGTGGCTTGAAGGCAGGTCTTGTAAAATTGATTACTGAACAGGAAAAAATAATAATTACAAAAAAAAAGTTATTTTCACCTACAACAATGCAGAGTGATAAAGAAAAGATATACAACAGACATAGAAAACAAATGAGATTGAGAGTGGCTAAGATGGCATGCAAGATAAAAGGAGAGAGTGGCAAATGAAATCACCTATCTTGGTAAATATGGTGATTTTGTTGCAACACACAGGTGTATCATGTAAAGCCCACCACTATGTCACAGTACCCCAATACCCTACAGCATGGGTCCTCAAACTCCGGCCACCCAGATGCTGCTGAACTACAACTCCCATGATTCTTTGAATTACATAGATAGCCAGAGAATCATGGGAGTTGTAGTATACCAACATCTGGGGGGCCGGAGTTTGAGGACCCATGCCCTACAGTAACTTTAACATGGGAGACTAAACAATAAGTATTGCAGTTAGCATGTTTAATTGCTTCAATTGACTCCTCAAATCTAAGCTTTTCTGTGGTCACCTCCAAAGCAGCACAGAAAAGCATACATCTGTGGAGAGTCTATGGAAGCAGTAAGTATTTCAGTAACCATGTTTATTTCCCATGTTATAATTCGTATAGGACCTACCAATATTTGGGTACAGTGACATAGTGGTGGGCTTAACACAATACAGCCACACGGTCTAACTAAAACCCATATTTGTTTTCTAGTATAGTTCTTTTTAAGTAGTGCTTTACCCCTAAGCGCGCCACCCCTCCCCCTTGACGACATTAGTCATCAAAAGTGACAGACTGATGATGGACATTTAAATAAAGATCCTGGCATTTGTTATGAATAAACTAGCTAGGATTAGAAGAAATCAGTGGTAACCAGAGAGCAATGACATTGAAAATGATCATCAGTGACGGCTAGTAACAGTTTGTCAGTACGAAAAGGCTAGACATAACCATGGATTGGAGACTGGCATTGATGAGGAGTATGCCCAGCTATGGCATAGAGAGGGGGAGCTAGTGAGACAGTGGGTGATGTACCATCAGTGAATACAAGATACAGTGATGGGCAATTGTTGGGGCTGCTGTCTCTCCAGTGGAGTTCTGCCTGACTTTTTTTACTCTGTACTGCCATGTGGTTGTGGCCAATATCCACTCTGATATACTAATGGTATGGGCTTCTTCTGTAATGGGACAAGCAAGCTAAAATTTGTTTAAAATTTCCTGGATAAGAACTAATCACTATAAAGCTATTGAGAGTTTGTCTTCCCTCACCAAATGTATTTTACCCCTTGTGAGACAGAAGGACCAGTTCTCTAAAAAGCAGCAGATAGGATTCTTTAGCATCAAAACAGTCAAAATATGTTCTGCCTGTAGCCATTGCAACTAAGCAAGCATCCAGTTGGCAATGTTAACCCTGGTGGCATTAGACAAGAATCTTGATAATGAGAGGCAATCCCCAGACACACAGCATGTAAAATTATTCAGCAAATGTAAATATACCTCAGGAATCTGTAATTATAAAAGGGCTTTAATTATTAATCAACCAACTGCTGAATCCCTCACCACAGTAAAAAAAGAAATGTACAACAATACAAGTGTAATTATACCACCTGTGTAATAAAAATGCATATTTAACAGAATATCACCCCTGATACCATGTGTAATAATCCAATTTTAGGTTATAGTATAGAAAACAGGTGCAGTGCGATAAATCTCTGTCTAGTTGCATATGTAAACTGATCCTATGTCATATCTGTATATCCTGCTGTATATGTATGACATGGACACTATCAACCTTTACAGTGTTGTGATTTATTTAGAGATCACACGCTTTCCTATATGACAAGATAGCAACAGAAGGGATGATCAAATTTTGTTGACACCTCACATAACTGAACAGCGGATACAACTTTATTCTTTTCTAAAAATCGTTAGCCTAAAATTGTGGGTTATCTCATTCACGGAATGTCACTGCAGGGGTTCAAAACACCCCCCAAAATCACGTGTGCGCAGGGCCTGACAGCCAACCACCCAAGCTAGTTGTATTTGGCTGAGGCTTCTTCAAAATTCGAATTATTAAGCCAAATACTTACAGCACGTATTCAGCGCAATTTGGGCACAAAATTTGGCTACTCGCTGACAGAACACTCAGCTGACTGTTGCATTCACTACTGCCAGGTTCCTGTGGGCATAGGCTGTGTTGTACACCTCTACGACCTGCTGATGTACTTGAAGCAGAGGAGGCGCTTCTCCATGAATTTGATAGATTGTGTGCGCAGCTCTGGGAGATCTTGCGCATGTGTATGCTTCCATGCATCATTCTGGACCACGCCAAGACCTCATGGCTCTGGACTACAGATAGATGCAGCAGGGTGAGGGCTTGCCGGACATCCCCCGTAGGATACCACAGGCAGAGAGCATCGTTGCTGCCAACAGCCGGATGGCAGTCCAGGTAACCAGTGTCCGGATGTGGCAAGACCTTGGGGAGACCTTGGGAACTTGGGTTAAAAAATAGGAGTTGTCTTGCATATCGGGGCGTGTTATACACAGAACAATACGGTATATGCATATTGTGAGTGTGTGGAATTTCACATTTACACTTAAGCTGCCATAATTAAGGTTAATCCTGGGGGGAAATGTATTATTTTTCTACGAAGCCAGCTTTCTCTGTAAAGTTACACATCTATGGAATTTGCTCAAAGCTGTGAATGCTTGAAAGATTCTCCTATCCAGGTAATAGAAGCTTTTAAAGGGACAGAGAAACTGTCCCATGGAGTGAAATGCAGGTTTCTTTAACGGAACTAGTCAGGGAAAGGTTGCAGCGTCCCACAAGACTCACAAGCAGATGCTTCTCTGTGTATAAATCACATACTGCACAGACAGCTCATAATTAGGGAATGTAAAGTGATACATAATTTACCAATTCAGAAAAGACAGATCTATCAGAGTTTTTCCACCAGACTGAAAGTCTTGATATTGAAGTTAGCTAAGCTAGCACCCAGAGGTAATGAGTAATACCCACTGGTACCAAGCTTGTATGAAACATATTGGGAGAGAACTCCTCAGATTTCCCACTCCCAGAACATGTTTAAATTTCCTAGAGGCAGGAGGGGTCAGTCGAAAAGAGTTACAGTATGTATTTTAAAAGGAATTTATTATATTATATTTAATTTTACAACATGACAGGAGGCTTCGTATTTTGCATAATCTCTCTTTACTAGCTCTGCAACAGCAAAGAAACACAGAAAACAAGAGAGCAGGATGTACATGAGGCATAGTGACCTAATCATTTCCTCTTTCTTTGCTGCTCCATCAAACAGACAGGTCAGAGTATTACTCTTCTCCATTATTGTATTTCTATTGCCTCTTTGGGACTGTTTTTGAGATTGTATTTCTATAGGCTTTGCTATTTGTTTTGCTGTGCTTCTATTCTATAGGCATCTGTGTTTTTGTTTGTCTATATTGTTTTTACATTTTACCTTATTCTGGTGCTTGGCCCTCTCCCCTCCTTACTTTCCCTTCTCTGGGTCTTTAACAACTTTTGGGCCTTGCTGGTGCTTAATCCCTACCCCTCCGCGTGTTTCCGCCGGCTCCTGGGTTATTGTTCCCCTTCCCTCCAGTTATTCTAGTTAATCCCGGCACGACTGCGGCCTGCCTCCTGCCACGCCGCACTCTCGAGTTTGGCGCCCCGTTCAGACTCGCGGCTCCTTGCGATTGAGCCGCGGCAGCCATCTTTAATCTCGCGTCTTGCAAGATTGAGGGAGGCTATCTTGCTACTCCTGCGCGCCGCGATGTCGATGCTCGGGAGTAACTTATACTGATGCTGCCAGCTTAGACCTAGCTGCTCTCACAGGTCAGACGACTGACACAGGCATTGGAGCCTAAGGTCCCAAGTTCTAATCCAGGTACTGGTAAGCATTCTTCTGTACTGTCAGGGTATTTATATCGGCAGACATTTTGTGCTATGATAGAAATACAAAGTGTATATTCTGAAGTCAATCTAAATAGACCAGACTCCATTTTGTATCTTCAAGTTAACAAAGAGACACAAAATTTCTATCCTTTCTCTCAAACTGACCGCTTTGCCCGAGCTGAATGGAATGTGTAAGATAAGCAACCTAGAGAGAAGACATTGAGAATGGGGGATGGATAGACTGTCTAATTACTAATGGAATATAATAAATTTATACCCAGACGTAGGTGACAGGGAAGATTAAATAAAAATTTTACTTTCTATACAAACAGATTCTCATTGTATTTTTGAGTTCATCTATAGTATTATAAGCTGTCATATTAGGAATTATTACAGAATATGGAGACACATAGTCTGAAGAAATCCTCTTGATCTGACAGAAAATATAAAGTTATAGCCACCATATAGATAACGAAAATGACGTCAAAAATAGCCACCAGGAAAAGTTAACTCTTTCCTGGATAGGTATGTTTAGTGGGACAAGGCTGCCATCTAGAGTCCAAATACTAAAATGGTTACCTAGAAGGCAACCACACCCCACAATTGTGATTGGCTATCACTTAGAGGAATTTCCCCTTTAAAAAGTTAAGACAAGGGAAGAGAGGGAGATTCGGAGATTCAAAGATTGAAGAGAGAGACATTACAACACTCTCGGGAGATTCAAGATTCAAGGCAGAGAGGAGGGAGACTCAAACAGGCAGAATCGGGCGATCAGAGTAATCAAGACACTCCATGCAGAGCAAGAGAGAGAAACATTCCTTGATACTTAGCTACCTGAGGATATCTGATGAGAAAATATCTACTTAACTGGTAAATATACAGGCATTTAATTAATTAATTTAAATTAATTAAAATTAATAGCATGATATATGACTGGGTAAATCATGATTAGATTTCATATTTAGAAATCTTAATTATTAAAGAATATATATATGGTCAAAGCATCCCATCTGCAGCTGGGATTAATATAGCCATTAATGTATTTGTGTGATTAATATCACGTTAGCATATCATGACCATTTATCCAGCTGTATTGATTGGCTCTAAAATAAGATAAAATATCTATTTAGACAAATGAATTAAAATATCAGCTTATGTAACATAGTAAGATTTTCTCTTAATTTGATGGAATCAAGGAAGTGGTTACTGACTTTTTAAATATTAAATTTTTATTTAAAATTACATAGGAGTAGATCTTAAATCCCTAGAAGAGGTCTAGCCAGCATTGAAAGGGTTACTTCTGCCAGAAAGTTTTTACTGCAGCTCTAAGGAATGCTCTGTCTCCGTAAAACTGTGTTTCCTTCTCTGTGAAGAAAGGGTCGTAAATCAATCTTGACATCTAATGCTTTAGATTTTAAACTACATCTTAGTCATTAGGAAATGTTTGTTTTAAATTACCATATTGTATTGCATATTGCTTTATACTGAATATTCATTGATTATTATCATGCATGTTACTTATATTATTATCATTTGAATATAAAAATAAATATCTATTTTTATAACAAATCTGTGAATTAATTATATGGTTTACCTTTCACTTATAACGATAACGATTAGGGATCTGAGAATTAAAATAGTGGGTAATTCTCTCTGTTACAAATTATTATCCCATAAATATCCCCACAGTACTATAATTTCATGTTAATGTTTGTGACGAGAGAAATCTCGCCACATTGCATTGGAGAAGCCTGGCTGCCCGCCTGCTGCCTTTGGACTATGGCCCTGGGAGATTGGGCCCTTTAAAAACAGTATTCGGCCATACCAGAGTGTATGCCACTCATTCTGGCCCTTTAAATACAGTGGGGTCATTCGGTACTTGCCCTGTGTGAACGGTGATACCCCAGATAGCTATGCCATGGAGCCCATTCATATAATGAAAGACTATGGGAAAGACTTTAGCTCCATGGCAATTGAACTGTGTGAATAGGATCTGAGCGCTATTCGGTAGTTTTGTGCGCTCAGATCCCAGCTATCTGGGGATATGTGAAATGTCTGTGTGTTATGTGTAAAAGGTGACTTTATGTATTTTAAAGTGTTTTATGTCTTTTTGCAACCATGTGCTCAATGGAGTCTGCCTCTAGCCCTGGATAATTGGATTACTTTCCCCATTGTCTCCAGGATAGAGGCCTCTGTAAAACCTGTTTAAACCAGATTGCCATGCTGCCAGCCAGGGACCAAAATATACTTTTACTAACTTTTGAACCCCTGGTCTGATTCATGCCATTTTGTAATATGTTGTTCCCCTGAATGGATTGATTGTGCATATGTCATTTTTATGTGAATGTGATGTATGGTTTTAGAGTTATGAATGTTAGGTAAAAAGTATGTTTTAAACTGTACGTATAATTGGGTTACCTCTCAGGCTAAGGGGAGGAGATGTGTGGGATGTAACCATTGTGTGATTGGGTAATTCATAATTGTCTGTGGGCGTCTCTCTTGCAGGGGAGAATTGCATAAAAGCAGAGTGTGTGTCATTAAAAGTCAGTCTTGTTCCAGCATTAAGGTTTGGCTCATGTGTGGATTATTTGGCGATCCCAGGGATATTTCTACTCGTGGAATATTGGTTGATTTTCTTTCATGGGAAAAGGGGAATACTTGACGGAGTAACGGATTGTACCGTCACAATGTTGTATTACGTCAAGTATATTAGAGATTTAAAGGGATATCACCCATTAACCTCAGATGGACTGTTAGAGAGCACAGATTAGTGATCTATATAAGGCATGTGCCGTATAATTACACATTAATGTTGAATTACGTCAGTTATATTGAATGTTTAAAGGGATACCTCAGATTAACTGTTAAAGCATGACATGCACACTCAAGAGTTCATACCCTGTACCCTGGCTAGGTCGTTACTGCATTGTCCTTCTAATTGGAGTCAGGCTATTTATTGCAGCTGCTGAACAGGATTCTCAGGGCATATGGCTTAAAGAGATATACCCTCTGGTTCCCCATTAAATACAACTTACCTAACAATGTCCTTTAAACAACTGTTTGAGCACAGTATGTTGTACAGATTGGTGCTCTCTATCATGGCCATGGCCCAAACTTGAAGGGGTCATACTCTGTGCGCCCGGGGTGAATCCCCCGCTATGTATGGGAGACATGGCAGCCTATTTTAACTACTGGACAGATTTTTCAGCACTTCCGGCTTAATGGAATATCTCCCTTGTCAGTGAATTAATTATTGGAAGACCTGATGGAGGCTCTCTATCAGAGGGTTGGGTTCATACCCGGGGTGAGGCCCCTACTTAATGTGCACTGCACTGCTGAGGCAGACTCTTAACTGCTGGTCGGTCAGTATTTTCAGCACTTCCTGCTTAAAGGAATATCTTCCTTGACAGTGAATTTAATTGCTGTTGAATTGATTGATGCTCTCTCTCAGGGCTGTGGCCAGCACTTAAGGGTTCGTACCCTGTGCACCTGGGGTGAGGCCCCTACTACATATGCGCCGCACTGTACTGCCGAGGGAAGGCGTACTGTTGCAGCCTCGGTTAACCGCTGGACAGGATTTTCAGCACTTCCTGCTTAAAGGTATATCTTCCTTGACAGTGAATTAATTGTTGGAGAACTGATTGACGCTCTCTATCAGGGCTGTGGCCAGCACTTAAGAGTTTATACCCCGTGCACCTATGATGAGAACCCTACTATATGTGTGCTGCACTGTGCTGCTGACTGGAGGCATGCTGTTGCTACCTCTATTTACTGGGTGAGCCCCAATCTATTTTACTTGGCCACTGTTCAGAGTACAACCCTGCAGGGGTTTCTGTAAGCAATGCCTACTACGATGTTAGGCTGATTTGTTTGGCGTGCATCTTGAGATTGTCTACTAGATTGTGCCTTCTACAGGGGTACCCCATATCATGATAAACCTAATTGCCTACTTCTTGCTGGGGAATCCCCAGGTAATGGAAGGTGACATTGCCTCGTACGCTACTGACGAAGTAGACACAGAAGCGACCCTGGACCCTACTGGTCAATGACCGTGTAATCTACTACGTCCGTCACCCACGTTCGAGAGACTGGCCCCTCTCGAACACCTGGCTACTTTAAGCACCGGTGGTTTAGTAGCCTCTAGATAAAGATATCTGTAATCACTTGCGGTCGGACGACCCATGCCCTTCCCTCCCGGACAGAGTAGCACATGCGACTGTGTTTGACCAGCGGATAATGTCCTTCATGGTTCTGGATGACCGAGACCGCACAGGGGAGGTCTCAGAGACACCCAAGACAAACTGCTGGAATCTATCGACCCTCTCAGGGGTTAAATACCGGGCAATGCCTACACCGTCTAGGAATGAGCTCACAATATTCGTGAATAGGCTCAGAGCTGTTTCTGTTTCGTCAGAAACCCCAATGTTCACCTCTCCTATGGGAAGCGCATAGCAGCACTCCTCGTACTGACGGATTGTTGGAGGATCTGGGCGCCAAATCATTGAGACCCCAGGCACAAGGCACACCTTTTTTTCCTGAGGGAACTTATTACACACGTTTAGGTTCCAGCTGCCCTCATCAAGACCCAAACCTCCCTGAGGGGTGTTCTATGGGACCGGTCGACAACGGAGCTATGCCACCAAACTCTTCAAGACATCTGACACCGGTACCCAGCTATTGGTAACTCTATTATTCGTAAGGAACAGAAGACAACCTCTGGTGCTTCAGATGATCGGACAGAGAACGCAGAACGTGCAGGTGAGCTAGATACCGTTTTCCTGAGGTAAGCACCCCTAGGGTACCATCGATTGTGCTTTCTACTACACACACAGGAGATACAATCACATCTGGGGGGAAGGTATTCCAACCTAATAGGAAACCTTTGGCAAAGACAACTGGCTTGCGAAACTGGATATGAAGACACGTCATGGCGATCCTTTTCCATCCCTCTCGGCGACGTTATCTAGGTTTCCTGTGACACTATCAACATCGGCTCTTCACCTGATTCCTCAGGTCGGATCCTTGGGGGCTTCATGAAACTACCGAAACTAGAATTACATATGGGGAATGTGTGGCATTATTTTTCCTGGATGATCTTCTTTGGTTCGATTCAGAGAATTTAAGACTGCGTCAACACTTCTCAGTGGTTCGGCTGGAATTATCATGTTTCGTATTGGATAATCCACTCCTTTGGACTCGCGCCTTGCATGTGAAAGCTTTCCTCTTCAAAGGTCTCCTCTATCCTCAAGGAATATTTGCACGGTCCCCCACTGCAACACCTTGACCCTACTGTGGTATTCATTTTACTGATGGATTGTGGGTAAATTTGATTGGCAATTGAAACATAATCTTGCAAGCTCTGCCAATTGTTAAGTTTTGTCAACCTTTTTGCTATACAAAAGGAAGAGTAGCCCCTACTTTTCCTTTTGTATTTTATGGAAATTTGAACACTCAGGAAAAATTCGAGATTAGTTGATTAGATGAAGTACATTTTAATGAGCCACTTTAAGTTAAAGCTTAATTAGCAATAAACAATCAGGATCCCCATTGTATGCAAGAGACAAACAACATGACCGATGCTCAATCTCATCCGTTGCTTGAGCTGTCATCGGCCTATTTCCAACTATGAGTTATCTGAAAGTCCATTAAAGATTGCCATAGACAATAATAGACACAGTTCCCATCAAGAACAGATAGACATACAGACATTGTAACCTGAGAGTAGGCCCAACAATATGCCTTTGCCACTATTAAGTGGAGAGTCCAGAGGACATCCCGTACCAAGATGGCCTGTCTGCCCGGGCAATTACCTGATGCAGGAATGCATCAGATGGTACCTTCCTATCAGAGTCGGTGGGTAAGGGTATGCAAGTGTTCTGGATTTTTGGAATGCCTATCTGATCATTTTACTAGTTTCTATACACATGTTCATTTGGCAGGGATCCCAGAAGGCACTATGGTTTCTCTAGTTGTGACTTGAATGACTAAACACCTATCCATACTCTTCCTTATTTAGCTCTAGGAATTTTGCTCCTGATTCAGTCTCATCACCAAGTCCACTGCTGGTACAGAAGCAGCTGCTGGATTTGCTCCTACTGCTGTGTTTGGATAGGCTGTTGTATTAGACATCCATGGGACTGGGGAAATCTTCACTGGTCCATTGGGGGGAGGAAGTGCCACTATGATTTAATGTAGTGTTCTTGGTGCCTAGATGTTGTCCTTGCACTATACCTCTCTTGTTTCCATTTGCCAGTTAGTGTGCCTCTGTCATACAGCCACTAGAGACACTTCATTGTAAAGACTTAAAATAATTCAATGTTTTCAGGGTTAGTTCCATGATGATAAAGAACACAAATACATAAGTTGGTGGATCTACCGGAACAGCAACTCACCTAATGGACTATCTATATGACAACCTCTGGTTCTCTCAACTATATGACAATCTTATATATTGTTACTTAATTCAATTTTATTTATACTTTCCCTCACTAGCTTAATATATGTACTGTACTTGATACAATCAATTTCTGGCATTTTATTCTAAAAAAGATATAAAACTAATACCTATAAAGCTCAAACATATTCCACAGAACTGTACAATAGACTGATGTTAGAAACTGATGGCTTTGAGGAGCTGCTACACAGGGAAAAGAGAGACACACAGTACAGTTCTAGGGAAAGATCTGATCTTTATCTCACTGAATCTGTAGAGCCTCCCCCCCTATGTATTTTAAGAGGTCTTCCTGTATCTATTACTAATTGCCCCTGTTATCCATACAGTTGAGAAGAAAACACTAGATCCAAAAGGTACCTGCTAGGGTCCTGATTGCTCTAAATTTGTGAAGAAATCGGTTTGTCCCTGAGGCTGAGATGTTGCTCATTTGTATGAATATGCAGAAGAGTCCCTGCATCAGGAAGGTATTACTATGTGATCCTGGCTTGGTGCCTGTATCTGTTATTCTCCCAAAATTGGGCTGTCACAAGCCTCATCTACAGCATGAAATGCCAATGTCATGGATGAGAAATGCAGAGACGCAACCATTAATCTTACTCAAGAGAGAAAAGTCTAGGACAAGCAGGCATACAATGCATCCATCTGTTTTCTATGAGAACAGCAAAGCTTTGACTGACATGTCCACATCCATACATACCTTCAGCGGGAGTTCTGGCAGCTACACACAGCACTAGGTAGTCTATGAATGAATGCACAGCCAGAGCCCTTTAACATATCATTTATTAATGAAAACACTGGACAAGCAAACATTGTAATTTGGCAAATGGTATGAGAAATGGAATGCTATGGGGTGCATTTACAAATATAATGAATTTTTGGATAACAAAAACTTTACAGCAGAGTCCAATATTTGGCAAATCCTCATGGTTAAGAATTGTATTTCATCTCACTTATGAGAGTTATGGCTACAAACATTTAGGTTCAGCATAAGTAAAGAAAACATTAATGGTCCTTAGAGTAGCCGGCTTAATATGGGCGAGTATAGAACACAGTCCCCAATGTCAATTTGTACAGTGATATGACTAAACAAGAAATAGAGCTGTGTCTAGGATACCAGATTTCAGAATATTCGATAAACAGTCACTAGCCAGAAAACACATAGATTCACAAGAGCAGACTTTCAGGTAACAAAGACCACAACAAGGTAAAGAGGAGTGGTCAGACTGTACTTAAATATACCCAGAATCATTCCTATTGGCCTGTGTCAATAATGACCGCAAAATGTGTGCAACCTGCTTTACTGGACTGGCATCAAAAAGGAGTATGATTAGAGTGTGTTGCAGAGAGCTCCATTTCAAAATCAAGGCCAGAACAAAACACTGTGTCAATATGTGTGCTTCAGCATCCAGAAGGTGTCAGAGATAGGACACGCAGTCACTGACTAAAAGAGTTAGAATCTGTTTGTTTGGTTTTTTTTTTTTTTTTTTTAGTTATGCTTTTATGGGATTAGTCTTGGGTGGTGCAAAATCTTTGTGACCTTGACTGCAGACAACTGAGCCTGCAAAGCAGTTATCAGTTTTGCTAGGAAAATGCCAGGATCTGTGTTTTTTTTAGGGCAAGATGAGAAAAATAGTTACGCAGTTTTATCAAAAGCATTTTCATGCATTTTTTACTAATATATGCCTCTTTGATCCAAATTTACAGTACAGTGATCCTTTCACTAAGAACAAGTAACAAGAAAAGGGTGCTTAATACACCCCTTACGACCGGCATTTGACCACATGTCTAGGTGGCTGTGGCCACCATATTTGACTCTTACCTGATCGATGTCAACAGTAGAAGAGAAAAGACTTTTTCTTCTTCAAATTCTATCACATTGGAATTAATATCACTATTACTCCCGCCACCCCCTTCCCCACTTCCCCACATGTATGTTTTTCTGACTATTGTGAATATACTAAAGAGAAAAACAAAACACATAGTAGAAAAACAATGCTTCTTATTAAACCTGATCCATGTAAACCACTTTATAAAGCTCTACATTAGCATTGTATTGAGCAGACAAACTCCAATGATCATGTAATCGGTCTGGATAAAAAATGTGTGGTGCTAAAGCAAATGTTTCCAATATTATTATGGTTGCTGATCGTATAAAAGAGGCAAATTAGGTTCTAATGATCGTATCATGAGTCTATAAAAGGTTTGGTATTAGAGCAAAAATTTCCAATACAGATATGTGTACTAAAATAACCATACCATAAAAAAATGCATTATGTGTACAGCAAACAATTTGAATGTATAGCACAATATTCATGATTTTAAAGGAACACTCTAGATATCCAGACCACTTTTATGCAATCCCCCTCCCCCATTAGCAAAGCTTTCATTGAAGCTTTTAAGTACCTCTAGTGTCACTCAGAGAGCCACTAGAGGTGCATCCAAGGAAATAGTGTAAAACTCTATTTCTTTCAGATGGTCTGCACATATACACTAGCCTCCCAATGCTTTTCTATGGAAAACACTGGATCTCAGCCAAGGAGGTGTGCCAAAAGGACCAAGAATGGCACTGCGAGGGAGAAAATGTAAGTAAAATGACTTTCTTTCTCTCTGTAGGTGGGCGGCAGTCACTTAAACAGCCACCAGGGCACTACATGGTTAGGAATACACATTTTTATTTCTACTGCTATAGTGTTTACTTTAATATGCAAACATTTCAAATAAGCAAAACTATACAAACAATAGTTTAAAAAAAAAAATGTAACAGTGTGTAAGATCAATCTCAAAGTATTTGAATGGGGGCTCAAAGGACTAACCACACCAAAAGTGGACTGGGAGTGTGACATGGCAGTTTGTTATTTATCAATGGGCTGATGTTCTCATCTATGAAGGGAAAGCTGTTCAGTTCTGCGTAAATTGCTTCCTAAAAAGTGTATGGTCTGTCCGGTCTTGGAACATTAGCACTGCTGAGCAACAGTAAAACAATAATGAATTGTCTTATTTCACTTACTATGTGGAGCTGCAGGAAGTCCATGAGTCCCGGAGCACTATCAATTCGCACTAGGATCCCGTCCTTTACAGTTGTGCTGAATCCCACAGCTAATCTGTCTGTGCGAGTGCTGGGGCGGTCGTTGTGTGGCCAGGTGTACAGGATCAGTCCACCGCTTTTCCCAAATATGTAGGTGGCTCCAGCTGTAAAATAAGAGACTGGATTATTAGCAAAACATTGCTGATATTTTTGTTTTCATTCCTACTACAGCCCATGATAAAAAATCAGCTGATATATCTTAAACAGCATATGTATCTCTGCTTTTGCAACCGCTACAATTACTGCAAAAAGTAAAAACTCTGCACTGCCATAATACCGTATTCTGCGTTCACTCTCCATGGTGCTGAAATCTACTCCGTCATTAAAACAACACTCCAGGCTGGAGCTGAGCTATTTTCGTAATGCAATATATATGCATAAATGTATTTAGAATACTACTTTATTAGGTTTGCATTTAGAGTTCCTATTAAGAGTTTGCTATTAATAGGCATGTTTTGCTTTAGCAGCCTGTAAGCGCTCACCAAACCAGGAAGTAACCCATCCAGTTGATAATCGATTTTTTCTGATTTACTTGTGAGCTCTCTACTCCTGTACAGGTGACGGAGATGAAGTTACATCATTAAACTCTGTATATGCATCATTTAATAGCAAAACTCTGCACATACAGACTCAAGGAACTATGACCACTTCAGATCACTGAAGTGATCACGGTGCTTGGAGTAACCCTTGAAGCATTTGGAATGCTCCTTTAATCTTTAACAGACAACATAGTAGGAGGCAGGTGAGGAAGGAGATGGTAGCCATGGAGGGAAAATAATACAGAAGTTAGGAGAGTGGAAGGAGGCAGATAGGGCTTATAAAGGGCAAGCAGGAGAGGAGGGAGAAATTAGATGGTGTTGGGGACAAGAAAATTTGGTGAGAATGTAAATTAAGTGAGGAGGTTGTGAAGGAGAGGGAGAGAAAAAGAAGGGTAATAGAAGGTAGGTGAAGGGGCAACGAAGGTAAATGAGGAGGTGCACAGGAAAGGCAGGTGGGACTGGGAGAGACTTAGGAGGGAAAGGGAGAAAAGGGGTAAGTGAGGAGGGTGAAAAAAAAGGGGGGTAAGAGTTGGACTGGGAGGCAATTTGCATTCTATTCTGGTGAAGATGAAAGGGCCTATAATCCTCCACAAGGGAGATCTGAAATGTCAGAAAGAGAAGGATAAAGAACAGCAAACATAGAACAGAAAGGATAAGAATCAAGACAAGAAAAACAAAAATAAATTTAGAAGATATAGGGAACAAAAACAAACTAACATAGATGCCACATTTGTGCATGCTTGAGGAAGCCAGTCCTGCGGCCACACAGATGTGGCAGCTACTTACGCCATGTCACTTTGTTACACGAATGCTTGCCCTAACAATGGAATATGAGGAGACATATTGCTGCTTCTGATTATATGCAACGGGCAGCGGGGGGACAAATAAAGAATTTCCACATCCAACATTGACTGGACCAGGATGTAAGCACAATCATTGTTATACATCACACAAACACAGAATAAGAAACTCAACATACACACAATAAAACAACACTGCACCAGCGCACAACCACAATCAAATCCCATTGCATTAACCAACCCAGTCATCACACAGTGCATTATACACTATAGACTGTAAGCTCGTTCTCTTCAACCTATTGTTCCTGTAAGTTTTCTTGTAATTGCCCTATTTATAGTTAAATCCCCTCTCTCATAATATTGTAAAGCGCTACGGAATCTGTTGGCGCTATATAAATGGCAATAATAATAATCACACTTACATCAACCAACATCGAACAGACACACATTGTCACCACACACTGCCTGCACTATTTAGCACAGGTGCAGCACGTATTGATTTGCAGGATGATAAGACAAGCTCTCACAATTCTCGATAATCCCAACCTCAGAACAGAATTTAAACCAATATAAGTAGAACCACAGTTTATAACATAATTACAGTTATAATGATAACGGATTTGCAGCACAACTGGAAACCGTACTAATGACATAATATTATTCAGATTCTAAAGCAGCTCAAATTAACAATTCAAAGTGGTGTCTCTTGATCCCGAAAAGGGAGGAGATTAACCCCAACACCACCACCACCCATTGCGCACATGAAGCTTATGTGAGCATTCATATGTAAAGACTCTATATAACCTACTACAGACCTCCCTGTTCGCTTCCCCTCACATACAGCTTGTTGCAAGCAATCTTTTAAGCTGAATTCATTTTAAGTGACCTATGAATACAAACTGGCAGCATAAAACCCAATGAAGTGAGATAAGAGCTGTCATATACACTGCAACCGAGATTTAGACGAGATTTGCTATTCAAAGGGGCCATGTAGGCTCCCATAGGATTGATGCAATATGTTCGTTTACAATTAGCTATGTTATGTGAAAATATAATTTCAGTTTTGTAGCACACCCATCTGCACCACCCCACCAAAAGAGGTTTTCTCTTTGTATATACAGTGGTACCTCGGTTTATGAATCTAATGCGTTCTCTGGGTCGTTTTGTATTGCGAAAAATTTGTAAACCGAAACGTGGTTTCCCCAAGGAATGCATTAAAAACCACATTTCCGTTCCGGAGGTCAGAAAAAATGTCAAGATGAACTGGCATGGAAACCAACCCACAATGCAGAACACACAGTTAAAAGGCATGCAAACGACAAAGCTTAGCTCCCTACCTTTCCACCGCTTTAGAAATGCACCCAAAAAGTCCCAAAACCGCTGCAAATAAATTCCAGAATGTCTCCAAAAGTCCCAAAAAATGCTCCAACACTTCCACACTCTACGCCACATGCTACCCACAGACTCCAGCATGCACATGGGCGGCGCTATAATCCTCCCAAAAGCAATGCATCATGGGGAAACTTGCTTTGTATTTAAAAATAAATTTGTAAACAGAGGCCTTATTTTCAATGGATTTACATTTGTAAACCAAAAATTATGTTAATCGAGGCGTTTGTAAACCGAGGTACCACTGTATATATATTGCTGTAAATGTTGTTATCTTGGCTTAATTTTCTGGGAGTTGTCGTTAGGCTGTTAGCTTTCTGCTGTAGAAATATGTCAACTGTAGTACAGGTCAGTGAAACACCACATATGAAGTGAGTGAAGCAGTGCTATAGAACGTTACGTGTCTATAGCCAGCTGACTATTACATGGGGGTTTGAAATGTAAAAAGTCACTTTTTAAAAGTATTTAAAATCTATTGTTTTTCATATATTTTTAACCTATTTTCTGGATAGTGCAATAAAAAGAATAAATTAAATTAAATCTGCAGTGATCATTTTTATAAAACGTGTTGTCAACGTGTCACCATGACAAGCAGTGCAATGTCGCCATCATCGCCTAGCAATCTTACATCCTTAATGCGAAACAGTGGGGACTGGGGTTGTTACCCACTATGAAATAGAGAGATGTACAATGTACTATCTGCACCAGTTAAAACCGGGTAAAAATAACATGGATAACTTAATCGATAAGGCTTTTAAACACAACTAGCACATCATAGCAAACCTACCAAAGGGTCTCTCCTCTAATGCCCACTATGCACATTCAGATCAGAGAGTTATACTGGAATATTTACCCCTCTCTTCTCTAAGTATTCAAGAATGATGCAGACACAATCAAAGATGTATGACAGACACATTCCTATGATTGATATCACTCTCTTCTTCCACGATGGCGGACATGAAATCACCGCACTTCCAGTAAGACATTTATCAGACAGGAGCTGCCAGGACGCAAAAAACGCACTTCTTTCCCACAACTGCCTTAAGGATATTCTGAGCAACAAACACAAAATATATAGTTATGTGAGGGTGCTGCAAATACGACAACTATAACTCTGTCCACTATTGTTTTTTTAGATTGTAAGCTCGTTTCGGCAGTGACCTCTTCACCTACTGTACCCATATGTCAAACACATTTTGTTAGAATTATTGGTTTATCTTGCTTTGCCTATTGTACCGCACTGCGGTATATGTCGGCACTACATAAACAACTGTACTTGTGGGCTGTTTCCTAGTACGGTTTGTGTCTTTACTAGTGAAACTGTAAGATCTCCGAGCTTCTACACTAATGTTTTGAGAGTCCTGTCTGCTGGTATCTCATAATTGTGAGGAGCATAATATATCACAAGACAAGAGGGAGCTTCATACTTCTGTATCAGTCCTTGAAAGAACTGCCTTCTTATAACCAAGAGCTGGGAGAATGCTTGCTTCTCACACCTTGAGAGAAGTGCCTTATATCCCATGACACCCAATGTCAAAAATGCCAAAACTGGCTGGTCTAAAATAGATTTAAATTTATTGAACTCTTAAGGGGAGCTTCTCTATAAATTACAATATTGAATAAAACAATGCAATCCACCTATAACATATGTAAAACTTTTCTTCCACATGTGAAGAATTTTCTATTATATGTATATTAAAAGTAAACACAAACACAAACTCTCGCTGTAGTAGTTAAGGTACCAGGAAAGCCCTTGCACGCTCCCAGGTTAAAGTGTCAAACTATTTAAGAACAGGTTGACAATTACCTTGGTTCGCCTACAGGAGAAGCCAGATGTCTCCCTTGGGCCAATCACTGCACAATACATGGCTGTGCTCATTGGTTGAATGTTCTCAACTGATGCACTCAATCGATGGGGGTGACCCCTGCACAACTCTGCTTAGCTCAGTGAAGCTCATCGGATTCTTCTTCTACTAGAATCCAGAAGCAGACAGTGTGGATTCCCAGAGCGATTCCCCTAAAGTTGTCAAGCTATTCTTAAATACCAGAGCACTCTTCACACTATAAACACTACCACAGGCTGTAGTGGTTATGGTACTTGGAGTATGCCTTTAACCCTGATGTAACCAACGTTCATAGTCTTGCATACTGCGCTATAAATGCAGGGCAATTCTTATAAAGGTGATTGGTTGAGACACCATTAACAATTAAAAATAAACCGTTATACTAGTGAAAAGACCTGTGACCAAAATTCTTAAAATATATATTTTTGCAGTGACACTTTTACAGGCGATATATATTGCAGGACCTCTCCTTTCATTCAATTATGAGCAGGTAAGACTGCATTTAGATAATTGTGGCAAACACAAGCTACATATCACATTTCATGCAAATATAAGCAGACTGTTCAAATAATATGATTACTGGCAAAGTGCAAATAAACTGGATATAATACTTGAATTGTATTTGTCTGCATGAAGGCTTCTTCACAGCATTTAATCACAGACTATTATCCCATCCACCCCCATTCAATATGCCAAGCCATTCAAAGAGAGAACACAATATTTCATACACCTGTATAATTGGGTTTTACCAGTGGCTCTATGACACAGATTTTTTTTATTTCCAGCTGTGAATGGAAGACCACATAAAGGTTATTGCATTGGTTGGGGTCTATAGAGACATGTCTTGTCTAGTGCTTTGTTCTGTTAGTCCACAGCTAGGGCCCAATTCTCTATTCTTTCCAATCACCCAGCTGTGGTGTATTAGCTAAACTTGTACAATACATATTCTGAAATGGCTTATATCTGGCTGTAAACATAGTAAGTGGTTAGCAGGTACTGTGTACTATGGACGACATATCTTTGCAGGTCAGACTGTAGTTGTGTTACTACTTTTCTATAAATTATCCCTCTGACTTCCAGAACTCAAGAAGCCAACATAATCCATTCTGCACACCCAATTTACTATGAAACTAGAATTGATATTATCCTCAGCCACACACCAACCTTGCATAAATATCCACCTCCAAAATGAGAGAACATGCAATAGGTAGCTGGCTCTAACATAAATGCATGCACCTGACATACTGCTTTGATAGGTCTGTACAAAAAGGATTTACGCATTTATCACATGTACTCTTTTGTTACTCAGTAATTACAGGACAGCTCTATCTCACTCACTCTCTCCTTTATTTCATTCAGCATCGCCCCCTCTGGATGTCCACAAGAGAACCTTGACTTTCATTCTCCCTCAGTATCTACTGGCCGTGTCACCATGGAGACAAGAGACCTCCCAGGAAGATAAATAATCCTTAAAGATTCCTTTAAAAGCCATTTCCAGCTGTTTCAAACTTTATCATTTATCTCTTTATGTTCTCAATTAGAGCCATTTATATTTTTTTTTTTTGGTCTGATTTCTTTACCCTCCCACCAAAGACATTCTCAGGGTCCACCTGATGGAAAGGCGTTCTTGCTTCATTAGGCTCTGACAGATCCGCTGCAAAGAAAATTACCTCTAATCACCACCTTCTCCTATCATTCTGTCAAACTCATCAGATGTAGGTTAGAGTTACCTGATTTGACCAAGTGTCATAGGAAAAAAAAAAAAAAAAACAAGACGTTTACAGGCTTATGTTTGGAGATCATTGCACAGATTGTAACCTGCTTTTGGTTACCCATATACAATTCATTAAACTCCCGGCTTGTGTTAAAAAACGCTATTGTTTTGGCCATGGAGAGCTGTATATTGTTATGCCCCAGTGCCATGACAACTCCATCCTATTCAAATCAGGAAGGCACAAAGCAGCATCATTGTGTGTAAAGAACAATGAGAAAGTTCTTTGCTTCTAAGTATTCTGTGAATTCTTCCCTTCCCTGCTTATACTATTTCTTATACTTTACTTCTGTTTATCTATCTTAGAACTTGTACAGCATGTCTTGTTTCACATGACCTTGTTATTCCCCCTGCTTAAACCTGTAGCAAATGCTAATTTTTACTATCCAGGACCCTGTTATTTGATTCATTCACATGACCTACGAGAACTGTATGGGTCTCAGTAAATAAAAAAAAAAAGCTCTGTATGTATGTAGCAGAACACAGGTAAGATTACTGATTATGCTGGAGCACAACAAATAGATACACTAGTGAAACTTTATTTAGCTCTTCAAAATTATAATGTTTCCTCTTGTCCTATAAGCTGCGAGAAAACTCCCAGGTCATGTCCCAAGTTAAGTACTGTATCGTGAACCACAATTACTATTAACGCAAACGAAAATTTTCTTTGACATTGTACCTGAATACAGTAGAGTGCCGCACACAGGGGGGATGGAGTTTGTGTGCAAGGCTAATATGTTTTCAAAATTGTATTCTTAGCCTAAAGTGTCCCCATTCACTTGCGCACTGTCTGGTAGACAGCCACTAGAGGTGGAGTTAATCCTGCAATGTAATTATTGCAGTTTCTCAAAATCTGCAATAATTACAATTGCAGGGTTAAGTGACAAGGACAGTGCACCCAGACCACCTCAATGAGCTGAAGTGGTCTGCGTGCCTATAGTGTCCTTTTAACTGGTGATACCTATATTCAGCCTTTGTATTTAGTCACCATCCATGTTCAAGCCCTAAAGAGCTAAGTACCTTGGAGAGCTCACCGACTACGCCCCAGGACCTAAGAGAGCTCCCCGACTATGCCTCAGGAGCTAGGAGAGCTCACTGACTATGCCCCAGGACCTAAGAGAGCTCCCCGACTATGCCTCAGGACCTAGGAGAGCTCCCTGACTATGCCCCGGGACCTAGGAAAGCTCCCCGACTGTGCCTCAGGACCTATGAGAGCACCAGGACTATGCCTCAGGAACTAAGAGAACTCCCCGACTATGCTCCAGGGCATAGCAGGACTACATTGCTCAGGTTCAGGACCTAGGAGAGCTTCATGACTATGACCCAGGACCTAAAGCTTGATAAGTATGGAGTCCTCTTGTACTTCTGGCTCGGAAAGCAAACAATTTAGTTTTATTTTTGTTTTGTTTTTATATATTTTGAAAGTACAATGTTACATTAACATAAATCATTTTGTGAATTGTAAAATAAAAATTTAGATTAACATGGATTTAATTCATTTTTTTACTTAATTGTTTTTTAAATATGTTGTGTTTAAATGTCCCAACTACTCATTACACCTATTTAAATTTCCTCAGATTCTTTAAAATGGGGGGTTGGGGGGGAGGGGGGGTAGAGGAGTTTGCAACCTCTGGTACTCCAATTGTTGTGGACTACATTGTCCCGGATATGTTGCCAGCAATATAGCATTATGGGAGATGTACTCCACACCATCTGGAGTGCCAAAGGCTGCTTACCCTTGCAAACTATAGTAAGCCGGTGTCTAGCAAGAAGCATCACAGTTAACACCTCAATTATCTGAATCTACAACATCCAATCTCTTTTGTAGCACAGAAAGGGCTATGGAACACATACACTATACTAAAATAAACTTACTCTTTAGAACTGCCTATTAAACATAACAAAGAACAGAGATGTTCTCTCCGCAGCCATTCATGAGCAAAGTTTTCCCATATAAATATTAAACTAGTTGGCACCCATTAACTAGCGAAGAACTGGCAACCCCAGCAAGACAATCATTATGGAAAAATAGGATTCAAGTTCCTACATACCCCCATAAGCATTAGGAAAGGATTTCCCATAACAATTATAAAAAAGGGAGATACAAAAATAGATTAGAGAAAGAGAGAGAAAATAGCCTCAACAAAATAAAACAAAAATATTAATCCCCATACAAGCCTGAGGACAGCTGGGGAAGGAAAAAAAATTGAGGCAGTTATTGGCTGAAGGATATATATATCCCCCTGATGCTTCCAGTTTGCCCTCTCCTGCATTGTGATTCTCTGGTTGTACGAACTCTGTGTGATATAAAATGCAGATGTCCTGGAGCAATAATATAAAATATAGGTCTATGAATTTTATATGTATATTTTTACCTCTCCTCACCAGATTTTAAACTGAACTATCGTCTCTTTCGTAGGAAAGAGCAAAATGAAAATAGATGTGTGTAATATTTTGGGTGGACTAATTATACTTATTACAATCAGCTACTACATTGGCAAGATATGTAGTTGGGGAGGGAGTAAATAATTAGATTTGGAAGCTCAGTGTATAATGTAAAAATAATACCGGATATAGATTTGTTACATCCTCCACATTTTGCTAATGCACAAAAATCCTCTTACACCTCTTTCTAAATCTCCTCTCTGCCTCCCGTCCTCCAATAATCTCAGCCTTCCATAATTTGAATAATGACAAATATTAGCAGAACTGAAGTGCCAATCACACATTTTAGAGTTAACCATATTTGACTTAGATGGTAGCGATGATCGTTGGCTTGTATTATTCAAGTTTTACTTTTTCCAATTACACTAAGACCCTTTAAATGTTTTCACCAGCAAATAAGGCAGTGCCCAGGAATGCATACATATGCCACAACTGTCCACAACATCTTCTTCCCTGTCATCCCACTTATGCTTTCACAACTGCCCCGCAGCTTTATCGCTCTCAATTTACACAATAATCCAGTACCCAACCAAACACACACTATTCTCAGCTGCCTCGTGCCTTTTTCTCATTAAGTGTTAACCAGTATCCCTCCCCAAGATCTGTGTCTTTCCCATAACTCCCCCTCCTACTTAATCTTTTATCCAATAACAAACACGCCTCACGGAATGCAGAGAGTCACTAATGCCTTATATGCGACATTTAAACAGAGGCCAAGCATTTCTATTCAATTAAATAAACACAGAGTATAAACCTGTCCCAGGAGGAAAATCCACTTGTTTTATCAGCTGTTCTTATTGTGGCTGGCAGTGCGAGATCAATACATTCCACATAAAACAATCATACAGCTTGGCGTAATTTATCGACAGCTACCCTAGATATATGACTTTAATCCAGCATTATCAGCTTTTCAGGAGCTCGTAGGTGTAATGAGTTTACAAGGTCTATATAGCAGCTTTAGCATGCAACATTAAATGGCAGTATGCTGCGGGCTGCAGTTATGCATGGGGGTTTAACTGATCCAAGTGTCTCCTTCCACTCATATACAAATATAGGTGTATATTCCCTGCGGAGTGCCCGCTTGCCACAAATACACAAGTTGTGTGTGTGTGACATATGGCTGTGTCAGTGAGTGATTTTAGCAATTAGACTAAATATAAGCACATACCTCTTGTGAATAACATAGCAATGAAATAGGAAAAACAAAGCACCAAAAAACATAATGCTTAGTTTAACCCCTTAAGGACACATGACGTGTGTGACATGTCATGATTCCCTTTTATTCCAGAAGTTTGGTCCTTAAGGGGTTAATGATGAAACCTTTAAATTATAAAAATGGACCTAGATAGAGATATGACATAGTGCATGATACTGAGCACACACAGTTTGCAGTTGCAAAACATTGTGAACCCTTCGGAATTACCAGGACTTCCGCATTGACTACAAACAAAATGTGGTTTTATCTTTTCCTGCTTTACAATTATAGTCAAACTCAATCTGACTAAGCGGATACACAACCAGTTGTACTTTCCACATTTTTGTAAATTGAAATATTTGTTGTGGAGTATTACATACACACATATATGTATGATGTCAAACAAAAGCAAGAAGAAATAACCACCATCATAGCCAAAAAGTGTAAGCTGCAAATGTGTTTTTTTTTTGTTCTTGTTTTTTTAATGTTGAAATAAAGAAAAGCTGGTATATCTCAAAAGTGTGATATACAATAACCTATACTATGGTACATAAAAGAAAAACAATTATGGAATACTTTTGAGTGCCTGGCTGGAAAATGAGGTAGTAGAGAGCGCGTCAACCCACACAGAGAGGACGCCAATATAGAGAATACATAGCATACGTTTTTTTAGATACATAAATGAGAAAAGGAAAGTAAAACAAGGATTAGTTAGATTAAAAACAAAAGAAGGAAGGTATGTAGAAGAGGATAAAGGTCTAGCTGACTGACTCAATTAATATGTTTGTTCAGTATTTACAGATGAAAATGAAGGAAAGGGGCCTCAGTTAGGAAAAAGGACAAATGAGTCATTTGATACATGTGAGTTTACAGAGGAAGAAGTTATATTTCAACTGTCAAAAGTAAAGACAAATAAGTCAGTGGGACCTGATGGAATACAACTAAAGGTATTAAAAGAGCTTAGTGGTGTACTAGAAAAACCATTTACAGATTTATTTAACCAATCATTGTTAACAGGAGTAGTCAAAGATAATTGGAAGTTAGCGAATGTTGTGCCCATTCACAAAACAGGTAGTAGGGAGGAGTCGGGCAACTATAGGTCCGTAAGCCTTACTTCAGTAGTGGGGAAAGTAATGGAAACCATTTTAAAGGCTAGGATTGTTGAACATCTAAAATCACATGGATTTCAAGATCAGAGACAACATGGGTTTACTTCAGGGAGATCATGCCAAACTAATCTTATTGATTGGGTAACTTAAATAATAGATATGGGTGGTGCAGTAGACATTGCTTACCTAGATTTCAGTAAGGCTTTTGACACTGTTGCACATAGAAGGCTTATCAATAAACTGCAATCTTTAGGTTTGGATTCCAATATTGTTGAATGGGTAAGGCAGTGGCTGAGTGACAGGCAACAGAGGGTTGTAGTCAATGAAATATATATTTGACGCATGGTCTTGTCACCAGTGGGGTACCTCAGGGATCTGTACTTGGACCCATTCTTTAATATTTTTATTAGTGATATTGCAGAAGGTCTTGCTGGTAAGGTATGTCTTTTTGCTGATGATACTAAGATATGTAACGGGGTTGATTTTCCAGGAGGGATAAGTCAAATGGCAAATGATTTAGGTAAACTAGAAAAATGGTCAGCATTGTGGCAACTGACATTTAATGTGGATAAGTGCAAGATAATGCATCTTGGATTTAAAAACCCCAGGGCAGAGTACAGAATATTTGATAGAGTCCTAACCTCAACATCTGAGGAAAGGGATTTAGGGGTAATTATTTCTGATGACTTAAAGGTAGGCAGACAATGTAATAGAACCGCAGGAAATGCTAGCCGAATGCTTGGTTGTATAGTGAGAGGTATTAGCAGTAGAAATAGAGAAGTGCTAATGCCATTGTACAGAACACTGGTGAGACCTCACTTGGAGTATTGAACACAGTACTGGAGACCGTATCTGCAGAAGGATATTGATACTTTAGAGAGAGTTCAGAGAAGGGCTACTAAACTGGTTCATGGATTGCAGGATAAAACTTACCAGGAAAGGTTAAAGGATCTTAACATGTATAGCTTGGAGGAAAGACGAGACAGGGGGGATATGATAGAAACATTTAAATACATAAAGGGAATCAACACAGTAAAGGAGGAGACTATATTTAAAAGAAGAAAAACTACCACAACAAGAGGACATAGTCTTAAATTAGAGGGACAAAGGTTTAAAAATAATATCAGGAATTATTACTTTACGGAGAGGGTAGTGGATGCATGGAATAGCCTTCCAGCTGAAGTGATAGAGGTTAACACGGTAAAGAGGTTTAGTCATGTGTGGGATAGGATAAGGCTATCCTAACTATAAGATAAGGCCAGGGACTAATGAAAGTATTTAGAACATTGGGCAGACTAGATGGGCCGAATGGTTCTTATCTGCCGTCACATTCTATGTTTCTATAACAGACCCAGGTCTGACTCAGAGTCAGTGTCTGATTTTGTAAAAGTGGATCACTCAGCAGGCCCAGGTGAGTCCCTTGTAGTACACATCGATGCATCAACTTCCAGTAGAGTCTCCCAAGTTGGCGAGTATATGGGGAGGTATTACATGGGTCTCTGAGCCAGCTTGCTGCCAAAGTGAGTCCAGTTTTGGAAGTCGATTTCTTTGTGGTTGTCCTATTGAATGGCCTCAGCAGAGGGGCTGGGATACCCCCCATCGGTCCAATGGTGGGGGAAAAGAGGACACAAGAAAAACCTCTGCTTCAAGCCAAGTGCAGCATTCACACCAGGCAGGTGATTGGCTGCTTCTCCCACCATAACACCTGTCTAGGCCTTAACGCTCGATGGCTGACATAATTTGCAGACGTGGAGCATGCAGGCTCCAAATAGCTTGATTAGATCTATGGTAAATTCCATGATTGGTACCAGGACAGGGCTGGGTCCGCAGGTAAAACAAGCGTAATAGCCTAAATATAGCTAGTGGTTCTCAGTACGTGTCACCATGACTGCCCTCCAATACTTTTCAAATCCTTATTGAAGACATTAAGTAGTCATCCACAATGCAGGCTGGAAAAAGTAAATGAACCCTTTTAGCAACAACCATCTAGACCAGTGATGGCGAACCTATGGCACGCGTGCCACAGGTGGCACGCCGGGCCCTTTCTGTGGGCACGCGGCCACAGGTCCGCCATCACTGCAGAGTAGGCACCTGCCTGCCCGAAACGGCAGGCGCCTACTCTGCTTCCGGTTCGGGAGCCAGGGGAGGGATCTGTGATGCTGATCCCTGTCCTCCCGCGCGATGCTGTGTGGAGCGTTGCCGAGTGTTACCATGGCAACGCTCCACACAGCATCGCGCGGGAAGACAGAGGGTTCAGCATCACAGATCCCTCCCCTGCCTCCCGAACCGGAAGCACTGCCTGCCACCACCGGACCACCAGGGATGGCTGTGTGTCCCCCCCCCCCCCACTTCATTAAAGGTAAGAAGGAGGGAGGGGGGGATACTGACACACAGCACCCCTACCCCCCCAGAAGTACCCTTACCCCCCTATCTCCCCAGCACCACCCCTAGCCCCCACAGCACCACCCCACCCCCCAGAAGTACCCTTACCCCCCACAGCACCCCCCCAGAAGTACCCTTACCCCCCACAGCACCCCCCAGCACCACCCCTCCAGAAGTACCCTTACCCCCCAGCACCACCCCTATCTCCCCAGCACCACCCCTACCCCCCCAGAAGTACCCTTACCCCCCACAGCACCACCCCTATCTCCCCCGCACCACTCCTACCCCCCACAGCACCCCCCAGCAGCACCCTACCCGCCCAGAAGTACCCTTACCCCCCACAGCACCACCCCTATCTCCCCAGCACCACCCCTACCCCCACAGCACCCCCCCAGCAGTACCCTTACCCCCACAGCACCACCACTATCTCCCCAGCACCACCCCTACCCCCCACAGCACCACCCTACCCCCCCCAGAAGTACCCCTACCACCCCAGCAGTACCCCTCCTCCCCCACAACAGTACCCCTCCTCCCCCACAACAGTACCCCTACCCCCCAGCACCCCTACCCCCCAGCAGTACCCCTACCACCATCAGCAGTACCCCTACCACCCCCAGCAGCACCCTACCCCCCCAGAAGTACCTTTACCCCCCACAGCACCACCCCTATCTCCCCAGCACCACCCCTACCCCCCACAGCACCACCCCTACCCCCCACAGCACCACCCCACCCCCCCAGAAGTACCCCTACCATCCCAGCAGTACCTCTCCTCCCCCACAACAGTACCCCTACCCCCCCAGCACCCCTACCCCCCCTCAGCAGTACTCCTACCCCCCCCAGCAGTACCCCTACCCCCCAGCAGTACCCCTACCACCCCCAGCAGTACTCCTACCCCCCACACACAGTACCCCTACCCACACACAGCACCCCTATACCCCCCAGCAGTACCCCTACCCCCCACACAGTACCCCTACCCCTCCACACAGTACCCCTACCCCTCCACACAGTACCCCTACCCCTCCACACAGTACCCCTACCCCTCCACACAGTACCCCTACCACCCCACACAGTACCCCTACCACCCCACACAGTACCCCTACCACCCCACACAGTACCCCTACCCCCCCACACAGTACCCCTACCCCTCAGCAGTACCCCTACTTCCCAGCAGTACCCCTACCCCCCACACACAGCACCCCTACCCCCCCACAGCACCCCTACCCCCCACACACAGTACCCATACCCCCCACAGCAGTACCCATACCCCGCCAGCAGTACCCCTACCTCCCACACAGCACAGCACCCGTCTCACACACACATACAGCACCCCTACCCCACGCACAGCACCCCCCTCACACACACATACAGCACCCCTACCCCACGCACAGCACCCCCTCACATACACACAGCACCCCCTCAAACACACACAGCACCCCCCCCCCCCCACACACACACACACACACAGCACCCCCCCCCACACACACACACAGCACCCCCCCCACACACACACACACACACACAGCACCCCCCCCCACACACACACACAGCACCCCCCCCACACACACACACACAGCACCCCCCCCACACACAGCACCCCCCCCCACACACACACAGCACCCCCCCCAAACACACACACAGCACCCCCCCCAAACACACACAGCGCCCCCCCCAAACACACACACACACAGCGCCCCCCGCAAACACACACACACAGCACCCCCCCCAAACACACACACACAGCACCCCCCCAAACACACACACACAGCACCCCCCCAAACACACACACAGCACCCCCCCCACACTTACACAGCACTTACACACCACACAGCACCCCCCCAAACACACAGCACGCACAGCACCCCCCTCACACACACACACAGCACCCCCCTCACACACAACACCCCTCACACACACAACACCCCTCACACACACACACACACACACACACAACACCCCTCACACACAACACCCCTCACACACAACACCCCTCACACACAACACCCCTCACACACACACACAACACCCCTCACACACACACACACACAACACCCCTCACACACACACACACAACACCCCTCACACACACAACACCCCTCACACACACACAACACCCCTCACACACACACACACACAACACCCCTCACACTTACACAACACCCCTCACACACTTACACAACACCCCTCACACACTTACACAGCACCCCTCACACACTTACACAGCACCCCTCACACACTTACACAGCACCCCTCACACACTTACACAGCACCCCTCACACACTTACACAGCACCCCTCACACACTTACACAGCACCCCTCACACACTTACACAGCACCCCTCACACACTTACACAGCACCCCTCACACACTTACACAGCACCCCTCACACACTTACACAGCACCCCTCATACACACTTACACAGCACCCCTCATACACACTTACACAGCACCCCTCACATACAACACCCCCCCCACACACACACGCACCCCACCCCCCCCCACACGCAATTGCCGTGTTGGCACTTTAAGGAAAAAAAAGTTGCCATGTATTGCGGTTTGGGCACTCGGGCTCAAAAAGGTTCGCCATCACTGATCTAGACCAAAACCTGGAACTTCTTATAAGACTTGCATTGAAGATAAATTTTGGACTATTCCTCGGTACAGGTCTGTTTTATTTCATCGATATTTCTAGGATGTTGCAGTTGCACAGCCCTCTTCAGGTCATGCCACAGCATCTAAATTGAATTAAGGTCAGGACTGTGACTAGGGCAATCAAAAACACACTTTCTTCTTTTTAGCCATTCTTTAGTTGAATCGCTTGTGTGCTTTGGGTCATTGTTTGTTGCATTACCCAACCTCTCTTAAGCTTGAAATTATAGACTACTGCAAAATGTCTTGATCCATTTTTTATTTTTATTTTTTTTAATTAATGCATTGCTTTTTCAATGACTGCAATGCATTCAGGCCCTGAAGCACCAAAGCAGCCCCAAACCATGATACTCTCTCCACCAAGCTTCACAGTTGGCATACGATTTTGGTGTTGGTGGTGCAGTGCCATTTTCTTCACACATAGCGCTGTGCATCTGTCCACAGCACATTTTTCCAGAAGCACTGTGGAACATCCAGGTGGTCTTGAGCAAACTTGACTGACAGCAACAATGTTGTTTTTAGACACCAGTAATTTTCTTTGTGGTGTCCTTATTTTTTGATAGTGGACACATGAACAAAGACTTTTGAGGTTTTTAGAGTTTCTGGAAGAATTTGTCTTTTACCCTTGTGTATTTTTTCTAAATTATATCAGGATCACAAGTTGTGCTATTGCTGTGATCTCAGCTTGACCCCTAGAATATTAACAATCTAGAATCTTCAAAAGTCAATTTGTAGAAACTTTGTCTTACTATTGACTGATAACCACTTGAGTCTTTAGCTAAGCATTTCCTTTCCCAGCTCTGTGCATCTCTATCATGTGTCTTCTAATGTCTTGTGAAAGTTGTTGGGATCAAGGTGTAACCAACCGATCTTTTTGTAGAAGAACAAATTTGTTAGTTAGTCTCTGTGTCCCTTTATTTAAACTGTGCATAGCCAACTTCCACGTTTATCTCCTATACTGTAACACTTGACTCCACATAGCTTTTAGAAGATTGAATAAAACACAGATTCACTTACTTTTTCCATCTGGCTCTGTAAATAAATCCGCAATGTCTTCCATAAAAATATGAAAGGCCCTGTCGGTATGGTATTATTTAATTCATATTGTGTTTGTCTATAATTATGACTTGGATGAAGATCAGGACACTTATTCTAAATAATGTATGTAGAAATCCTGGTAATTCCAAATGGTTTACAAACCTTTTATGGAAATTCTATATTCGTAGCATTAGTGAGAACTTGTGTGTTTCACTCACTACAATAGGCTGGCCACTAATCTCATTCACTATTATCTGAAATTTACCCTAAAATTAACAAAATATAGGAGAAGGTTAACCACCCAGTTTCTGCAACTCACTCTAAATTAGCACATATAGCAGCAAGAATCATAAAAGAAAAAAATATACATGCACATAATAATAATTTTAGATTGGGGGTGTAATTTAGAGTCTTATTCCAATTCTTGTCTTAGATATCTCACAGTGGAGACAAGAATTAGTGTCTCATAAGTGGTCAGACAGACAAACATTATCCATTTAGCTGTTAATCATGTTCCTCTTGGGGAATCACACTAACTCATGTTCCAGAATTAACGTGATCCAATGCAAAATTTGTTTTATTTATGTTTACATATGCTCGAGTAGCAAAGCAACACATTTGAAAATCCAGGTCCTAAGAGCGCAGTCAGCACTACTCTATGAAAAATCAGACTAAATTCCTCAGAGTGGAACGGCTACAGTGTGCCATCACAGAGGGAGCCCATCTAGCGACCCCCCTTCCATCTCAATGAGTACTAATTTTTTATGTGGTTTGGAGAGTACTGTCACAGTCAGTGACGTGCACTGGAAAAACTAGCTTGTTCTTCACTTGTAAGCTGATCACCAGGAGCGACTGGCTCACACACGCTTATCCTTATTCTTCACATTTTATAAATAAGAACAAACTGCCCCTATGAAGATTTAATCTCCTTTGAAATTACATTATCAGACAGGTAGCAGGCTTCCTTTTTTTTTCCATAGAAGAAAATGAAGAAGATATTTTTTTTATTTTTTTTGCTACCGTTCAGACAGTTTAGACAGAATGAGTAAATGCTTGAGTAACTATCAGTCATTCTGCTGATCAAGTTAGAAAGAAAAAAAGAATACAATGTTAATAGTGAAATTAATCAGTTTCATGAAAGCAATAGATCATAAATAATATGAACAGTTCATGCTGCATTAAAGGGACACTCAAGGGTGGAACCGATGCCCCCTCCCCATTTTAAATGCATTATGGAGACGCTCTACATTCGCATTATCTCATGAACAAAGCCATTTATGTCTGCTCATGCATGTGGATGATGTACATGTTCTTTCAGAGAAAGCTAAGAGGGAGAACATAAAAGTTATTTAGGAACATAGGCTTCGATTTTTTTTTTTTTTTTTGAATAAGCTTGTCAAATGATTTAATATCATTTTGTATATGACGGTGGCAGATGGCTGCATACTCCCAAAGGCAGACAACTGTATATATCACATCAGCGGATAGACGTGTACCCCTCAGTGGCAAATACTCATATTTAGCATATCAGCAGATAGCTATGTATTCCCACAGAGGAAGAGTATCATATGAGAGATGAATCCCTATGATTGTCATTGGCAAATAGCCATGTACATTTCAGTGCCCAGCAAGTTAAAGTATCTCTAAGTAGCATTTAGCTTTGTGTCCATGAGAAGTCCCATGCTGGAACTATCACAAATAACTGTCCCCAGAAGAAGATCGACAGTCCCCGCATGGCACATGTTAATGCGTTCTGATATCTCCAGGTAAACACAGACACTGACTGCCCCTGGGTAGTTGTCATTGGCCCCTTACCAGACATTGGACTCTATGCAGTCACTGTAAATCACATGTTGGGAAACACTGCGCAGGCACACACAGCAATGCTAAAACTGTGCGTTTCGATAATAAAAGCCTCAGCAAACCTGAGACAGTACAACTTAAAGGGACACTCCACTGCCCAACTACAAAATAAATAAAAATCACTGTTTATTAGATATACCCCGAATGAAAACTTGTGTATTTAATTATGCATTTTTTTTAAATTGAGGTATATCTAAAAACAGCTTCTAAAATTTGCAGTTCTGCCTTTTGCAAACCCTCACTTTCTAACCCCACCCAGACTTTCTGTGGCTGTCAAATCACAGCCTTCCACATGCACCTCAATGAGAAGGCTTTGCAAGGCAGGTGCTCTGAGCAACTGCTGTATATTCAGTTCAGCTCCACTGAGCTAACCAAACCAGGAGGTAGCAGGATCTGTTGCTTGTTTAAAGCCAAGGGGGTGTAACCATGGTAATTCATAAAAGTGTTGATTATCATTAAAATCTTCAGTTTTTTTTTAAAACAAAGCTTTGCAGCAAGCTAAAGTTCTGTAGGGGTCTGGAGTAGAGCCTGCCACTTTGCCAAAAGAGTCCAAAGTGACACCTCATGAAGAATTATTATTATTATTATTTTTTAAATAACCCATTGGTTAACAATGTATAAATCTATCGATTGGGCTCTAAAGCTCCCTCTGATTCAGTGAGATTGTGAGTGCATGGTATGTTGGTTTAATAACAGTCAATATCCCCTGCCAGGGCCACCACCAGTGCTTCCCACCTACTAAGCCCTCCATCACTATATCATACAGTGATGAGATCACTCACAGTGGTCCTAAGTGACAGAAACATGGGATATGCAGTAACATTTCCTATCCTCCCCGGTGTTCCCAACCTCAGAAATCGCAAGTATTCATTCAATGTCTCTTCCTTCATCAATGAATATGTGAGTAAAAGGGAAGGACCGTGGTAAGTTTCCACATTTCACCCATTATATCCCCAACCACACCTCTTAATTGTCCTCATTCCCATGAATGCCCCAAACACTTCTCCCCTAAAATAAATAAATAGACCTCTGAATTCAGGATTTTCCCTAAAACTCGCTGTCAAACTCCCACACAGTTTGGAGTAAGAAAGAGATTTAAGGTTAAGTTACATTGAACCTTTTTTGAAGCCATAAGCCCACCAAAAAAAGGCAATGGTAAACATCAGGGACAATTCTGTGGAAAGCAGATCAGGGATACGGTAGAACACAAATTTAAGGATTTGACTACACTAAAATAAATTATTATTACAAAAGTCACAGCACACACAATTTGTTGGAAACAAAATTCTATTGAAAAGTTTGGCATTGGCTGATTAGAACATAACAGAAAGGACTTCATCCAAAAGCCCCCCGGGTATACATATCTTTTTAAAAATAATTACTTCTGAGTAACATTAATTAATGAGTTCCAAAGCAGATAATGTAAAGGTCCGACATATCAAATCTCTTAGCCTTGAAGCCCTACGACTCTCTCTTCCTTAGTATATGCGACAATCAATATAAATAGAATTTCTAAAATTGGGAATAAAAATGTAAGTATTTTTTTTCTTTTTCTACACTACTTGTATGTACAAAATAGGCTGTGAATTTTCATTTAAATACAAGTTAAAATACTGGCAACCATTTTGTTGATATTTATGCAAGTATTTTATTTGTGCGGAGTAGTTATATGTAATGTAACAAAAGAAAGCACCGTGTCCTTTAGACACAATATACTATACGCAAGGGTGCAATAAATCATAATGCAATAAAATGTAGGTTGAGCGCAAACAAAATGTCAAAATCACTTGTCATAAAGGTACACATTAGCTTTTGGCATGAAATGGTTAAGGTTACTTGCTAATATTTCAGTGTTTTCCTCCTATTTCCATTTTAATCTCTTTTTTACAAAGCACCCAGGTATTTGGCACAGAGATGCTGCCCCCTCCCTTTCCACTCACCCCTAACCCCCTCCACCAGGAGACGGTATTATTGAGGAGCCTGTGAGGAAGGCGGAAAACAAACTATTTCAGGAAAAGAAACCCATAGTTTTTTGCCAGCTTAGTGTGCTATTAGCGACTGTTCAATTCATTGATATTCATTGGTTTAGGAAATGGGGTTTGGGGACAATTACGGGAAACTACTAAGTTAACCCACGAACTGCTGGAGGGGCTTGCTTTGCTGCCTTCAGAATGTGATGACACAGTCTAGTTTTTAACAGCCATACAAGAAACTGTGCGAGACACTAAGTCTGCATCGTCCATGCAGCCATTATGGATAATCTATGAGACCCAACATTAACCCTGTGAAAGCTCAGTGTATGTTCCATTCCTGCAGATTAGGCATGGGGAAAAAAATGCAATTTGGAAAACATGATTAAAATTGACCAATCTGTAAGTGGAAAGCACACAGCGGAAATCACAAATTGATATTGATGCCGTTCTCTGGCCTCTACCAATTACTAAACTACAACTAATTATTTAAAAGCTGTTAGGGAACAATCCAGAGGAATAATTGTAATAATGCAGTGATGTGAGGTGGGACAGATCACGACCCAGTGCTCTCAGACAATTCAAAAAGCAATTTTTATTCTGTCCCAGACCTCGCAGAGGGAGATACGAGATAAAGTCCCTGGAAGATCCTGATTGATCAAATGACAAGTAAAGGATGGAATTAAAGAAGCACACGAGAAGAGTAAGACAAAATTGGGTAACAGAGGGAAAGAATATTATGAGAGAGGCAAGGGCAATTTAAAAAATATTGGAGTGAGAGACATGATGGGGGGATAGAAAATGAATGGTCGGGAGAAATTATGGAAGAGGGATAATGGGGTACCACACACTGGGGAACAAAGAGACACAGACAATATATAATGAGAGACACAAGAGGGAAAAATAGAGAAAGAATTGGGTGAAATTAATCAAGAAAGAACCGAATGACTAAACTGAAAGACAGAACATGGTGTAAAAATATGGTTAAGAGGCAAATGAGTGAAACAATGGTCAATTGGGTAGGAAAGAGATAAAATTAGTGTGAAATGGGAAAATGAAAGGTTTCAAACAAAAAGAAAATAAGAGGAACTATAAGGGGCATAAAGACAAGGAATGGGCTGGGTGAAAAATATATGAAATAAGTGTGAAACAGGAGGAAAAGGATAGGAAAGGAAAATGTAGTGGGACAAAATTAATAAAATAAAAGAAATATAAAGGAGTCACATGAATGGGGAGAAATGAGTCATGGAGGAATTAAAGGATGGGGAAAAGAAATGGAATAGGAGTAGACATGAAAGAGGAATCGGAGAAAAATTAGTGAGTAAACGGAAAATTAAAGATGCAGTGAGCAAGAGAAATAGAGCGTATAATATGGAGATTAGAAGAAAAGGTGCCTAAATCGTATTTTAGGGTTTTTTTGGTTTTTTTTTTATAGAAGCCGAATGGATATTTGGATATTGACTGTCACTTTGGTTCTTAAAGTTGTCAAATATCTGTCAGTCGAGACATACAAGACATCTGTCCCCAAAAATTTGGGGTAAACGTAGCAATACTATAGGTCTATATAAGTGGAAAAACTGATGCAGACAAAGGTTCAGCACTAACCAAGAGAAGGAAATTCCTATACTCGGAGCAGAGTATCAAACACGGCCACCATAAGCACTACTTGCACATAGAATTGACAACTCCAAAGTAAATATTTTGTGGTGGAGACACAATGGCTGGTTGCACTTGTGATATTAGGTTAAACTAATTAAGAAAAAACGCATAATAAACATGGGCTGCAAGGTTAAACCTTGGGAGTTGAAAGAAGGATTCCTCACATAATGACAGATCATTCACATGTAAAAAAGTCTGCTTCTACATTTTATGAAAAAAGTAAATTTTTTATCATTTCACTCACATCAAACTTGGGACCTAGTGTTACTGTGGTTTTGCTTGGGTTCATAGTGTTTGGGTTCATAACCTCAAGCTCGGTAAGGAGGGGGTCCTAAAATAGAGTCTATAAGGTATTATTAGTGGGTAATATTGCAGTTTAGATTAATACACGTTTAGTTCTTATAAAAGCTCTAGTTAGGCAGTTAAACATATAAAAGCAAGTCAGAGGTTTTAAATAGTTTTATTAACTTATAAGGACTAGTTTATTTGGAATTCTCATTTATGGGTCCTTTAAATTAAAACAAAATCAGTGGTCCTTCTTTCAGTGGGACAAGGGGAATAGCCTAAAAGATTGTGAGGAACAGAGTGCATTGAAGTTTAATCCTATATATAATGGCACATTTGGTGAGGTATGGCTAGGGTGATGCCTCTGTGTTATCCATTGATGTATATTTAGAGGAAACACTGCCTGAAGGTACTTACCGTGTCCTCCCCTTAGAGAGGCAGGGGTGCGGTATATGGACACTGGCGCTGGGTGATGCCTTCCTGGGAGAAAATGAAGTAGTTGATGCAGGGGATGAGAAAACGGAGTCCCGGCAGAGCTGGTCCCAGACAGCACACACCCCCACAGCAAGGACCAGAGCCAGGGCACAGCCAGAGCAGCACCTGGGAGCATGATATCAATGCAGCACAATATGTGGGCAGTGCCAGGGGCTCATTATGCCTCCTCACCGCTTAATACCTTTCCTTAGTACCCATAGCTCGGGGAATGGTGCTGGATCCTGGACTCCATGTCTGCCAAATGCAGTCTCAATTTTCCTTTGATGCCAGCTGGGTGCAGTCCTAGAGCACACGTTGGGTAGTCCTGGAGCTGGTCAAAGTTCTATAATAACTGACAGCTGGGAAATATCTTACTGTTCAAGAGGGGGTGAGCTGGGTACAGCCCTCTGTGTTTGTAGGGTGTGGGGGCAGCCAGTTCTGTAATATGTGCCAGGTACAGACCTCTGGCTAGTTGTGTGGCACAGTCCTGTTAGTAATGGTAGTTGCCAGCCCAATATAATACACTAAGTATAGTGAGCACCAGCCAGCAGTGCTGGGTACCAGCTGGATGGCACAGTCCTGGATGGCAGCGGATTGTACTCCCATTAGTCCCAGCCACTAGTGTATTCTCTTTGTAGCCCGCTTAGTGCTGAGTGGAAGCTTGCTACAGTTTACTCAGCAGAATGAGAATGCCAGGGTGTCCCTCCGCTTGCCCGCCTTGGGATGGATCTCTCCGCTCGGTGCCAGGTATCGGCTCACACTGCGCTGCTCAGGTGCACACAGGATGCCTGGCGGCTGGGTGTGCGTGGATATGCAAATAACGAGCGGCGCTAACCAATACAAGCGCTCTGCTCCCGTGCACTGCATCCAGCCTGCAGCCCCGCCCCCAGGAGATCTCTGCTCAGCCCTCGGAAGTTTCAACATTCCTGTATCTGTTACAGGATAGAACGCCGAGTATCGGGGGTTCTGTGTGTTACAGGATAGAACGCCGAGTATCGGGGGTTCTGTGTGTTACAGGATAGAACGCTATCCGGGGATTCTGTGCGTTACAGGATGGAACGCAGAGTATCGGGGGTTCTGTGCGTTGCAGGAAAGAACGTGGAGTGTCGGGGGTTCTGTGCGTTACAGGATAGAACGCGGAGTATCGGGGGTTCTGTGTGTTACAGGATAGAACGCCGAGTATCGGGGGTTCTGTGTGTTACAGGATAGAACGCTATCCGGGGATTCTGTGCGTTACAGGATGGAACGCAGAGTATCGGGGGTTCTGTGCGTTGCAGGAAAGAACGCAGAGTTTCGGGGGTTCTGTGCGTTGCAGGAAAGAACGTGGAGTGTCGGGGGTTCTGTGCGTTACAGGATAGAACGCGGAGTATCCAGGGATTCTGTGCGTTACAGGATAGAACGCGGAGTATCGGGGGTTCTGTGTGTTACAGGATAGAACGCCGAGTATCGGGGGTTCTGTGTGTTACAGGATAGAACGCTATCCGGGGATTCTGTGCGTTACAGGATGGAACGCGGAGTATCGGGGGTTCTGTGCGTTGCAGGAAAGAACGCAGAGTTTCGGGGGTTCTGTGCGTTGCAGGAAAGAACGTAGAGTGTCTGGGGTTCTGTGCGTTACAGGATAGAACGCGGAGTATCCAGGGATTCTGTGCGTTACAGGATAGAACGCGGAGTATCCGGGGATTCTGTGCGTTATTGTATGGAACGCGGAGTATAGGGGGTTCTGTGCGTTGCAGGAAAGAACGCAGAGTTTCGGGGGTTCTGTGCGTTACAGGAAAGAACGTGGAGTATGGGGGTTCTGTGCGTTACAGGATAGAACGTGGAGTATAGGGGGTTCTGTGCGTTACAGGATAGAACGCGGAGTATGGGGGGTTCTGTGCGTTACAGGATAGAACGCGGAGTATGGGGGGTTCTGTGCGTTACAGGATAGAACGTGGAGCATGGGGGGTTCTGTGCGTTAATGGGTAGAACGCGGAGTATAGGGGGTTCTGTGCGTTACAGGATAGAACGCAGAGTATGGGGGGTTCTGTGCGTTACAGGATAGAACGCAGAGTATGGGGGGTTCTGTGCGTTACAGGATAGAACGCTGAGTATGGGGGGTTCTGTGCGTTACAGGATAGAACGCGGAGCATGGGGGGTTCTGTGCGTTACAGGATAGAACGCAGAGTATGGGGGGTTCTGTGCGTTACAGGATAGAACGCTGAGTATGGGGGGTTCTGTGCGTTACAGGATAGAACGCTGAGTATGGGGGGTTCTGTGCGTTACAGGATAGAACGCTGAGTATGGGGGGTTCTGTGCGTTACAGGATAGAACGCGGAGCATGGGGGGTTCTGTGCGTTACAGGATAGAACGCGGAGCATGGGGGGGTTCTGTGCGTTACAGGATAGAACGCGGAGCATGGGGGGTTCTGTGCGTTACAGGATAGAACGCAGAGTATGGGGGGTTCTGTGCGTTACAGGATAGAACGCTGAGTATGGGGGGTTCTGTGCGTTACAGGATAGAACGCGGAGCATGGGGGGTTCTGTGCGTTACAGGATAGAACGCGGAGCATGGGGGGGTTCTGTGCGTTACAGGATAGAACGCGGAGCATGGGGGGTTCTGTGCGTTACAGGATAGAACGCGGAGCATGGGGGTTCTGTGCGTTACAGGATAGAACGCAGAGCATGGGGGGTTCTGTGCGTTACAGGATAGAACGCGGCGTGTCGGGGGTTCTGTGCGTTACAGGATAGAACGCGGATTATCGGGGGTTCTATGTGTTACAGGATAGCACCAGGGCCGTGCAAGGATTTCTGCCGCCCCCTCATGTCACTAACCCACTGACAGACACACATTCACTCACTGACAGATATACACTCACTCGATGACAGACACACACACTCACTGACTCTTACTGACAAACATACACTCACTGACAGACACACACAAACACTCACTCACAAACATTCACTCACTGACAGATAATACAATTTTTAAAAGTGTTGGGGGGTGTATGAGTGTATGGCTGTCTGTGTGTGTATGTATATGGCTGTGTGTGCATGGCTGCCAAGACAATGACTGGTTAACATGGATGTCAAACTCACGGGCCATGGCGAGAGAGCACTGAGTGTAAGCTCTCCCTGTTCAGCTTCCCGCAGTGATGCAGGCGCGATCACTCTGCGGCGCGCGAGGGAGCTGAGCAGGAAGAGCTTAAAATCAATGCTGCCAGTCCGCCCCCCTGCCTGAATGTCCAGCAGCCCCACTAGACACCATGTAAGAAATTCACCCAGCTCTCCCAAAGGTAGGGAGGCTGGGTGGATTTAAATTAAAATAATAACAATTTAAAAAAGTGTTGGGGTGTGTGTGTGTGTGTGTGTGTGTATGGCTGGATTTCTGTGTATTGCTGTCTGTGTGTGTCTGTGAGGGAGCCTGTGTGTCTGAGTGAGTGTGTGTCTGTGTTGAAGTGATTCTCTGTGTATGTCAGTGTGTGTGTATGTCTGTCAGTGAGTGTGTCTCAGTGAGTGAGAACAGGGGCAGGGGTTTAGTAGACGAGGGGGGACTGAAATTTAGTAAAGGGGGTTGCTGTTTTTTTCTTTTAATACTGTACTTCAAAATAAATCTACATTTCTATGGGGGCCCTGGTGAGCGCGCTCACTCTGTAACCATAATCCGGGCAGTGAGTGAGCGCTCTCACTCTGTAACCATAATCCGGGCAGTGAGTATGCATGTGAAAGCTGGGGAGTATGCAGCACTTTCATTCTAGAACCACACAAAGAATATAGAGTGAACATTCAATAAGTTTATTGTGAGCAATGCAAATAGCCCTGACATGTTTCCGAGACCCAGGAACCATGTGTAGTTTGAATTTTGCTTGGACTTTTTTTCTTATGTTAGTGGAATAAACCTTTGCTCTCATTGCAAGCTTAGTGTTGCACCATTCATTTATCGTATTACTATATTGAGGTCCACTCTTACTAACTTGAAAAAAAAACAACCATAAATTAAAGGGACACTATAGTCACCTGAACAACTTCAGCTTAATGAGGTTGTTTAGGTGAGTGCTACAGCTACCCGGAGCCTTTTTCTTGTAAGCACTGTATTTTCTGAGAAAATGCAGTGTTTACATTAGAAGCTTGGAACACCTCTTGTTGCAGTCAATCAGACGGCCACCAGAGGGACTTCCGAGTTCAGAGGCCCTAAAAAGGCCTCTCGTCCGATGCATTCTGGGTGAATGCATCAGACGGGCTATCAGCACACAAAGCACTGTGAACGCGCTTTGTGTGCTGACAGCCTGTCAGCACTGCTGTGGGCGTGGCTTCAGCTGACAGCTGAAGCCCGAACCCACAGGGATGCTGTCCGTCCACAATAGTGGTTGAAGGGGGGGGGGGACCTACTCTCCTCCCCCCCCCCCGGCCCCCACCCCTGAGCGGTGGGTGGGGGCCCTAAAAATAAGGGGGGCACATACTGCCCCCCCGGCCCCCACCCCTGTGCGGCGGGTGGGGGCCCTAAAATTATCAATAAGGGGGGACCTATTGTCCCCCCCCGGCCCCCACCCCTGTGCGGTGGGTGGGGGCCTTAAAATAAAAAATAAGGGGGGGACATACTGCCCCCCCCCCGGCCCCCACCCCTGTGCGGCGGGTGGGGGCCCTAAAATTCACAATAAGGGGGGGGGGGGCTACTGTCCCCCCCCCCGGCCCCCACCCCTGTGCGGCGGGTGGGGGCCCTAAAATAAAAAATAAGGGGGGGACCTACTGTCCCCCCCGGCCCCCACCCCTGAGCGGTGGGTGGGGGCCCTAAAATTCACAATAGGGAGGGGACCTACTGTCCCCCCCCCGGCCCCCACCCCTGTGCGGCGGGTGGGGGCCCTAAAATTCACAATAAGGGGGGGGGGGCTACTGTCCCCCCCCCCCGGCCCCCACCCCTGTGCGGCGGGTGGGGGCCCTAAAATAAAAAATAAGGGGGGGACCTACTGTCCCCCCCCCCGGCCCCCATCCCTGAGCGGTGGGTGGGGGCCCTAAAATTATCAATAGGGGGGGGACCTATTGTCCCCCCCCGGCCCCCACCCCTGAGCGGTGGGTGGGGGCCCTAAATACAAAGGGGGGGGGACCCTAGTTAACCCTCCCCCCCCCCCAAAAAAAATATCTCCCTACCTACCCCCCTCACCCTAAAAATAATGAGGGGGGACCATTAACTAAAAACCTGTAAAGAAAAAAAAAATAAGATAAAAACAACTTACCATTCGATGTTTTCTTTCTTCTAAAATCTTCTTTCTTCAGCCCCAAAAAAGGCCAAATAAAAATCCATAATAACCGACGGAATAAAAAAAAAAAAAAAAAAAAACTCGAGCGCAAAAAAAATAATCCATCTTCACCCATGGAGGGCTCCGCGCAGACTGAGCTCCGCAGGCCGGGGGAAGGCTTATAAAGCCTTGCCCCGCCCTGCAATTAGGCTAAGAACACTCTGATTGGTGGGTTTAAGCCAATCACAGTGCTCTGTGTCATTTTACAAGCGTGGGAAAGTTCTTTGGAATTTTCCCACGCTTGTAAAATGACACAGAGCACTGTGATTGGATGGATTTCAAGCCATCCAATCACAGTGCTCTGTGTCATTTTACAAGCGTGGGAAAGTTCTTTGGAATTTTCCCACGCTTGTAAAATGACACAGAGCACTGTGATTGGATGGATTTCAAGCCATCCAATCACAGTGCTCTTTGTCATTTTACAAGCGTGGGAAAGTTCTTTGGAATTTTCCCACGCTTGTAAAATGACACAGAGCACTGTGATTGGATGGATTTCAAGCCATCCAATCACAGTGCTCTGTGTCATTTTACAAGCGTGGGAAAATTCCAAAGAACTTTCCCACGCTTGTAAAATGACAGAGCACTGTGATTGGATGGCTTGAAATCCATCCAATCACAGTGCTCTGTGTCAAAATACAAGCGTGGGAAAATTCCAAAGAACTTTCCCACGCTTGTAAAATGACACAGAGCACTGTGATTGGATGGCTTGAAATCCATCCAATCACAGTGCTCTGTGTCATTTTACAAGCGTGGGAAAATTCCAAAGAACTTTCCCACGCTTGTAAAATGACACAGAGCACTGTGATTGGATGGCTTTAAATCCATCCAATCACAGTGCTCTGTGTCATTTTACAAGCGTGGGAAAATTCCAAAGAACTTTCCCACGCTTGTAAAATGACACAGAGCACTGTGATTGGCTTAAACCCACCAATCAGAGTGTTCTTAGCCTAATTGCAGGGCGGGGCAAGGCTTTATAAGCCTTCCCCCGCCCTGCGGAGCTCAGTCTGCGCGGAGCCCTCCATGGGTGAAGATGGATTATTTTTTTTTGCGCTCGTTTTTTTTTTTTTTTTTTTTTTAATTGCGTCGGTTATTATGGATTTTTATTTGGCCTTTTTTGGGGCTGAAGAAAGAAGATTTTAGAAGAAAGAAAACATTGAATGGTAAGTTGATTTTATCTCATTTTTAATTTTTTTACAGGTTTTTAGTTAATGGTCCCCCCTCATTATTTTTAGGGTGAGGGGGGTAGGTAGGGAGATATTTTTTTTGGGGGGGGGGGAGGGTTAACTAGGGTCCCCCCCCCTTTGTATTTAGGGCCCCCACCCACCGCTCAGGGGTGGGGGCCGGGGGGGACAATAGGTCCCCCCCCTTATTGATAATTTTAGGGCCCCCACCCGCCGCTCAGGGGTGGGGGCCGGGGGGGGGACAGTAGGTCCCCCCCCCTTATTGATAATTTTAGGGCCCCCACCCGCCACTCAGGGGTGGGGGCCGGGGGGGGGGACAGTAAGTCCCCCCCCCTCATTGATAATTTTAGGGCCCCCACCCGCCGCACAGGGGTGGGGGCCGGGGGGGACAGTAGGTCCCCCCCTTATTGATAATTGTAGGGCCCCCACCCGCCGCTCAGGGGTGGGGGCCGGGGGGGGGACAGTAGGTCCCCCCCTCATTGATCATTTTAGGGCCCCCACCCGCCGCTCAGGGGTGGGGGCCGGGGGGGGGCAGTAAGTCCCCCCCCTCATTGATAATTTTAGGGCCCCCACCCGCCGCACAGGGGTGGGGGCCGGGGGGGACAGTAGGTCCCCCCCTTATTGATAATTGTAGGGCCCCCACCCGCCGCTCAGGGGTGGGGGCCGGGGGGGGACAGTAGGTCCCCCCCTCATTGATCATTTTAGGGCCCCCACCCGCCGCTCAGGGGTGGGGGCCGGGGGGGGGCAGTAAGTCCCCCCCCTCATTGATAATTTTAGGGCCCCCACCCGCCGCACAGGGGTGGGGGCCGGGGGGGGGACAGTAGGTCCCCCCCTTATTGATAATTTTAGGGCCCCCACCCGCCGCACAGGGGTGGGGGCCGGGGGGGGACAGTAGGTCCCCCCCCCCTTATTTATAATTTTAGAAAGCGAGCTGAGCTGTCAGTCAGACAGCTCAGCTCGCGAACGCGCATTCCGCGCACATGCGCGGTAAAGCGCTCAGGTTCTTCATAGGGCGGCATTCAATGCCGCTCTATGAAGAACGCGATTGGTGCAGCGCGAAGCCGTCCCATTGGGCCCCGCGATTTCGTCATTTTGACGAAAAAGGGGGCGCGGCCTAGCGGGGAGCTCGGCGCTGGAACGGAGGTAAGTTTTTAATATAAAAACACCTCGAATTTTTTTTTTAATGAATGAAAGTACATATAAAAGCAAGAAGGAAGGCTGGGGGACCTGTCTTTCTTGCTTTTATATGGTGACTATAGAGTCCCTTTAAGCCGATGCTATGCCTGGGTACATGATCCCTGAACCACTGCTGTATTGTGCCCGTGATATTTAGTGATTCACACATCTGCATAGATATTGTAATTCATACTCTCTGCACTATATACGGTCAGAACAGTGAGCATGTATCACAATATAATGCAATATATTCCATGAAGTATGAAAAAATATTTCTTGTCAAATTCCTTTCGCTGGATAAACATTGTTGTGAAAAGAAAGATCTCATGAAGAAGAATAATAAAAGAAATAAAAAAAAATAAAGATTAATGGATCAGATTTCTTGTTGAGCGAAGTAGCCCCCAGTGATCTGTGTCTAGCAGTGAATTGTGCCAGTCTTTAGCAGTTGTGGCACAGGGGTGAATATTGTATCTCGCAACATCACTACCTGCATTTCATGGACTATGAACCAAATCATTTTTTTCATGCCATTTCTCAGAATGCATTAATTTATAAATGAGCAGTCTCATACTTTTTCATTCCTCCAGACAACTTTAACACGGATCCCAAACCAATAAAATCTGACAACGATATTCAGAGGCAAGTACCAGTCTGGGCCAGGGGGACTGCATCCAAAGCTTTCCATGCTTCGCAAACAGCATTGTTAATTACAACCAGTAAATTCCAATACTGCGCATTCATAATGACCCTTCCAGACACCGAGTGTCTCGTCCATAAAGGAAGATGATATCATAAATACAAAACCTCAAACTCTGATTAGGAAATAAACAAAATCCTTTACTATCCATCTCTACATTCTCTACACAAATATTCTCCTTTCTTTGCAATTGTTTCCCCAATAGAGGACAGTGAGCCAGACTTCCTGCCACAGGCCCCAGTGGACAGCTTTAGAAGGAAATAAACAGGCAATTTCTCTCTTTCTTACGTGGTTTATTCTCGGGCCCTTGGCCTCGTGCAGTTGTTATCTTGCCAGGTGACTGCAGAGTGTTTTTTGCAGCATAATAAGAGAACAACATCATAAAATAAAACACCAGGACAAAACTACTTGACAGGCTTCGTTTTGGCAGCTAGGCCGAAATGTGTCCGTCTGTTGTCTTGGATGGAGCACATGGTACGTTCATATTGCAGGGATGGCTAACCTTATTTACGGTCATTCAGACCTGCAGTATAACCCTTTCGGTGGCAAAACCACCGTCATAGAAATGCTGAACACTTTAAAGTCTGTTGTTACTTCAGTAATTTATGAGGTTGATTTTTTTTTTTTTTACAAAATAACTACAAACACTGTAATACTTTGTAAATTTACATTATTGCAGAGACTGTCTGTCATTTAAAACACAATAATCACACCACGCTAATTTTAGTTGTTAACCGTATTATAGACGAAAGTGGTGGAAGACGATTCATTCAAAGCACACAAATACTTTATTATTATATTCATTATATTACATTTAAATGTTAGCACATAATAAAGCTGTATGAGGGCAGGGCGAAAAAAATGTAGCGCCCACTTTCTTCCACCATAGGTATAAAATTGGGGCTATACTATTGCAGATATATACATGGTGCTGCTTCGGGGACATGATTTAACCCCTTAAGGACCAAACTTCTGGAATAAAAGGGAATCATGACATGTCACACGTCATGTGTCCTTAAGGGGTTAAACTGCAGATCACAGCATACCTAATCAACAGACCTGAGTTTGTGCCACCCGTGAATTGCTACGAAAACAAAACTTAAGTTGTGTTGTTAAATTTGCCGTTTGAAAAAGAAAAAAGAACTGAGAGACAGAGTGTGTCATGATTTCTCATATTTAAATCATGTTGATTACATGTAAATGAACTGCCTTTCACACTAAACACAAAGGGCTGAAATAGGAAAAATGTCAAAGCCTGGACAAGACAACACTGATGGAATGATCTCTGGCTTGCATTAACAGGCACAGGGAATGCTTAGTGAAACAGGCTGATAGACATACCTGGCAAACGTGTACCAACAACAAATATGGGACAAAATTGTTCATATCCTACCAGCAGTAACTTGGAGGGCAGGGTTTGGAGGAATGGATATTGGATTACACCAGCAAAGGTTAATTAATAAGCCAGATTTTTTTTTTCCTCTTTTGATTTGCAAAAAAAACAATTTCAAGTAATTTAAAGCAAAATTTTGGAGAATAAAAAGAAGAAAAATATCTCCTCTGATATTGGCAAACCTACCGCTCATTTGATCTAAACGAGCTCTGAAATGGAGCCGATGACCACAATAATGAAACTCTGCAACACTGGTAAAAAGGGCTACAGGTGTTTATTGAACGTCAAAGAAAATCCCATCAACATTTCAACACATATCACATACCATGACAAAACACTGCTGGGTTTTTCTTGGAACCTGAATAAATACTGATTGCACTGTACTGTTGGTTTCAGTGGCAGAATCAGGAATAGGGCACTCTGCTCGAAGGTGAGGGTCTACCACACCTTTACTGCATATGGATTGATAAGAGTATTGTTAAATGACCTGAATTGTTAAATGACTGAAAGGCGCATGCTCCTTTGACACACCCTTGACTTCAGAATGCCTTGACAGGACCAAAAAGTCTTGGTCCCTTGGGCCATGACCATGAGCTTGCGAGCTTAGTCTTCGCATGACAAGGCCGTAGGTGGTTGCTTAACTTGCCTATCACAGGGTCGACCTCAGCCCTAAAATAAAACTGTAACCAAGCCACATCTTCAATAGTGTCTATTTTGGCTGCAGCCATATATGTGAAATAATTACATAAGCATTAAATTATATTTTAATGGCACGTGTAGTGGTATTAAAAACCTCTGATATTTAAATTTACATAGGGATCTGGGATAGTGCACAGGTGAATTTTTTTTTTCGTTTTCTTAAACTGACATATATAAAGAAAAATAAGTCCAACTACCTAAACCCCACACAAAAGTTTCCCCTATTATGCAACATCCAAATGTAGAATAGCAGGCAATCAACAGTGCACATTATATCTCAAGGAGAGCATAAAATGGAATGTCCCACGCTATACCTGCTTACCAGGAGATTGCCAGAAAAATCTGAATGATGAGTGAATCCACACTTGCATTGCCAAAATTGATTCTACCAGGAGTATGAAAAAGAGTACATGAATGTGTATGAGTGATGGGCGGTTGGTGGGCTTGGCAATGCGTTATACAATGATTTTATTTGGTTACAATGTATTATCTCCTACTTCCTTACTTTATGTATGTCCTCCAGAGCATGGATGTAATGAATGGTACTTCACCTTCTTGTTTATACAAACAGGTATTCCATTTGTTAAAAAAAAAATATATATATTTTTTATACTGACCATTAAGTTATGGTATTTATACACTGCACTAATTCTGGCGTCTAGTCTGCAAAAAGTTGTGATATCAGGTTTATAAATACAACTAATTTTTCACAGTTTACAGCATTTTATCCCACTTTCAGTCACAGACTTACGAGAAAATATTTGCAAAGAACAGTTCTCCCCCTCTCTACACCACCTGTGTGTCTAAATAACAGGTTTTCAATATAAAAAAGGTTCCTGTTAAGGAGTACGGGTTAATTCTGTGACCACGGAGTGTCTCAAACACCTGTTTCTGCCACCGACTAGTATGAAAGAGTCTTGAGCTGTGGATGGCGGACACATTACAATGTCAACGGAACAAATCCCACACAATGCACAAATATATAAGGAGGGAAGGTTATGTATCGAACTGCGCAGAGAGCAAAAAGCTGTCAAGTCTGACATTGTGTACATGCATGGCATAATCTTATCATTTAAATAATGACTGTAGATTACAAAGGTACATTCTATGCCAGGGGTAGGCAACCTACGGCACTAGTGCCATGCACGGCACTCGAGGTGACTTTGCACGGCACTCAAGGCTGCTAGAGCCAAACAGGCTCTGTCCTATCAGGAGTCCCAGTGAAACTTCAGATATCTGCTAATTCGAAGAGGTGGTAAAGGACAATCCTCAATTTATGCATTGCAGCACGTAGAGGAAGTGATCTCAGATAACTATCTCAGATCACTTCCTCCCAGCACTTGTGAATGGGAATCCGAACAGCCCATACACAAACATACAAACTATCCGCACAAACGTAACCCGCTAACAATCCACATACATGCACACAACCCCACATGCAGCCTCTCACATGCAATACCCCAAACAGCCCTAACACACTACCAAACACACAATGTGACATATCCATCCACACACAATTCCACAAGCAGCCCCCATACACAGCCCACATTCATAGGAATCATACACAATACCATAAAAGTACTCCTGAACATATACAATATAATAGCTCATATACGCACAAATACAACGATACAAAGCAATTACAGTAAAAATAACACAAGCAGAATACGGCAGCATACACACCTCGATTTAAAAAAATAGGATCGGCACGCTACGGGACATCACAATCCTATATCGGCACAGTGCTGCTAAAAGGTTGCCTACCCCTGTTCTATGCAGTTTCAATTTGTTTAAGATTTGTGGTGAGAGACAAACCACAAAATATAAATAACAGCAGAGACTCAGCAGCTCTCTGTAAAAATCAAGATTTGCCATTTCAGTCCTGAACTGACAGATACTCAGTTAAACTTACAACGGAATGAGCACAGCTTATCTTGACTATTCAACTGTTAATGGGTCTGTAAGGAATCTGTGACTATAATAGTCAGTGTAACAAACTCTTAAGATGTGTCAAAATGGCCAAATTGCAACATGAAGAAGGAAAGAATAGGTCTCAAAGTTTTTCTCCTCGTTTTGTAGTGCACCCTGTGATGTAAAATGACAGTAAATCCAATTTATTGAACAAGATACACAGAGAGGGACGGGTGATTGAAAGGAATCGGTATAACCTGAACAGAAACCCAATACTTTGCAGTTTTACAGCTTTCTGCTACCTCTGGAAGGAAACTAGTAGGATCTATTGATCTGTTTGTAAATCCTAAAGGATACAAAAGATCTAAACACACAGCATTTAACCTCTCTCATTCTGCCACTGTCTGCATGGCCTACCAAAAACTAACCGCAAGACAAATAACTGCATTAACAGGTGAGAAGGTTCTTGTCAGATACATTTCTCTATGGTTTTAGCTTACTGAATGGTTTTATCACTGGTGTAAGGCAATCTAGGGCATAAAAACACGCAATACTGAACCCCGGTGCACAATGCCAAGTTCCAAGGTTCATTGAACAGCTTTGAGCTCATTATAGGAACATTTCACAGCTTCCTATAGAAGTGTTGAGCATTGAGCAGTTTGCTACATTTGTTTGTCTGCCTATCTAAGTTGTGATTTAGAAAGCACAGGTTGCAAGGGACACATGTGCAATGGTTTGGAAATTCTCTGCACATTCTGATTCCATTTGATTTTTATTTCTAGTGATACAGACTGCTGCTAAGGAAATGATTAATTACAGTAGTTCGCTTTGACCTCCAAAAGTCCACCCCATCACTGCCTTTTTATTCAGCAAGTTATATTATTATAATTTTTATAGCGCCAACAAGTTCCATAGCACTGTACAATGGGTAGACTAACACACATGTATTTGTAACCAGACAAGTAGGACGCACAGGAACAGAGGGATTGAGGGCCCTGCTCAATGAGCTTACATGCTAGAAGGAGTGAGATATGGTGACAAAAAAGGTAAGGGTAGGGTAGAAAAGTAGGTTGCACGGATAGTATTCACTGAGTGCTAGGTGTTGTTTGGATGACAGTTGCAGGAGAGGAATCAGGGTGCGGGGAGAAAAAGCTGTTCACAGTTTAATTGGTATGCTTTCCTAAAGAAGTAAGTTTTCAAAGATTTTTTTAAGGAGTGGAGACTGGGTGAGAGTCTAACAGAGAGGGGAAGGGTGTTCCATAAGAACAGTGCAGCCCTAGTTAAGTCTTTAAGGTGAGTATCAGAGGTAGGAGTGCGTACAGAGGTTAGATGTAGGTCTCCGGCAGAGCGTAGAGGCCTAGACAGGGCATATTTGTATATTATTGAGGATAAGTAGGTGGGAGCAGCATTGTGTAGAGATTTGTAAGAAAGTAAATTGAGCTCTATATCTTACGGGAAGCCAATAGAGGGACTGACAAAGGGGGAGGCTTGGGAGGTGCAGGCAGACAAGAAGATGAGCCTTGCTGTTATAGACTGTAATGGGGCAAGTTGGGAACACCTAAGACCAGAGAGAACCTTTGTCAAGCATTAAATAGGGTTGGGTGTTTTTGAGATGGAAGCGGCAGGATTTGGCGATTGATTGAGGGGTGAAGGAGAGGTTGGAGTCAAAGACATGAGGGGTGAAGGAGAGGTCGGAGTCAAAGACATGAGGGGTGAAGGAGAGGTCGGAGTCAAAGACATGAGGGGTGAAGGAGAGGTCGGAGTCAAAGAGAACACAGAGAGCCTTAGAGCAGATGGTAGCGCCATTGACTTGGAGGGACACCGACAAGGGAGTAGCAGACAGATAAATTGGCATGAAATTATACTGGAAGGAGCTGAGTGTACCAAGGCAGATATGAGCAAAACAGGAGCTGAGTGTACCAAGGCAGATTTTATACTTATAAGTTATCTTATAAGAATAATGTCTCAGTGACTGGTTGTCATGGTTCTAACCATGACATCCAGATGTGCCTTACAGGGGAATTGAACTTGGATCCTTCTGGGCCTGCTTTCTTGCCTCTGAGCCACACTTCAGTTCTTGTTTCAGCCTGATGTTTATGGTTCCTGTTATTGTGTATCTTGATCCAGTGTTCTCTAGACGACTTCGGACCTTGGCTTATTTCTTAGTTTACTCTGACCTCTGGCTTTCCACGACTACTCTTCTGCCTGTACTGCGACTTGAAGCTATATTCCTGCACAGCCCCCATGCACAGACTCACAGCCCAGGTGGCTTTTTACCTGGTCACCTTGGTCTGTGTTTATTTGCCAGGGTGAGCGTTTAACTCTGCACGTCGGACTCCACATCAGGTAAGATCCTGACATATTGAACTGACCATGGAGTCCGCAGAGATGTACAAGCTGCTCACCTCCCTTGCTCAGCAAGTGACCAACCTGTTCTAGACTGATCAGGAGGTGCAGAAGGATGTAATGGCATTTAAAGGAACAGTACACCCAACCCTGGAACCTGCATATCCAGAGCCCTTTGTGATAATGCCTGAAAGAGTCAATGGTTCCCGTTCCTCCTACACAGCTTTAAAAATGAATTCCAAACTCCTGTTTGCCCTTAAGCCCAGGACCTATTACAGCGACTTTGTCAAGGTCCGTACCACTATTAATTTAATTAATTACCACTATTAATTTACTTAAGGAGTGGGCATACCAGATGCTATGAAAAATAGATGCTGCCTTGGACGACTGGGAGTCGTTTATAACCGCGATGGACTCTCAGTGCCTTACCTCCATAAAAGCTTTGTTTGTGGGTGTCACTCTTCAGGTTACACCCACCTTGAGTCTGCCTGCAATCTGCCTGTTCCCTGTTTTATTTGCCCTGCTTGAGCACCCCCCAGGCAGGCTTCATGGATGTGGTTGCTATGATTGGGAGAGCAAAACGACTGCCTGTGAGAGGTCTTTTGTGTTCTCCCTTGTTAGTCAATTTGTCGGCATAGAGTATATGCAGATGATTTGACTAGGAAGTGGGAGAAAGACCTATCTTTAAATAGTTATTTCCCCTTATCTTCACATTTGCAAGCAAAACTACTAGCATAATATTTAGATGAAATCTCAATGTTTTTTTAAAATGAGCATAAGTTCTACGGTGGGGTTAAAGAACATTGGTCAGCTGACCAGTTCATAAGAAACATGCCTCTACACAGGAGGAAGTACAAGGTGATATTACTGGTGTAAATCATCCATAAAAGCATTTTGGCCAAAGTGACCTTGAGAAATCGCATCTCCAGGAGTTCCTCAGAGGACATACAAGCAGAAAGAGCTGTCACTAGTTGGTTAGGCCACAGGGAGCAAGCGATAAATATATTAGAGTGGGGAGTGGGCAGAGACTTGTTGTGCACAACCACAAATATTTGATTCTAGAGACGCAGAGGGTGAGGATAGGCTCATATCTCCAAAAGCAGGCAGGCTGGCAGAGCTTTGGTTTGTAGCACTGTAAGGCATGTAGCAAACACATTAACAGTGCAAAGAGAGCAGCGGAGGTAGGCAGAGCTGGCTACGAGAGACCACGAGGAGGGAGTGAAATGGCTTCCATAAAGTTCAGGGCATGTCTGAGGCACACACATGGGAATTGGCTGGTCACCATGGCAAACCGCGCTGAACTAACAAGTCAATAGAAATAACACATTAAAGCCGTGGTAGTAATATTGAACTCCCCCTATTAGTAATAGACTGTAGTAAAGTCCCAGAAAGTGGGCTAGCAGATAAGTATTGAATTTACTAAATTATGCACTCAATTTAAACAAATGTGGCGATTAAAAAGGCTACAACTGGGGAACCTAGAGTTACATGGGTGACACATACACATATATTTAGTGGGTAACACACGACTTCAAGGCTCCTGAGAGCTCCTCTCTTTTCCTATTGCCCTTGTATTTTAATGCTTATACCCCCCTCTTTGCACATTGCTTTGATTTATATTCATCAGTTTGTCTTTCTTTCGCCAGATATTAATACCTAGGTGCCACCATTTTCTTTTTCTCTATCTATGCCCTCTGCAGTTTTCCTTTCCGTGGGATTCTCTTGACTAATGTATTGTAGGTAAATTAGCAGTCCTCCTGTTTTAATGTGAAATGTCAACATCCACCTTTAAAACAAATTCCCAAAGGTCAGTTTATCCGATGGTCAAGGATGTAATCTATTTAAGCTTATTAGACATGGAACTTTACTTTAACTTAAACTGGGAACTTCAGGCAATGTTTTTGACCAGAATGGAAATAGCAATGAGAAGTGAAGGACCTCCTTGCCCAAGGTTTTGGGATGGCATTTCTCCAGAGCTTAAACATTTTTTTCTACAATGGACCCTAAAAATGAGAACTGACCAAGTCTGAAGGCATAGTTTGATGGAGAATGCCAAATCTCCTTGTTATTCATTCTAAGCTTGTCTTACAGTTGCACTATTGGGTTTATACAATTCATTTGCAGAATTTGTATGCATGCTGGCTAATACGTTCAGTGACACAATGAAAACTTTGTGACTTCAATAAGGCCAAGTCCTATGTCCCAATTAAACATACTGAATGTGGGCTGAATTAATCATAAAACAGCTAAATTACTATTTTGAAGAAGAAGAAAAAAGATGTTTAATCAAACAATGCAGTACACACAAGGCGAGGTGAGAAAGCACCCGACCAAACTAATGCATGCCGCCCAACATTTAAAATGGTAAAATAGCTGGGCCAAATGGCCTTTTAGAATGAGTGACTCGAGATTTACTTACAGGGCAGAGCAACTCAGAAACTATTTAGGCAATATTATAACCTATTAGTTTATAATTATTTAAGTTTAATAATACAAAGGTGTTTGTTCCATTTCTCTGGAGCTCTGTAAAACATTAATGGGCACCACAATTATTGTGACTCTTATGGCTGGCTCAGCTCTATGATTCAATTGAAACACCAGCTACACAGACTTCCTTTTGGAGGACCTTGGAGTGATCATGCAGCTACTATCCAACGTGACACACAAGGTCTTTATAAATCCAATACCAAGTCTTCTCATGTCAATTTTTAGTTCACAAACATACAACATGTCATTTCGTGGGTGGCAAATATAAGCAGATGATAAGAGCACAGTCTTCCATCCACTTTTGAATACTAACAGGTGTCACAAATAAACTATTAGCATAACGCTTTCATCTGCTTCACTGGTTCGCAAAAGAATCTCTGCTGGCTGGATGCTCTGCGTGGAAAAAAATAAATCTGCAAATCTTTTTATTTCTGCATTTATGGGAGAAGAAAACCCACATGGAAAAATCCATTTGCTCCTTTACAGAAAATATGATTTAAAATTTCAATTAAAATGAAATGAGCAGGGAGATTATCACTCTAGAGCAGGCTCCGGAGACAGCAACAGGCCTCTTTCATAGCCATGGCAACAGCTCCTTATTGTCATGGCTACCTTAGTGTTACATGTAATTCCCGGTGTGTGAGCTAAACTGATAAAGGGAACAATCGATACCCTATAACCGCAGACATCACTTTCTAAGCCAAGGCAGAGAAGCACAGAGAGACCTAAAACGCGATGATTAAACGCGACTGCGAGCAATGGAGGAAAGAGATAGGAGAGATAATCAAAAAAAATAAAAATAAAGTACTGAATTGCTCCAAATTAAACCTTACAGCATGATTCACGGACCAGTCAACATTGTATATGCTCAGGGTAACCGGTATTATTAATGAAAGCTACTGCAGAGGATTCTGTTATTACTGAGTGCCAACAATGCACAATATATTCTTATTTTTTTTTATTTTATTTTTTTAACACATACTGTAATCTACAGTGGGTAAAATAGATTTATTTATTTTTTTTATTGCAAGAATGTTCACAACAGGTAAAGAGAAGATTTTACTTATACACCATTGCCTTTTTCATTTTCAGTTTATCATCACGTCTTCTGCCATGGAGTCTTTAGGAAACGTTCAGCTAAAGATGGAATAATCAAGGTCTTCTGGGCAAAAGTAGAATAATGACAATAATCATGACCCTCTCTCTGTTTTGAATATTTGCCTGCAAAACGAACTGGAGGACATATGTACCACAAATTGGAATGTCCCTTTGGCTGACTTGATGTTTTTTTTGGTTGTTGCCATGAGACTTCTTTTTGGGAAACCCTACTCCAGATCTTTGTGTATCGCAAGTCCGGACAACTCCATTTAAATTTCTATAGGTGTCCACTGTCCATCACCTTCGGTAATATGCTAAAAATACTCCAGAACTGGGAAGAAAATGGCCATAAGGCCTCCAAAATTAGAATTTTGTTTAATAATGATAGGCTGCAATTCATCCACTTTAAATAGGATTGTTTTTTACGCCCCATTTATAACTGGATATGGAATCTACCAGTTGAGTATTTTTATAACATATCTGGGGTTGCAGAGTATATTGTCAGTATGCAATATTAAGGGTAATGGACTCAGCTGCTGATTTATTCGGACCAACCTGGGATATAATGCAGGTAACAAATACATTTGAATTTATATGGCATATATCACAAATGTTAGTATATATAGTTTTTTGCAAAGGTGGTAACTACTAGGTTTAACCCCTTAAGGACCAAACTTCTGGAATAAAAGGGAATCATGACGTGTCAGACACGTCATGTGTCCTTAAGGGGTTAAGAACATCTAGGATAAAGTGTATAATAGAATCTGCTACTGATGTTATTAGATCGTATCTAAAATAAAACAGACAGTTTTTTTGTGGAGATGGGTGCACATATCTGGGATATAGTGTAGAATATCTGGGATACAGTGTAAAAATCCCATATACAGTTGTTGTGGAGGCGCAAGCAGCTGATTTTATAACAGCATATTTGTAGGAGATTGTGAAATATACTTTGGGGAAAGACAGGAAAATACTGCTGGGTGGTATGTATCGTTTACAAACTTCTGGATGTGAACATTGTATGTTGAAAGAGTGGGATGTGTTTAAAGTCTTTGCATAAAAATTCTGTAGTTACTAAGGCTTTATTCGTATGTGTTGAGCTGACTATCAAAATCATTTGAGGGGGAAAAAAAAACATGTTAGAAATACAAAAAGCATCTAATAGTATGTAAACGTGTTTTCTTTTAAAACTTGCCAATTTCACTTGAAATCATCTTCTCAAACCAATTCGCCCACTCTTAAATATCCGGATGAGCTTTTATATGCAAATTCAGCCAATTTCACACACATACAGACAGTCATTCTAAAGCTTTTTGTTTTGCTTTTTGCTGGTTTTGTATTTTTTAAGTGGAACAACCAATGGTAAACAATTCACAGTGAAACTACTAGATTGTCCTCCAATCTCAGGAGGGAGGGTGCATGGGTTGAAAAGCAGAGGAGATTATAGACAGTGGGAGGTTTAAAGAAAGGACAAGCAAGGAGAAGGTAACCCTCGTCACAAATTGTTGTATTGTTCTTGATAAGGAATTTAAAGGTGAATTCACTAATTGGACCAAAGGAGTGGCACGTTTACTGACACAGTAAATATTATAAACAAATGATCACACATTAGATTGAGTGTTAAACCGTGATACATTGGTGGTTGTGTATGGCAAGCAATTCGGTGTCAAAGTTGTGAAAGTGGAGGAGTCTCCATAGAAACCAATGAAGTATCCCTGCTGACTGCTCTAGTTTTAGAACCTTGATACTGGAATTTTCAGCATGCGCACTCACCGCAGCATACTAAATGTACTCCGTTTGTAAGGACTATCACTCAGTGGAGGGTACTCTATCTAAATATGCAGGATTGGGGGGGCGTGGCCAACCGAGCAACGAGCAAGACGTGCTTGCCAGGAGCTCCGACACAGAGGCCCAAATACTAAGGGATTAACCTACCTAAACGGCTCCCACGAGCACCGAGACACCCACCCCCGAACAGCTGACCCAATGGGACGAGAAAACAAAAAAAATGACGCACTGGAGACCCGCAAAATGCCTGATATCAGGCTTTCATTTGACAGGCCGGTCCGGCGGGAAGCTCCCAAGATGGCGCCGGAGGTGCAGAGTGAGGACGAGGCCTCTGAAGCATCGCAGGATGCGGAGCAACCCACGGGGAACACCCGAGCGAGCGGCACTAACAGCGAGTCTGACTCCGATGCAGACTCAGCGCCGGCGACAAAAAGGGACATCAAATGCCTCCTAACTGAAATTAGGCAAATTTGGAAGGCGGACCTGAGGGCGAAATAGGCACCCTGGGCAAAAGACTCACGGCAGTAGAGTCCAAGGATGGAGAGAGGGAGACACAACTGCGGGCCGCCCAGCAGGAGATTCAGGTCCTGGCCAAACAGGTCCAAAACCTAACCAAGTCCGTGACAAGGCTGAACACAAGACACAGGCGAAAGAATATCTGCATCAAAGGAGTGCCAGAACAAATTTCGGGGGATGACCTCCTACCCTTCCTGCACCGTATGCTGACCCACATGGGAGCCAACAATGAAGTAGCCGCGGAGATGGTGGTGACCGCATTCAGGATCTGAAAGGCTGCCTCAGCACCAGCGGAGGCGTCCAGAGACATTATCGCTGTAACCAAGAACATTGCGGCCAGATCCGCCATTATGTCTGAGGGCTGCATGGTAGCTATATATGGGGATCTCCGGTTTGCTGTATTAGTGGCGAAAAGGCAGTTAGGCCCAGTTGCTAGCAGACTGCGGGAGGTAGGGATAAGGTATAGGTGGGGGGCGGACGGAACACTGATTACCCAGAGAAGAGAGGAAACGCTAACCCTGACCCCGGGCGGCGACCGGGAGGAATTCCTCCAGCACGTACGTGTGACAAATACAAACCCGAAAAAAGCCCCTAAGGCCAAGCCCAATGCCCACCGGTGACTCCCTAGCCCACCATACACATAGCCGGGACACAGACCACCAGGTCAGCAGACAGCTGACGACACAAAGGCCCCCGAGCAAATAAGAGAGAACCTACACTAGCACCACACGAGCAAGGTAACCCTGTTGGACAGTGTACATAGTTAAGCACAAGTTTTTCAGTGCTCATGACTCTGACTGGGAACTCAAACCGCCAAAGCACAGAGGGATAACGCCCACTAAAGGCCACACAGATAGACACAGACAGACAGGACACCATAACATAATATCCACGTTAAACCTACCCATATATGGTACAAAACAGAGACAAACAGATACATTTGCCCTGAACATGCGGTTGATGTTGGTGTGTCGCGGATGGACCAATGTTGGTACACCCTGTCATTCTCACAGTATGTTTCTTTTTATGGAAATTCAATAAAATACAAATTGAAAAAAAAAAAAAAATATGCAGGATTATTCACTAAAGTGTAATTTGTAAGAACCTCCCTGTGAATTTCAGATTTTGGCCCAAAACAACCAGGCTGAAAACATGGCGGACTTGCAGGATATTTCTGGCACTTGTGACCCATTTAAACTTTAGTGACACACCAAACATGTCACTCACTAGAGGGCAGCTTCATTATTTTGTATAAAATAGTTGGTTCTCATAAGTAGCAAAATTAGTTCTTTGTGAAAACTCATTTTTGAGTATCACGAAAGAGACAAAACAAGGCAGAATAGGCGGCCCTCTTCACTCTGAATATAAAAACTGGGATTTATATGTATATTTGTTATTGAGTGAAATGCCTGTTGTGCTTACGTGGCACACATGTTATGCAGACATGGGCCAGCAAGCTAACATTTAGGAGGCTGAAAAATATCTGCAGCTTTCAAGAAAACAGAATAGCACCACTTCCACACCTTTTTCAGTGCCTATACACTCTGATCATCTGATTTTGGTACACTCACAATGGTGGCGAGAGCACTCTTTATGTTCTCCTCAACATCACGTTGACCTTGTCCAAGCTGGCAACATTAACAAATTTGCATGACCACTGAATTTCTTTAAGTGGTTATGGTGGAATAAATATTTGTGTGTTGTCCCCTATTTTATCTAAACCTTTTGAGTGTGTGGACACAAAGGAGAGCCATCTCTACTCTCACATCTCAGAGGTCACGGTGTACTGTGTTGGCTAACTAGAGTGTTCATCTCTATATTTTCAAGGACCATGAGCTAATGTGGACCTTCTGATAATTGCACTCCATCAGAAGACATAACTAACCTGATTCCAGAGCTAGGCTGCTATCTCCAATAAGGTGACCGCACAGGGACTGGATCATTAAGACAATGGCAGAAAGATACTGCTTGCTCCAACAGGTCTTGAAACAGACTTGATCTAACTCTAGACTTTACTAGAATGACTGAGAATATCATGTTTTAAAAACTATTATATGAAGCTTCAGAAGGGCGGAGTGCCTTCCTCTTGTAAGCTTACAATCTATTTGCTTAGATCAGAATTAGCCATTCAGAATCCATGACACAGGCTGAAGGGGAAACAAGGGACAAATATAACTTAAGGGGAACCTGCACCTGCTACTGGTGTAAGAGAGCTTATATTAGCAAGTGCATTATAAATAAATATATATATGTATATCCCTAAACATTGCACCAGTCTACATATTATTGAATTCCTCTAGTGCAAAATTCTGTGCATATATATATATATATATATATATATATATATATACACACACACACACACACTAATTATTGCCCTGTTCTGCATATTTCTGCTTTTTCCTGTCCTATTATAAATCTGATGTGTGTTCCTTATGCAGCCACTTCATTTGTCCTATTCTGTTATATTATTTCTTGTTCTGTTACACATACATCTTTTGCTGCTCCCCGTCCTGTAATATATTCACTAGGTGCTTCCCATCTAATTATGTTAATAATGATTATTTTAGAGGTCTTTTCTCTGGCTACAGAAAAAGAAGAAGAAAACAACAAACAAAAACATCAGGAAAAACAAAATGGAACAATGGGATAGAGTTCCCAAATTGGGACTGTTTCACCAGATCTGAGAATGTTAGGAGGTAACCATCAGGTGTTTTTCTTCGTTATGTTTAAATTGATTTTTTTTTTTTTTTACTTCAATCTAGAATCATCTCATTTATTCATTTTTTTTAAACAAACATCCCTGCGCATACCCTTGTACTCTGTAAATATTGTAACTGAATTATGCTTTGTTTGCTTAGCTCGTTACCACAAGCCATGATAAGCTTTTTAATTACAAAATTAGCCTCACCAAATCAATCGTGCTCAGTTAATGAACTGTGGTTGTTTGGTGGGAGAAGTTCCAATGTCCTCTATAATGGGATTTAACAATTCCTTTGCCACCAGAGGACCATAAATCACAGAAAATGAATCTATAGTGAGTGTCACTCATTGCAAAGCAATTCTGTTAATCTACAGAACACTAGAACAGATATTGTAGCCTAATAGAGGGCTGATCTTGTAACAAAATTAATAAAAAAATGAAGGGGGCAGCTTAGTGTTCCGAGAGATTACTATCATGAGAAAGCAGTATGTGGAATTTTATTTTTATGTAGCTTCTTTATATAAAACATTTATTTAACATGATATCTTCACTCTGCCCTCTTCCATCTTGTACTGTAATTAACTTTCCGAATTTTGTAACTAGATGTTGGCTCAATGGAAAAAGTGTTTTGTGTCAAGCCGTTATATCACACAGTGAATGTTATTTATACCCGCTCCCACTGTTGTCATGTCTGTTCAATTCAGGTGTCAGTTGCTTTATTTCTATATTAACTGTAAAAGTTTCCATCTCGCCATCACTTGATAGGCATAAGCTTTGCAAAGGCGTTGGTGAAAAAGACTGCTGTCATAGGAAAGCTGTGAATATCCCGGGAATCATTATAATCAAATATTCTGAATACCATGTTACAGTAAATGAAGAGATGACACTCATTATGAAATAAAGACAAATTTAGCATCCATCAGGTGACAATCCTTTGCAAAACATAACCCAGAAAAAGTTATCTACACTCTGCTTGCTAGCACGAGAACTGAAAAATGATGAACAGATGCATCACGCTAGCATTACCTAACTCAGTGGTTCTCAACATTTTTTTTGAACTACTGAAAAACTTTTAGAACGTAAACACATTACAATGCATTTCCTATGGGGTGATCTAATGCGCATGCGGAAATTGTGTGAAATCGCATTAGGTCTCTACCGCCGGCTTATGTCGGCGGGGGAGGAGCGTGGGTGGAGCCTGGCCCACGCCAAGGGAAATCGGCGCTGGATGCAGGAAAATAGCTGAAGGGGTTTTAACCCCTTCAGTGAAATGGGATGGGGGCAGAAGGGAGGAGGGCACTGCAGGATACTGCAGTGCCAGGAAAACGAGTTTGTTTACCTGGCACTGGAGAGTCCCTTTAATAAAGCATTTTTTGTGTATAGAGCATGCCCATGCAGTCTCATTGTTCAATTCTCTGTCATTTTACTTATATCATCAGTAAACACATTTCAAAATTGCCTAAAGTCTAACCAGAAACATGCATGCATCTAGATAAATTGGCTTAGTAGTTGTAATTAAAGGGACACTACAGTCACCAGAACAACTACAGCATATTGCATTTGTTCTGGCGAGTAGAATCAATCCCTTCAGGCTTTTTGCTGTAAGCCTGAAGGGCTGTACTCTTTTCAGAGAAAATGTGTTTGCATTACAGCCTAGTGATAACTCCACTGGCCACTCCTCAGATGGCTACTTGAGGTGATTCCTAGCTCAGAGCTGCACAGTGTGACTGCGATTCAGTGTCTCCACCCTCTGCAGGCAACCACTGAATTTTCCTCACAGAAATGCATTAAAGGACCACTCTAGTGCCAGGAAAGCATACTCGTTTTCCTGGCACTAGAGTGCCCTGAGGGTGCCCCCACCCTCAGGGACCCCCTCCCGCCTGGCTCTGGAAAGGGAAAAGGGGTTAAATCTTACCTTTTTCCAGCGCTGGGCGGAGAGCTCTCCTCCTGCTCTCCTCCTCCGATCCGCCTCTTCTCCTCCCCGTCGGCTGAATGCGCACGCGCGGCAAGAGATGCGCGCGCATTCAGCCGGTCACATAGGAAAGCATTCATAATGCTTTCCTATGGACGCTTGCGTGCTCTCACTGTGATTTTCACAGTGAGAATCACGCAAGCGCCTCTAGCGGCTGTCAGTGAGACAGCCACTAGAGGAAAAAGGGGAAGGCTTAACTAATTGATAAACATAGCAGTTTCTCTGAAACTGCTATGTTTATAAAACAATTAGTTAACCCTAGCTGGACCTGGCACCCAGACCACTTCATTAAGCTGAAGTGGTCTGGGTGCCTAGAGTGGTCCTTTAATTCAATGAATCTCTATGAGGAGATACTGATTGGCCAGGGCTGTGTTTGACTTGTGCTGGCCCTGCCCCTGATCCGCCTCCTTGACAGTCTCAGCCAATCCTATGGGGAAGATTTGTGATTGGCTCAGATCACCGCTTCTGATGATGTCAGCAGACAGCAGGCAGGTCAGGGGCAGAGGTAGCAGCTGCAGACTTGAATACACGTAAGATTTTACTATCTTTAGAGAGGCATGGGGGGGGGGGATGGGCAGATGGTGATTTTTACACTATAGGGTCAGGAATACATGTTTGTGTTCCTGACCCTATAGTGTTCCTTTAATTGCCAAATGAAAAACACATATAAAGAACTGCATTCAAGCTACTACAGCCCTGTAATCTATGTGTTTGTGGCACACTGTGAAGTGGCTTGTGGCAAACCACTGACAAATCATCCCATACCCAAAGTGTGCCCTTTCATACACTGCTAGCACTATCTTAAGCATACTGTACTCCAATACTACCTTTTAAACAGTGCTACCACTGTCCAACTCCTCCTGTACCAATCTCTGATAGTTTGATTTTCTTTTTAAGCCCCTGTATCCATTTTATCTCATCCTGCTTATAGTACTTATGTGAGCCTTGTATACTCTTCAACATCCATTGTCAGGTGAAAACCACACATGTACCTACAAGTGCCCACGTGGCATACAAAAATCCTGCTAGCACTTTTTACAGACAAGGGATCACATCTGTCTTTCGAGTTCTACAAGGTGCATCAGAAAGGCTACAAAAAGTGAATATTAGATTTAATTTGTTCCTGAGAATGTGTTACAAGCTAGATAAATCTATCATAATACCATCAAAGTATTCAATCTAAACATGGAAAAAAAAAACACAATCCAACACTGTGCACCTGACCAATGTGGACAGATTAAGTGTGGCATCTGAAATGTCCGACTCCTAGTTTACTCCAGATTACATGCAGAATGACTCTGAATCACCTCATACACGCCACATCATCCATGGATGTATTTAAATTACAGGCACCACAAAGAACAGACAGGACAGGAATCAAACAAGACTTCTGCATAAAATACCACCGAAGTCAAAATAACAGACAATTGCACCCAGTGAAAATTCTGAAATAAGAAATCAAGCAATCTCTAGCAGATACGCTGATAATTTCACAGGCATCTAACTGCAACACAGTCTTAAGGTTTGGCACTAAGAGGCTCACACGGTGCTGGATCCCATACTTATAATGGCTTAATGGATGTATACCTTTGAACAACCTTGAATGGTGATAAGACTTGAGGCTATTGTTTTAATTAATTCCCTCACTATCTCTTATCGTGTGTGCATTAGAGATGCCGGGCAGGGAGGGTTACTAGGTTGTTATTCTACAAGGGGACAGGTACATTTCTTGCAGAAAAAGCATTTTACAGAAGCATGGTCGCAATAGATAAAGAATTATACTCCCCAACAGGTCATTAGAGACCATTCCTATATCTGCTCCCTCCGGTGTGAGACAATTCGCTGAGGTTTGTTCAATTGTTCTAGCTGATTCCTTGTTACATCCCAGATTGCTAAAACGAGTTTGTTATTAACCGGTCTCCAGAGCATTTCTTTTTTTTTTAATTCTTTATTGTTGGTGCAATAGACTTACAAGCTTGCCTGTGTAGCCACAACAGCAAACATAGGCTGGTTGATGCAGACATGTTCATGGCATGATACATTTGCACATTTTTGTTAAATAGGGATATAACAGGTTATTATACATTACTTATATGATATAACATGCTAAAGGAGTTAAGCATATTGATGGTGAAACGTAAGATTGGCAATCCGCTTTGTCTATTTGGTATGATTCTAACAGGCTCGGGACCTGAGCTAACATACCTGATTTATCTAACGAGATATACATTTAATATACTCGGCTAGTCATTCAAGGATACATTTGTGATAATCTGAGCAAGTGACCTACGAGAGAGACCCCCAAGGATCCCCTGCGTGGGCTATCAAAGACATGGAATTAAATTTAAGAGGTGTTATCAGACAATGTACTTGGCCAATCGAGTCATATAAAAAACTGTGTTTTGCATTTTAACATTGTGCATTTCCATTATATAAATGAGAGCCAGTCATTAATAGGTGAGTTACGCACCAGTTTGTGATAAAAACCATATGGAGTGATCCACGTTTATGTAAAATTACATTAAGAATGTTTTTCAACTTGCATGGTTGTAAGTGGTGGTGTGATCGCGCTAGCTGCGAAGTTAAGTAGTATAGCATTGAAGTAGGCTAATTTGCCAGTCTAATTGTTAAAGGCATGACCCAGTCAAAAATTTTTTATAACTCTACGTATTAAAAAGAAAGAAAAAAGGAAAGAAAAAGGTTAAACGTATTAATACCGTGCATCTTGTCTATATATCCATTACATGCTGAGCGGACCAAAGTGACGCTTCTTTAGTTAGTGCTCTAAATGTCTAACTAGCTTGCTCCGTTGTCTGGGTCAGTTAAGAACCACTAGACAATATACACTGGCAGACTTCTATGGTCGATCTTGGACCTAAGGAGCAATGGCTGTCTATAATGGAGTGTTATATGCTGAGTGCCCGGGAGGCTGTAGTGGTTATGACATATCTCGCTATATACACAGTGCTAAGCCTAGCAAAGTAAGGTAAACGGTACGATTGCGTGTATGTGTGCCTACTTAAGAGGCTAACTAGGCAGATTAATTGACTATGAAACAGATAATAGCTTGGACTAGTGGGTGAACGAACCCGGTCATGTAAGTTAAAGCGACAAAGTCCCCTGGGGTCCCCCAGGCATGAGTCCCGCTCCATGTGATGGCAGAAGCCATGAAGAAAAAAAAAAAAAAAGGGTGAAGAAAGTTCCCAGGAACTTGGGTGTTGATGCCGTCTGCCGATTTCTCGCAGAGTGATGGTAGCTTGCCACCCTGGCCCTCTGTGCTTGGTTAGGCATATGAGACGGGGACCGCGTGTGAAGTGTTGCGGTAGCCTCCAAGGATTAGGAAAAGGATTCCTCCAGGGCCTGATATGCAAATGTCATGAGTCCTGGGGGTTATAAGTTACGGCAGTCTGGCGGGTGCTGGCGGTGCAAGGAATGGAGCGCGGACGTCTCTGCTCTGCTTAGGTGGTGACCACAGCATAGGTGACTGGTGTAGGATTTCGAGGCACAAATGGTGCGCTGTTCGCTGGGTCCCAGCTGTTGGTCGATGTGGAGGAGGCCTGGAGGCCCGTTTGGAGGAGTGAGTCCCAGATGAGGCCCAAGGTCAGTAGCAGCTCTGTTGCGTCTTGTGGATCATGAATTTAGTGGGTGGTCTCACCCCGTTGCACCAGGAGTATGTGAGGGGACCTCCATCGGTATGGGATCTTTTGGTGCTGGAGTGTAGCGGTGAGGGGTCGGAGCGTTCTGCGCCACGCCAGGGTTCCCCTTGACAAGTCGTTGTAAAAGGTGAGTGTTGCATTCTCGAATTTCAAGGGAGTTTTACCCCAGAGGGCGTTGAGGACTGATGCCTTGTCCCTACCATTCTTAAAGCACAGGATTGTGTCCCTGGTGCTTGCCACTGGGGCCCCAGTGGGTTTTGGGATCCGGTATAGGTCTGTGGGTTCGATAGACGTGGCTTGACCCGGGGGGAGTATGGCAGTTAAGAGGCTTTTGATTTTGTGTGGAAGGTCTGTCTCCGGTGTTCCCTCCGGGATCCCCCTGACCTTAATATTGTGTCTCCTTCTCGTGTCCTCTTGGGCATCCAGGCGCCGTTCAAGTAGCGTGTGTTTGCGGTGCAGCTCCTGCATATCACCCTGCATTGCGATGATGGTGCGCTGGTGGTTTTGAGAGGAGTCTTCCAACACGGTAATACGGCCTGTCAGGCCCTGCAGCTCTCCTCTTAATGCGGTGACGTCTGTAAGGATATTTTTTTGCAGGTCCGCTAGTAAGGCTTTCAGCACTCCGGTGGTGACCAGGTCGGCATCGGGGTCAGTCCTTGGTTTGCCCGGTTTAGGTTTCACTTTTGGGGCCGGTACTTGAGGGTATTCTTCTCTGCTGGTGGCTTCAACATATGGAAGCCTGGAATGGAAGGGCTATCTTCGGCCGGCAACCCGATTTCATTCTGGAATCAGACGCCAGCCTCCTCGGATGGGGTGCCACCTGCTCGGAACATTCTACTGGAGGCCTCTGGTCCCCATCAGAACAGGCTCTTCACATCAATTGCCTCGAATTAATTGCTGGTTCCTTCGCGATCCGCAGTTTTGCCAAGGAAGCCTACAACTGCAGTCTTGTCCTGAGGATGGACAATGTCTCAGCAGTACGATACGTGAACCGCCTAGGTGGCTCCCGATCAAAAATGCCATCAGATCTGACAAAGGAATTATACCAATTCTGCTTGAACAGGAATATCTCCCTTTGTGCGGAATATCTCCCGGGCTCCGACCATCTAGTCGCAGATTGGTTCTCCCGCCACTGGAGGGATTCCAGCGACTGGGAACTGGACCCACAAATTTTTCACCATCTACAGGTCCTGAGAGGGCCATTCAACCTGGACCTGTTTGCATCTCGCCTGAACCGTCAGATGGACGCCTTCTTCAGCTGGCTCCCAGACCCAGCATGCCTGGCAGTGGATGATTCCTTCAACCGTGGCCAACGTCCGGAGCATATGCCTTCCCCCCCATTCTCCATGATTCCACGCACGGTACAATACCTCAGAACACAGGGCATCACCATAACTCTGGTAACCCCACTGTGGCGAACCCAACCAAGGTTCCCTTATCTCCTGGAGATGTCAGTGGACTATCCCCTACTCCTACCCTCCTCCTACAACCTCCTCAGGGAGCCTTCAGGCAACTTCCATCCACTAGCACTACAAGGCCACCTTAAATTAGTGGCCTGGACCATTTCAGGGGATCCTGGAACGTCTCTGGCCTTTCGGCTGCTGCTCGAGGACTACTATGGGACTCTTGGGCCCCAGGAACAAGACGCTCTTATCTCTCAGCGTGGCAACGTTGGAATAGCTGGTGCTTGGAGAGGGACGTTGATCCCTTTTCAGCCTCTTTGATTAATATTATGAACTTCCTGGTATCACTCTTGGAACAGGGTAAGTCCTATCGGTCAATTAACGTTTTCCGTTCAGCCATTTCGGCAGCCCATAGCCCCGTTGACAACTCCGCAGTTGGTAAACACCCCTCCATAAGTAGACTTTTGCGAGGCATTTGCCTTGCGAGACCCCCGGCTCCCAAATATAATCAATTTTGGGATGTTACTAGGGTATTATCCTTTTTGGAGACTTGGCCCCCTAATGGAGAACTCTCTCTTAGACAACTGTCGGCCAAACTGGCACTACTGCTCTGTTTGGTATCGTTTAGAAGAGTTTCGGACATCAGAGCATTTGACGTCCATGCCGTGGACTTTACCCCTGGGGGAGTAAACTTCTCCATTACGCAACGCACCAAAACCAATTCATCTACAGTAAGCTACCCTTACTTTCACGACAAACCCGTGCTCTGTGTAGCTAATTGCGTCCGACACTACATCCTCCTCACCAAGGATCTTAGACCACAAACGGGCCCCCTACTGGTGTCCTACGTTCGACCTGACAAGCCAGTGTCATGCCCCACGATAGCTCGTTGGATCAAATGGCTTCTAGCCCTAGCAGGCATCGATTCATGTTTTGGTGCTCACTCAGTGAGAGGCGCGGCCGCCTCGTCTGCATTTACATCTGGGGGCTCCCTAACGGAGATCCTCACCTCCGCAGATTGATCCAGAGAATCCACCTTCAGAACCTTCTATTTTAGACAATCTCCTCATATATCTAATGCCATCATATCATCGTTTTAAAACAGCAAATATGAAGCCTCCTGTCTTGCCATAAAATTTGGGATTATTCTAACCTTAGTGAACGAATAATCTAAATTTTATTAAAGACAGGGGGCGAATATTTTCCCGCCCGCGAATACACGCACCCAACCCAACTAGGTAGGTATCACACAACACCTCTATTGACTAAACAAATATTTTATTATCTACGTTTCAGGCCTCTCCTTGCAACTACCATTTACGGATACTACACACATTAACTCATAACTTAAGACTTGTCAGAATATGGTTGTACACCTTGGTTGGAAACATATCAGCTAAAGTGATTAACTATTGTTTTTCTCTTATCCAAGAAACCATACTTTAATGACCTCTCTCTCTCCTTTTTCCTAGTGTGAAAACCCTTCACTAACATCTCAAGGAATTGTCTACGTTCCCACATCGTTTACATGGTTGACTTCTTTTTGAACTATTTATCGTTTTACCGTTCCTGTTTACATGGTTGACTCTGCGGCTGTCGGCTGCATCAAGAAAGAGGAATTGGGAGGAGCCTGATGACTGGACATACTCTATTGTACACTCTGATTGGTTAAATTTTTTTTACTTACTGTTAACTGTTTCTTTGCTGCTGGGAGTTACAGTAAAGAAAGTAAAGCAAATATTCGCCTCCTGTCTTTAATAAAATTTAGATTATTCGGTCACTAAGGTTAGAATAATCCCGAATTATAGCTGCCTCCAACCATACTGGGGCCAAGTGGGACCTGAATAATTTTCATTGACAGGGATGCTCATTGTCAGGACCCTGTGTAGTTAGTTAGGCTGGGTTTGAGACAGACAGGTAAGGAAATCACATTATGTCATGTCCCCACCCTCTCCTATTGCAACAGCACAATTTGGAACACTCAGGAAAACATTTCTAGCTGAGAAGGAGAATTTAGTCAGAGCTTCAACAAAGACTCAGCTGCACTACAATAATAACGGTAGGATAAGAGACATGAGTGGGTGCTGAGATGGTCAAAAGAGACACGAGTGGGTGGTAGATGGAGAAAAGAGACACAAGAGGGAATATAGAAAGGTAGGGGATGAGGGAGAGAAATGGGGATAATTGATGAGAAACAGACAAGTGGAGGAAATTTAGAAGAGAGACACAAGTTGAAAAGGATGTGGAAAAATAGTTAAAATGTATAGCGAAGATGGGGACAGATACAGGAATATAGAGGAAACAGGGGGTAAGCATATGACTCTTGTTTTTGCCTTTTACAATGCTTTTTCCATATACATTTTATCAAGGACCAAAACGGGCCTGATATTTGGGATGATGGATGCTATATAAGATGGTCAATCTTGAGGACTTCCCACACTAATTCTATTAAAACGTGGTGCCTGGTCATGAGCCAGAGACAGCATTCACATCCTTAAAAACGAATTAAATGGTCCATGTATGTTGGATGTTAAGTTTAATTTAAAAAACATAAAAATAACAATATAAAAACCATGCTTATGCCATGTACTAGTCAATAACAGTAATTATTGATTCATATGCTTAATAGGGTTTTTATACTCTTGTTTTGAATAAAGAGAATTAAATACAAATTAAAAACCATACATTTAGAACACAAAAATGTAAAGTCTTTACAGCAATAAAATAAAGGGCACTGTGGCTTACTAACTCAAATCATTTAAAAGCAAGCAGTCTGGCATAGCAATGTAAAAACTTAGCGGAATATTTGGATGCCGCTTCATACATCATTTGAAAAATCTCACCTAGAGTGTTGTGTCCAGCTCTGGATCACCAGACGGTGTCTTCAGGAAACCAAATACACTAGAGAAATAGCCTAAGAACTAAGCTAAGATTGTGTATTAAATATAAGGATAGACTGAAAGCCGTAAAAGATATAAAACATGGTAGAAATTTATAAACATCTGAAGGGACCGATAAATTCTATAGAAAGGAAATAACTAGAGATAACAGTAGGAAAGGTTTTTGTTTTTTGTTTTTTGTTTTTTTATTCCCACATTTAATTAACTCTACCACTACTGTTGGTGAAATATCCAAACTTAAAAAATGTTGCAAAAATAAATATGGTGAAAACGTTCAAACAATCTTAGGATGCTTGTTTGTAGCAGATGACAAAATCTATATAAAAAAAAAAGGCTGTGATGTTAAATAAGAAATGAATAGCATAGTTGATCATAGTTGATGTAAGTGGAGAGCTACATTGTTTACCCTTGATCTATTGATTTAGCAATTTTATTCAGTTAATCTGAACTTGGCAGTTCTACGCTGGAAAGGGTTAAGAGTCGGCAGCTTTAGGAGAATGATTCCAGAGTCTCACTAACACAGTCTGGCTGGATCCTCATTTGATATTAATAAACTGCCAGTAGGTAAAGATTGAAAAGGGTGGTAATAGTGCTTATTAAATTATAATGAATTGTGCCTTGTGTTGTCGCGGATAAGGGACAGAAGGTGACAAAATGACATACGTCTTATTTATCAGACTGCGTCCTGCTGTGAACAGACACATGGAACTCACTAGTTAGGAAATTATGATGCCACTGCTCAAAGAGAAACATATTTTGAAAGAGCAGCAACACCCAAGGGCACAAAATTAATTTTCTCAGTAATCGAACATTGCAGATACACCTGTGATTTAATATCGCCCCAAAATACAGCAGGTTGAGAGGGCAGTTGGAAGTGATTTGAAAAGACTGACCCTATTTAAAAGATGGTGGAGTGGAGGGAAGAGGAGCGGGGCATCTCCAATAAAACACAAAAGCATTATGAATTAAATGCCCAGGCTGCATTTTATTCATTTATTTAATCACACTAATTGTTTAGTGTTCAATGTTCAGATACACTGCAGGTTTCTAAAGTACCATCAAGAGTTCAAAGCAGAGAAACTTCTATTTCAAATGTTTCTTTCTAGACATGAAGTTGCAATATTCTATCCAGGTCAATCTGCTTTTTTTTATGGTGCCAATATTTACTGTAAGACTGGGATGATGCCAGGTTCCAGAACCATTTGGGACTCAAGCCCAAAACAAAACTTGATGACCCTTACACTTATGCCTCGTTTCCACTGAGCGGTACGGTTCGGGTCAGGTCGGTACAGTCTTGTACGCTATTTTGAGTGTCTCCATTATGAAATTAACCCATACAACAGAACCAAACCGCACCATTCCTGGCCCCCCTCGGATGTAAGTCCATAGGAAATGGTACGATATGGTTAGGGCGGAGCTACTGGCGTCACACTATACAATCCATTGATTGGCAGGCACAAAAACGCCAAGGCTCACGACAAATGACACGCTAGGCATTTGGTCTAAACCCCTGGTGGTCCGACTTGCAGTGGAAATGCTCACCTGAATAGGCTGGACCATTCTAACCCTTCCAAACCGTACCAACCCGAACCATACTGCTCAGTGGAAACGAGGCATTACAGAGAGGTGGGGATATCATGACCTATCCCCTGTGTTTGCATGTGATGTCCCTACTGATAATCAATGTGCTACTGCTGCTATCTGGGATGAATATAAAGCCAAGATCAAACACCGCTGCACAGTCAGATATTGAATGTGATCCAAAAGTTACATGGGAGTACATCACTACCACGTCCTTAAAAATAAAAACACTAACATTTCCTGCAATCCCTGGTGGTCTTCGTGGAAAGTGAACTCTCATCTCCCCTGCTGGTCTCGGCCCATGGTCATGGCAGCTCACTTGGCATTTGCCCCATGGCCAGTCTGGGCTGAAACTATTATTCCCTGGTATAGGACAGTACCTATTATTCTCCAACATAAGACTGCAATAGAACCTATTCTTCTCTAAATGAGACTGTTATCAGAACTTCTATTTGCTTAGTGTAGGACAGTAACGGAACATATTCTTCCCTGGTATAGGACAGTAACAGAACCTATTCTTCCCTGGTGTAAGACAGTCACAGAACATATTCTTCCCTGGTGTAAGACTGTAACAGAACATTTTCTCCCCTGGTGTAAGACTGTAACAGAACCTATTCTTCCCTGGTGTAAGACAGTAACAGAACCTATTCTTCCCTGGTGTAAGACTGTAACAGAACCTATTCTTCCCTGGTGTAGGACTGTAACAGAACCTATTCTTCCCTGGTGTAGGACTGTAACAGAACCTATTCTTCCCTGGTGTAAGACAGTAACAGAACCTATTCTTCCCTGGTGTAAGACTGTAACAGAACCTATTCTTCCCTGGTGTAAGACTGTAACAGAACCTATTCTTCCCTGGTGTAAGACTGTAACAGAACCTATTCTTCCCTGGTGTAAGACTGTAACAGAACCTATTCTTCCCTGGTGTAGGACTGTAACAGAACCTATTCTTCCCTGGTGTAAGACAGTAACAGAACCTATTCTTCCCTGGTGTAGGACTGTAACAGAACCTATTCTTCCCTGGTGTAGGACAGAAGCTGAACCTATTCTGCTTTGGTATATGACAGTAGTGGAACCTATTCATCCCTGGTATAGGACAATACCCATTTTTCCCTAACATAAAAAGCAGTTAAGCCTATTCATCCCTAAATAGGACACTTATCAGAACCTAGATTTACATGGTAAGGAACGGTAGCAGAACCTAACATAGGACAGTTAGTGAAACCTACTGTTGCCTACTATGGATGAGTAGCATGACCTAGATTAAGCAGCAAATTATATATATTACTCAATCATCTGGGGTGGCAAGACATAGCCTTACATATTATTGGTATATTTATTTTTCTAATTCAAAATATTGGTCCTTTCAGAGTAAAACATTTAATTATACAGTAAGCAGACACACATGCAGACACAGAAACTCACTGACACAAGCCCATTGATGCACAGACTCACAGATAGACAATCTCACTGATATACATATGCTCATTGACATTAAAACACAAGCTCACTGATGCACACAAATAGGCCCACTGACAGACAATCTCACTGACACACACAGACAAGCTTACTGGTATACAAACAAATTTAGTACAGAAAAACTGACACCCACAAGCTTACTACAGACAAGTTCACTGTTACACACATACATGCTCACTGACACACACATGCTCACTACAGACAAGCTAACACACACATGCTCACTACAGACAAGCTCACTGTCACACACATGCTCACTACAGACAAGCTCACTGTCACACACATGCTCACTACAGACAAGCTCACTGTCACACACATGCTCACTACAGACAAGCTCACTGTCACACACATGCTCACTACAGACAAGCTCACTGTCACACACATGCTCACCACAAACAAACTCACTAGCACACACACACACGCTTCCAACAGAGAAGCCCACTGACACACACACATGCTCACTACAGATAAACTCACTGCCACACACACATACAAACGCACTAACTAGCAGCCACACACATACAAGCTCTACTTAGAAGCAGGCACACACACACACATACATACATACAAGCTCACTCACTAGCAGCGACACACAAGCTTGCTCACTAGCAGACACACACACAGGATCCCTCACTAGCAGACACACACACAAGCTCACTAACTAGCAGACACACACACACACACACATGCACGCTCACTCACTAGCAGGTGCACACACACACACAAGCTCACTCACTAGCAGGTGCACACACATACACACACACGCTCACTCACTAGCAGGTGCACACACACACACACACACACTAGCAGGTGCACACACACACACACACACACACACACTAGCAGGTGCACACAAACACATACACACACGCTCACTCACTAGCAGGTGCACACACACACACACACTAGCAGGTGCACACACACACACACACACTAGCAGGTGCACACACACACACACACAAGTTCACTCACTAGCAGATACACACACATACACAAGTTCACTCACTAGCAGGAACAGACACACAATCACTGTCATGGCTGAAGCTTACCTGGCACTGGTAGATTAAGTTGCCATTTTGTGGCCTCTTCCTCCCAGAGAGGCCAGCAACATGCGTGTGGGGGCAGGGTTTATGCACGAGAGGCAGCGCTTATGTTCAGGGGCATGCAGCCGAAATTTAGGTAAATTTTGAAGGGAGACTGACAGGTCTCCCTCCGGCCACCAGCAGCCTAATTGCGGCCGCACCAGCCCCCAGCTGCTCCCTCTTTACTCCCCTCGGACTGAGACAGGCTGGCACAGACCAAGGGGAAAATCATTTAAATGACATTAGCCTCATGATTTGGGCTGTCTGCCCGGCCCCACGTGCCGCGGCCCACCGGGAAATTTCCCGGTATCCTGGTGGGCCAGTCCGGCCCTGCCCCTGATGCTTTGGCAGCATGATGGCTTTAAGAACATCTTAGGAAATGTAGTCCACATTTGCCTACCCCTGGTCTATAGCTTGTGCCAGGCATTACAGAAATGCACAGTGTCTATCAATCCTGTATCAATTCTAGAGCTCTAGCTAGGCATTGGATCAGTCTATATTGTGTTTACTGCCAATCACAGAGCTTTTGCCAGTTATTAAAGCCATTCCTCTGTGTGCATTATGTCTGTTTGCATCATGTTTAATGTCTATTATATAGTGGGCCAAGTAGAGGTGGACAGTAACTGTGTGTGCATTTGTATGTAGCTGTGCTATATGGTAGGGTTTCTCAAAATGGTTTATCACACCACCTGATGTACTTCTGCAAGCATTGGGGATATATTGTTAAGTTCACAGAATTCCGGTATTTAGCAACTAATTGCTACAAGGGTGCATGCTTGATAAATCATTAATATTCAGAATCCATGGTAGGATTATTTTTATGGTCTTGGAAAGACAAAGGCCATTACATACATGTTAACTGTCCACAAAGGTTTGGCCAGCAAACTCACAGGGGAATAGAGGGCTATGAAAGGACATCTACTTTTATGGTGTTTCCACAATTCAATTTTTCCACAAAGTCCCTGAATGGCCCTAGGTTTTCAGACAAACTGCACTCTAAATGGAAACCAGACCACATGAATCCCAATCACTATCTATAAAGTGTCAGTTATTCCAAGAACATGTTCACAAACTGAGAGCACGTCTGTTACAACATGCAAACCCCTGACCATTAGAATTGCATGGATATGTAGAATAACCCAAACCCAACATAATAAATGGATCTGTCACATTCACCAGAGTTTATAATTAAAAGAGAAACCATCATAGAATGAGTTTTAGCAGATAATCCCTTCCATTAACCCCTTAAGGACACATGACGTGTGTGACACGTCATGATTCCCTTTTATTCCAGAAGTCTGGTCCTTAAGGGGTTAATATACCTTGTCTGATGAAAGCTATTTGTTTTTTCCAACAAGAAAGACAAGTGAGGACACTTGAGTTCAGCTTAACTTACTAAATACTTATGCAACATTTGTGAGAAAAGGGAACATAAAAGAAGAGAAGGCTTCAATACTCAAAGGTTAAATTGGATCCCGATAATATATGCTATGGTATCTACTATGAAACTATAACATGGTTATAAAAAAAACCAAGGTGCAGTCAGTTTCTCAAATGAGAAAATAAATCGTTAAAGTCATATAAATTCTACATCCAACTGGATGGCTCATGAATCCTCATGCAATGTTCACAAGTCACCGACTGAAATAATTATTGCAATTCCTATGGAATCAGGCAATAATTAATCAACAGATTTCCTTTCGGAGGCATATCCGTTCTATATACTGGCAGGCATGTCATCTGTTATACTCGTTGTTGGCAAGCTGGACATTTCTGGTATAAGAAGAAAAATCAGCAATCTTCTTCCCACATTTCCTCACCTAACCACTTTTATAGCCACCAGTCACACCTCAACTGGTAGAACTAAAAATATATATATATATATATATATATATATATATTTTTTTTTAAATTGCAATATTATGGTTACGAAATAGTAAGTAGACAATATAATTTATTTAGAGGTTTTACTGGAGATATGAATGTGCAGTCCAGATTAGTCATGAAACATGGAGCATTGGAAGTCCATTCCTGACTTTACATGTCTACTGATTCCAAATAATATGTGCAATCCGCATATTAAATAATATAAAGAAAACAATCACTGCTGTGGCTTTAATTTAACTCAGAGGATGATCTGCAGCATAATGATTGATTGAGGTTTTAGAGATTTACAGTAGTTTATTTCAATGGTCAGCAAGCCCCCAGCTCTAGAATGGTCATCCAGTGGATTGCAGTCTGTTTAGCACTCAGCCAGCTGAGTAAATTATCCACTACACGGGTCATCACACTTCTGACACCACATCTCACGCCTCGTTTACCGGACAAATGAAGAAGCAACTCTAGATGCAGAGCTAGCCATGCAGAATTCACACAAAAAGGATCCCATGAAAACATTACCTACACACTGAAAAGAGATAGAATGAGAACAGCTCACAAAGCTTCCTCCAAAGTTGCAAAACTGTCCACCCAGAAAATACCCAATCTTTACAGCAGGCTCACCAGAAAGGCAAAATCTTAGATAGATGTTTGTATATTACGCAAAAAAAAAAGCAATTTTTTAATATGGTGCTCAAGTGGAAGTGTTGGTAGTGTAATGAACCACCAATTAATAAGCATCCAACAGAGAATGATATGAAAAGGAACTGTTTCTTTATACTGGGGTTGTTTTTTTTAACATTGTGTATCTGTGTGGATATCCTTATAACTAGTAGGCAGATTCAGGGAATTACTATGTATACATTTTTAAAGATGTGTTAATCTTACCTAGATTTTTAATTAAACAAATTAAGTGTATTTGTAATACACTTTTTAAAAAATATTTATTTTCAAACCTGTTGAGCTCTCCAAATGTATCTGCAAAAATCACCATAGACATTAGTGTTGACTTCTATAGATAAATAATTTGTTAAGTAATAATAAGTAATCTTTTAATTAAAGATTTGAGTCATTTAAAAGCTTTATCCACAAATATCAATTTGAGGCCTAAAAGTCTTTGTGCACCTATGGAGCAGTCACTTTAACGTACACCTTTACAGCTTAAAAATAATGGATAAAAGATAAAAATCTTGCGGACATTTAAAATAGCATTCTGGTAAAGATACAATCAGAGCATAGAAATTAGATTTATTTATTTTTTTGTGACTGGTAAAAAAAAATAAAAAAATAAAATGCTGCCATTTGGTGTCAGCATGATATATATATATATATCATGAAATTAAGTATTTAAAGATTTAGGGAAAGATATTTGGGGACAGAGTAAAGGATTTTGTAATAAGTGCCGTACTAAAGAACGCCTAGTCTAGATGCACCCCTAGAATGTTCACGCACTCCTGTCACAGAAGAGCTAAGCTCCATAATTGTGGTATAAAGCACCTGGCACTAGCCAATCTCAGCATCCGTGCTCTTATCCCTCACACACACAGCTCAGGGGCACTGACTGGACGCTAATGACATCCTGCAGGCAGCCGGTTGTATAACGGAGAGCTAATAAACAAAGGAGTTGTCTGGATAATCACACACTGTGCTAGTCCATTCACAATTTGTCTTCCGGAATGTCGTTCCAATACCAATGTATGCAGATGGCAATCAGCAAAGAGAAAAAGAAAATTAAAAAAAGTCAACAAAAAAACTTCAAAATACTGTATGTCTCTCCGATACTGTAAACATTCACAAGCTGAGTGCTCATCCCACTCATACATATGTAAAGCTATTATTAAGGAATCTATAAGGGACATCTCACCTAATCCCCTCCCCTCCCCACCTTGTCCCCCCTTTCCCAAAAAAATCAATCAACATATATAAAAAAAAAAGGCTATTGTAATGTTACGGAGACATTCGTACCTTCCAATCGTTTGGGGACACGTAGAAGTGTCCCTTATCAGTGGAGCACAAATGCATCATCAGACATGCTTGTGTAGCCTTGGGTAAAATTAGAGCATTCAGACCATTCTCACAATGCTTAAAGAATTCTTGACAGACCATCCAGGGTGCACTGTTTCAGCATTCTCTTCAGGGTTACCGTACCATGAATGTAGCGCAAGCACATCTAATGGAGCACTTGCAATGCCCGCTCTTGGCACAGTACCCTGGTGTTCCCAAAAACAGAAACAAAACCAAAGTTGGAACAGAACCAGAAAATTGGTACTGTCCCACTGAAATCAGTACAGTCAGGAGGTGATCTGAGCACGGCCTCCTCGGAGTTGGGCAGCCGTAACCCCTTTTTTAGGCAGGTCCCCTCCCTCATAACCACCCCCTCCTGGTTTCATTACCCCCATGTTGGGCGATATGCATCCATAGTTCTTTTGGTTTACTATGATGGATGATGTCTGCAGATTCCCACCGCGGAATTAAGTTCCAATAATACATTCATTAACGTGATGTATCATCTAGAAATATACCGATTTTATATATATATATATATATATATATATATATATATATATATATATATATATATATATATATACACAAACCAAAAAAGGGAGCACACTGGGTCTTCACTGAAGTAAAACAAAAGTATTTACTGTATTATAAAAAATACATGAACTGTGGGTAACAGAAAATCAACGTTTAGACCCTCCTTGGGTCTTTATTAAGATCTTGATAAAGATCCAAGGAGGATAGAAACGTTGGTTTTCTGTTACCCACAGTTCATGCATTTTTTATAATACAGTAAATACTTTTGTTTTACTTCAGTGAAGACCCAGTGTGCTCCCTTTTTTGGTTTGTTCATATATTACGCGGGATTGCACCTAGGCATTTAATTACTTTTTAACCCCTTAAGGATCAAACTTCTGGAATAAAAGGGAATCATGACATGTCTCACATGTCATGTGTCCTTAAGGGGTTAAACTTTCGATTTAAGGAGGAGTGCCCTGCTGATCTATCACAATCACGGGTATACACATCCATCTATACTTGCCCCTAAAATTTGCACAAACAGGTGTACAAAATTCATCCTTTCAAGGTTATCTATTAATAAGACTCTCATCTATGCACATCTAGCTGACTGTTATATTGTTTATATATATATATACATACACACACACACACACACACATACATACATACACAGAGAGAGCTATCTGTTCTATGCTGAGTGCTAGCCTTAGATTGGTTTGTGTGCACTAGTCTAGATATAGTTTTACTGCAAGCTTTACATTAGCAGCTGGGTTAGATTTGGTGCAATGATTCACATATGAATGAATCAGTCCTGACGGCTCAGAGTAAAATTCACTGGTGCAGAAAATAGACCGAAGAGGAGATACAGAAAGCACTGTATCCAAACCCTCACCACACACTGTGCCTTGAATATCCACTCTATAGTTACCCTACTGCATACACGCTGCACACACAATACAGTAACCAGATCCACAATGTATCTGTGGGTTCCACCATCACTACCCTTGTAATTAAACTTATTATTTTTATTTTTTTTTAAATAAGATGTGGTAGACAGTATCTTCTATCATTCTCAGCCAGTATCTATATTTGAGGTTAGGGAATTATTCACTGGGGAGGGCTGTATATAGCTGTAGTCGTCTGCTGTAATAATGCAGGGTTTTAACTCCAGGTATACCATGGAACATACACTGTAACTACATTGACCATTATGATTATGGCTCTGTAATGACTTTATTGATGCTCGGAAGAATTGTTGCCATTAGATTAATGTTATAATGATAATTACAAACCTAGTCACTACAAGAAACACTCAATGACTCACTGACTGGTAAAGGCATGCATTATACTTATACATCATCCCACCACCTACTTAATGCACTCATATAATGTAATTGCATGAGAATTTTAACCAACACCATGTTATAAAAATACCTAAACAGCCGTAGCTCAATTGTATCCCCCCTTAGATCGAAGAGGTGTGCAACATGGTTCTACAAACAGAAATGGCATTGGAGATAAGTCCTGCATGGCCCCCATCAGGGGTGTACAGTGCATATATGGTTAAGGAACCCAGACAAGCAATGGAGCCATGATCCTCGCCTGCAGGGAAGCCAAAGGGCCCCCCTTTACAAGTGTACTCCTATTCCATACAATATATTGTGAGTGGACTGGACTCTACACAATATATTTAAATTAGATATAAGTGCATCACATAGGGGATGGGGAATCTTGCAACTAAAATAACTCACATAGAGGCCCCCGCTTCCACTGAGCAGTGCAAGAGGGTTGTGACTGGTTGGTTTGGAAGCCTTTCACATGGCTTGTCTGGTAATGTGCATTACAGATGGGTTGGGGATGCTCATAGTTTTGATATATAGTCCAGGAGACTAGGCATTGTCCTGAGCCCTTCTCAGGTGTCACAAATTTTATTTATAGAGACCACAAAGGAGTGAGCATCTGCTTGGCCATATAAATTAAAGGGGCCCAAGAGATGCCATCCACTGCAAAAGCTGAAACAGTAATTTTGCCCTGGCTGAAGTTGAAATGGTAACTTATTGTTCCATGCATCTGCATTGCGTACAGACCTGGGAGACTCCCTGCATTGCACGCAGCCTTGGGAGACTAGACTACCTCAGTTGCACGCAGAGCTGGGCGACTCCCTGTGTTGCTCGCAAAGCTGGGCGACAACCTGCGTTGCTCGCAAAGCTGGGCGACAACCTGCGTTCGGAGACTACCTGCAATATACATAGAGCTGGGAGTCTACCTGTACTGCACACAGAGTTGGGAGACTACCTAGGTTCAACACTGAGCTGGGAGACTGCCTAGGTTGCACACTAAGCTGGGAGACTGCCTGTGTTGCACACAGAACTGGGGGAGTACCTCAATTAAATCGTTCCACCTGTTTTGGGGAAAAAATACTGGCAATGCTAATTTGCAAAGTTAATTATATATGCATAATATCATATCACAGGACACAACATCACCTGATGTTATGTAACATCTCAGGGAGTGACATAAAGGTAAAATATTTGGAATCATTAATAAACTACTTACAAGATGTGTACTATGTTTAACTGTGCGTGTAGCATTGTGTAAGTGTAGCAGTGTGTGTGTGTGTGTGTGTGTGTTTCTATCTAAATCAGTGTATATCAGTGTGTTATTGCCCAAGTGTGTGTATAACAATGTGTGCATAGTGTTGTCTGAGTGTGTGCATACTCTGAGTGTGGCAGAGTGTGTTTCTGTGTGTCTATTATGTCTAAGTTGTTGTAATTGTGTGCATATGGCAATGTGTGTACCTACCATGTATAATAGAGGTGGATAATCTGGCTCCATTTCTCTCACCAGTCTCCCAGAGTCTAGTAAGAGAAAAATATTGGTCTTTGCATTGCCAGTATTCTTGCAATACAGAGCTGAGAGTTTACCTGTATTACACACAGATTTGTGTGTAATGTAGCGTGATGCCTACCTGTGTTACACACAGTGCTGAACTGCATAACACAAAAAAACAGAAGGTTGTCGTGCACACTATGACCAGGGGGTATGTTGGTGTTTTACACTTTGAAATATTACTTGTTTGTGACAAAATATACCAAAAATTCAGGTTGATAGATTACCTCTATAAACATAAGACTAGTTTGCCCCAAAAAATTTCTTCATACATGTCTACAATAATTCCTGGTTAACCGTCTAACTATAAATATGAATGTGTGCAGCCTTTAAAGGTATGCACGGCAGTGAGAGGGTTAAGGATTTCTGTCCCTCTCATGCCCAGCGTTGGATTCAAGCTCTGACTCCTCATTCCCAAGACTGCAATGGAAATGAATTGTTTTGTCAGCACTCCTTAACGTTATGCAGAGTACCTTCAAACATTTACCCTAACAGATGGTCCTCCACCGTCCCATAAACTCCCTTATTAGCTCATTTCCCTGCCGCTGTCAGCACATTTATCATACAGGGAATGAGCAGTCTGCTGTACCAAGCGTAGTGATGGGTGGGCATTAAAACCTATTGCCCCACGAGGCATGAATCTAAAACAATTTAATGTGAAAAGTAGCCAATCAAGGTGTGGTTATAAATTAACATAAATCACAGGCTCTCGGGGCAAGCAACCACATCTTTTTTTTTTTTTTTTTTTAACAGTCAAAGATTGCTGTTTTTTTAGAATCCTGTGAGCGCTACGTTGCAGAACATTCTAAAATACTTTTCTATCACACAATCTGTTTACTTTCTGCAGCAGATCATCGCACTGTACCACCTCCTGCAGATCATTCACATACATCTTCCAATAAACACTTTGCAATGTATCTTCAAAAATAGAGCGTCAAGCTGCAGAGTGCTGCAATTGATGTTCGGTTGACTAATACAGAGCAATGAAATGTGTCTGTCTGGAAAGCACTGCAAAGTATTACAATGCCTACTCTGTCAGAGCACTCTGCGGTATCGTCCTTTAACAGTGAGTCAGGCTATAACTGCTTGGGTTTTTTTTTTTTTTTTGCTTTTTAGGCTTGTTTGGTTTTTGTACAATTTCCTGCAGAGCAATGCACTCATGTTTTCCAGCAGATCATAGTGTTGCACCTTTAATCATACAGTACTTTCTCTTGCAGGGCATGTGTTGCAGAGCATCTCACTTCACCTGATCTTGTAATCCAGAAAATCACACTTCAAGGTGCTCTGAGGACTCCATGAAGCTGTAATTATGATTCTCACATCTGCTCGCTGGATGCAGTTTATGGCGCAGATGTGCAGCTCAGCCAGCAGGAGAAGGCATTAATCACACTTTCCCAAGGTTGAGAGGAATTTCTCCTCATTTTTTGGAATTTATATTTCACTTGTCAGATCAGGCGAATAGAGAGAGAGCTGACATTTCACGTCTGGCATGGAGGCACAAAGATTTATATTGCTGAAGAATATTTTAGCGCTAAAAATAATAATTTTAAACTACTACCAATGATAAGAATTATGGTTAGACCAGGACATTTTGGAACCTTAATGTCAAAAGCAATTTGCTGCCACAAGAGCTAGATTAAGTTACCAACAGCAATGCTCTGTTACACAGGGGACAGGGCAAGTATTTCAATAAGTAAGGCCGGATCACTAATTGGCTCTGTACCGAAATAGTATTAACATTGGCAGGGTTATTTACCAAGGTGAGAATTCAAAGTGAATTTCAAATTTAAGCAAAGATTTTATTTTGAATTTCAAATTTAAGGCAAGAGTAGCCGCACTGAAAGGATGGCAGACTTGAATAATTTTTCCACTTCGGAAAAATTTGAGAATTTGAATTCACCTTTAATTCTCACTTTTGTAAATATCCCTGTCAGTGTCCTAGAAAATAGGCAATGCATAGCGGCATTATCCCCTCTCTCTCCTACTCTATACCCTCTTCTCTCATTACTTGACCCCACACTATACTCTTTTCTTTACTCCTCTTTCTTTGGTTTTTTATTTTCTTAAAAATAAAGAGTTATCACGTGACTTTTTGCTCCTGAGCATGTAAACTAGAATTAATTCAAAACTAAACTATAAAAGCAAGCCCTAAATTAGCCAAGTCGGATATTTCTTTTTTAATGGTTTTGTTTTTCAGTTTAACTATGTTGGTCTGAATTTAGCTCTTCAGGTCTTCAATTCGCCATATTTCAATGTTATCCCTAAGAGTCTGAAATATCTTCTACTAAGAGTCTGAGGAACCCATTACAGTACCTCAGTGATCTGACGATAAAAGGGTAATTATTACAAGCTGGGTTACTTATATCCGTAGCTAAACAAAGGCCAATGGAATTGTTTGCATTTCAGGAATTCCCCAGTTTACACTAAAGTATAACCTAGCATGGCTGGTTGTATCAGATAATGGAATTGTCATATTATAGACATAGATCTTGACACAAAGAAGAGCTAGAACAAATATCCATTATTGGAACTAAATATATGCAAGAGAGCTGCAGATCTGATGGGCTGTCACAGTGAGCTTGTGTGCAGGGAAGAATTGGGTAAACTGAGAGATTGTTACATAGTTTATGTAGAAAGAGTCAGATCTGTACACTCAGGGTATTTACCTGCTCGATATATTAATTGCAGAAAGCTCATATCACCAATAACGATCTGATTGCAAAAATGCTCATAGAAAAATCAACATTCTAATGCACTCTGTTGAGCATGTTACAAGTGTATCTCAGCATAATAAATACTTACATTCCACCACAACAATCTTTTCCAGCACAGTACTGAATAATCTATCCTGTGACCCAGAGATTCATTAGTGCACTAGCTATCTTAAGAGTCCATTTAGGGATCTGCAGTAGTATACTGGACGCTATCCCTTATCTGCCAATTAAGCCCAGAACCTGTTTTTTGGGGAATTATCTACTAAATATCTACTTTAGATTTTATATACTTTACACTATATAAGTTTATTCAAGCCAATTTAGTTTTTTACTCTTTGATACTTATGCCCTGAATTTTATCAGGGTAGAACTGTGCGCTCAGTTACCTACATTTAGGTGCTATCGGAGACTATCATAATAGGGAAGAGCAATTTCTTATGCTATCCACTGTCTGTTTTCCCGATCATGACTATTTCATCTGGGGTCTGCTGTGGAATTCCCAGATACTCTCTGACAAGCCATATGCCTACTTGATCCTGCTGTACTTAGAGCCACATAGACAGATTTACATTATTTTGAGCTTGACTAGTTATAAGATATACCCATTCTGTTGCCACTTGGCCAGTACGACCAGGGTTACCTTATTGCATCTACCTATGTATACACTGTATATCTCCCCTTAGATACTGTTTCCACTTTATCAGTATCACTATCTGGCTATTTCGTCATGAGTACACTTTGTACACATCAGCTCCAGCAGTTGGTCCTATTTTTATACTTACAATCACTTTTTTTCATTATTATTATTTTTTCACTTTGGTGTCTGGGATATTAAGATGTATTTATCCAGTATTGGACAATAACGTTTTATTTTTATTTTCTATGCATATGTATATTAGGCAGTATGTTACCTTTACTCAGTAATTTCCATTAGGGTAATAGGACTGGAATTGGGTGTGCCTCTTTGCAGACCTGTTTCAAGCCCTCTCTATTATTCCATCACAACACATTGCATTTCATGTAATGCATGTACCTAATAACACAAGGTCCCACGAAGGAAATCACAACTCAATGAAAATTTATGTTCTACAAGACACAAGAGAAGGGGAGATCTCCAGTAACTCAGAACAGCCGTTACAGTGATCTATCTCCAAATGGGCAAAAACTGTCGTAAACCTGCAAGACCCCAACACTAATTATCAAAACTTTGTGCAGAACATCTGTCTGCCTGATGCTCTTTCTTTTCCCCTATTGTATCGCCATGAGACATATTCATTTCTCCCCAGGACTCAAGGCCCAGGCTCTCCTCAATGTTCAGCACTGAGCAGACTGTTAATTCTGTATAAAAACATAACAACTTTATCTGGAGGGATTCCCAGCAGAGAGAGTATAAATGGTTTCATCTTTATTGATTCCATTAAGAATTTTCCTTCTCCTGTATGCCGCTTACAAGGACAGAGAGGCGACATCTGCCATATTACCCATAAAGAGGCTGTTTTCTGCCCCCTTTGTACACACATTACCGTCTGTACAACCAAATTGCCAATTACCACTTTATCACTCGTTGAGTTAACATAGCAGGAGGTAAGCCCAAAATAAAACCAGGAAATACTGCTTTTCAAATCTCTGTCTTTCAACCATTCAGGGAGCAGCTGGCACCTGCACGACCCATTATAGGGCGTAAAATTCAACTAAATCCCCTCAAATAATGAATCTTACGTGCCAGAGTCTTGTTAATGTCAGGCAATATTCACCAATTTCTAGGAGCTTCCTACGTTTGTAGATAATACCTTTGACATTTTTGTCCTCCATTTTACAGGATAAAAAAGTAAGACATTTCATTGGATAATAAACCAAGGAGAATATCAATAATATTTAAATGTAAAATAAAATCTAAATTATACTGCCATAAGTGCAACAGGTTTCATATCACAATCTGAATGTGTCTAAAATGTTATAAAAAAAAAAAGAGAGGAATACTGCACACTTATTACAATTCTGGTGCAACCAAACCTGGGGTTGGCTACCCCTCCTGTGATAGTTGAACAAAAATTGTAGTCCAGGCACTCAAGGATCAACTCAGCAGGTTTATTGGAAAAAAGTGCAACGTTTCGATCCCACAAGGAATCTTTCTCAGCTTGTTCCAATAAACCTGCTGAAGTGATTATTGAGTGCCTGAACTAAAATTTTTGTTCAACTAAAATGTCATAGCAGACTAGTTAAAGGAACAATATAACGTTAGGAATACATGTTTAGTGTTTTTTTCAGGTTCAAGAAACAAGTGGTAACATTAAAGGACCACTATAGGCACCCAGACCACTACAGCTCAATTGTTTATATGAGAATGCCCGAGGGACGGATAGTAGACACCAGAACAACTATATTAAGCTGTAGTTGCTCTGGTGACTATGGTGTCCCTTCAATACTGATGGGGAAGAACAACTGCTGTCTCACTTTGCATTGTCTGGCATCAAATATAAATGTAAAATGTCTCATGTCTCCTGTGCTTGGCTTATGAAAATGCATGCACTGCACATTATCACAGGAAAAGGTTACAAACACACAAAAAAAGTGTTCAATAAGTCAACTGTACCAACAACATTTCTAGCATCTGTAGCGCAGTCCAAATAGGTGGCATCAATCTGGGACATCATCAGAAACATTGCCCTCATCCTATACAAACCTGCAAATCTCTAATAAAAGGTACCTTGTGAAAAGTAACCCTGGTAACCTTGCCTCTCATTGCCCATACTGATCTAAACCAGCTTTCCTGGATCGAACCTGCTCGAGGGATCACACAGACACCACAGCGGTACTGCCACGAGAGAGAATGGAGAACTGGGAGTACTTTACTGAAATGGGAAGAAGACGGACACACATTCTAATAATATATGTTCGTAAATAATAAACGAACGGACTTTAATGCTGGCTGTGGCACTTTAATATAGCAGACAAATTAGAAAAGAATTTGAGTGGATTCACACAAAATGCTTTATACTGTGCGCCATAATGCCCCTTTAATTAAACCGTTGTGAAACAAAATCTAAGCAGTTGCTGAGTTAGGCAAAAGGAGATCATTTGTTAATACAAATATAAAGGCTACAATTACGTCAGTAACTATACCCACGTCGAGAACCAGATAAATGTGGTTACATTATTATTGATATAGATCACTGGTGGGTAGAAATACCTATTCAGAACAAAGTATGCCTGTGAGATGATGGGTACATATTGTACAAGGAATTACTACAAGATAGGTTAATGAGTAATGTAAGCAGTGTCTAAAGGGTAAACAAGGAGCATCACAAATAGTCTTTGAGAGAGTTACAAGCAGTAAGAGATGGTGTTATACTGAGGGATGAATGCAGTCATGAGAGTTATTGAGATTATTTAATAGAGTAGGAAGATAGAATGTATTTAGGGGTAATTGTAGGTGGAAATATGCATTAAAATGATCTAAAGGAAGTGCTTTACATGTAATTATATAAACAAAGAAGAACGAACAAAAGCTTAGAGAAACTCAGTAACTTGCCCTTCGGTAAATCCCAGCTCAGGTCGCAAAATAATTTTCGCTCATCTGTGCCATTAGAGAGGACATATCTCAAGCATATCAGACTGGTCCCACCTGTACGGGCAGTCCAGAACTGAAATGCCATCACGCTCCCTCTGCATGAGAGACACAGGATTCCCAGATGACCACGTTGGTCTTCCCTGGACCTCATCAGTGAAGTGCAGCCGATACCCCTCCAGGCACAGTAAGCACAGGGTCCACGTCTGGATTACCCTCTTAACTTGGGGAGAGGCAAGTTAATGCATTGAAGCAAAAACAAAGAATATGAGAACATATAAATATGTTATGATATAAGGATGGGTCATAAGGAGCACTGTGAATGTTTGCAGAGCAGTTATATAGAATAACAGGTAAAAGAAGGGACTATATTGAAAGAAAAAAAAGTTATGTTGTAGCATACACATTACTAGTTCTAAAACTTTTTTTACATTAAAATGTGTTTGAGTCATACACTTTGCTTTCTTCTTTTTAAAATTAGAGGGGATGAGAACTTTCTCCATTTCAAGAAATGGCATGTAAACACACACACAAAAAATGAATCTATAATTTCATGTCTCTCTTGGGTAATGTCTTGCATTCTAAATTAGCATGCATATAGAGGTTATCTCAAAATCATAACCAGCTTGTATTTCTCACTGTGTATGCTCTGCTACCAATTTAATATAAAATAGAATTTAATCAGCAGAGTTGGACAGTCTTTCAACACAAGGTGTCCACTTGAAGTGAATCAAGTTTCTAAGAGAACTATATAATTTTTCCTGGCCAATGTATTACATTCTTGATAAGAAATTTTCAAATTATGCCACATTGAAATATTCAGTTTATGCAACATTTACAACAATTTACTATACAATGTGTCTGATGTAACGATCACTCTTTCCCCCATTACCACCCTCCTATAAATTTAGTTAATTGACTTCAGAATAACATTGACCAGACTATTTAGTGGTTGTTGAAAGATAGTTACAAAACAAAACAATTTTAGGGATTTAATAGCTATACCTCTATCTTTTCTGTCAAATTTATTTTTCCTGTTTTTATGGTGTACGTATTAAAAATAATAAAGATGTATCTTGTCCATTCAGTAACTAACTTTTCCCAGATTCTAATGGAACACATTTATTACAAACCAGAGTAATCTGAATGTACCTTTCCTGGTTAAATACTTTGTTATTTTTATTATTCTGTCCAGATTTCTTTTCATAACATATTGCAATGAGATTTATAATGTATGCACAGTTTTGGGAAGATGTCATGATCATTAGCAATCTATAGAGCTTTACTTTAATTATTAACTAATTACTTGGAAAACCTCTGAAAAATATGCCAACTCTGAAATTTATAAAAGTCTTTCAGAAATTTAAAAAAATAAAAAAAAAACCCTGTAAAATCTTCAGGAAACTCAATGTCACCCTCTTATTAAAATGAAAACCCGCTAACAGTTTAAATGATATGCTTTCTTGAAGAAGTGTGTTTTCAAAGATATTTTGAAGGAGTGGAGACTGGGTGAAAGTCTAACGGAGAAGGGAAGAGAGTTCCACAGAAAAGGTGCAGCCCTGGAGAAGTCTTGGAGGCAAGCATCAGATGTGGGAGTACAGACAGAGGATAGATGTAGGTCTTTGGCAGAGCACAGGGGCCTCGACGGGATATACTTGTGTATTAGGGAGAAGCTTAAATTGAGCCCTATATCTAACTGGAAGCCAATGCAGGGACTGACAGAGGGGAGGCGTGGGAGGTGCGGGTGGACAGGAAAATGAGCCTCGCCGCCGCATTCATTATAGATTGCAGCTGTGCAATCTGGGAACACATAAGGAAGTGAGCAGCCATCCAGTTGGAAATCGCAGAGAGGCAGTCAGAGACACGAGTCAAGATGGGCGGAAGGATATCAGGAGAGGACAGCTAGATTTGTGTGTCATCTGCATCTAAATGATACCAAGGAGCTTATGAGTTTACCAAAGGAGGCAGTGCAGACTGAGAACAATAGGGGACCAAGGACAGAACCTTGGGGAACGCCAACAGAGAGGGGTTGGGGAGAAGAGGCAAAGCCAGAGAAAGAAACACTGATAGAGCGCTGGTAAAGGTAGGAGGAGCACCAGGAGAGGGCAGTATCTTGTAGACCAAGATTATGGAGAATGAGAAGAAGCTGTTGATGATCAACAGTGTCAAAGGCAGCAGAAAGATCAAGGAGAATTAGGATAGAGTAATGGCCGCGAGATGTAGCAGCGATTAAATCATTGGATACTTTGGTCACAGCTGTTTCAACAGAGTGATGAGCGCAGAATCCAGACTGACGCAGGTCAAGCAGAGAGTTGGATTCGAGGAAGTCTGTCAATCTTGCATACACAACTCTCTCAAGGATCTTTGAGGCAAATGGCAGTAACAATATAGGGCGGTAGTTGGATGGGGAGTTGGTGCCGAGGTTGGGCTTTTTCAGAATCGTCGTTATAGTTGCATGCTTGAAGAGTGAAGGAAATGTGCCGGAGGAAAGGGAGAGATTGAAAACTAGTGAGAGGAAGAGCAAGAGAGGGAGACAGACTGCGGATGAGATATGAGGAAATAGGATCAAAGGAACTAGTGGTGGGGCGGGAGGACCGGTGTAGAGCAGAAACCTCTTCCGTTGTAATAGGTGCGAATGAGCATAGAACAGTGGAGTGAGTGGGGTTGGGTGATATAGTGGAAGAGGAGGGAGAGAGGTTAGAGATCTCTTCCCTGATTGTATTTAATTAACATATTAAATCAGCTGACTTCTGTTTTCTTGCTTACTTTTTTATGCAGAGACACAAAATAGAGTCCACAAGCAAACACATCAACTCTTGAGGCTGGTCAGAAGTGTACTAAGGGAGGCACATAGCACCCCTTCCTACACTGCCACTCATTGACTGGGACCACAATAGAGGATCTTTAATGTTCCTCTGACCTGGAGCTGCAAGTGGCATGGAGGGGTGGGGAATGTACATAATATTTTGCTTCTCTTGAGATTTACTGCATGCGTTAGGGGTATTAAAGAGACACTATAAGCACAAAAACAACTTTACCTTAATGGAGTGGTTTAGGTGTACAAATCATGCCACTACAGTCTCACTGCTCAATTCTCTGCTATTTAGGAATTAAATCATTTTGTTTATGGAGCCCTAGTCAAACCTCCCTGCCTGTGATCTACAGGGTTTCCCTACACATTTCCTGTTAATGTTTAAACTTATTTTATTGCAAGCCAGTTTAATTTAGAATTTCTAGATCCTGCTCTGTTAATGTGTGTGATTGAAGTTCAATTTACAGAGCTTAGCTTAGAAGTTTAACAACTTCTAAAGGTAAACACACTGTGCAGTCACATCTGATTGAAAATTAAACCATTTTTCATGAAGGCCAGGAGATTTGAGGTTTAGAGTTGAATATACAGAAACAAGAGTGATGTAAGTGATGCAGGGGCATGCTCTATATAACGATGTCACTAAGCTAATTTTGTTTTGTTGCTTAGAGTACCTCTAAGAGGCAAAAAAGGGACGGGGTGCAGAGAGATATAAATGAGGATGTTGCAATTCACAATGAACTTTAAATATATGTGTGTGGGGGCAACATTTATTTTCCGAGTGCCATTTAACCTATGTATGTCTCTCATATAACCACCATAGTTTGTTTTATTGAACAATCGATATGATATCTATTAAGTATGCAATGTGAAGTGAACCGTACTCTGTGTCACTTGTTTATCTGTTGTGCCTCACTATAATTTTAGCTTCCTGCAAATACATACAACAATTTGAAGAATGAACCCGGGCTATCCAACAATAGGCTCCAGAGACCTGTATCATCATCTGTAATCAAGCTGTGGAGCTGGGGCCAACTGGCGAGTACACACAGCACTTAACCTCTGTCTTGTGGTTTCAGAGACACATGCAAAACAGCATGGGCAGGGAATGGAAGTCCGCAACTTGATGAACTAGTGAGAGGCATGAATCTGCTGTAGGATAGATGCTTGATAAAACCCTGGCAGTATGATTATGTCAATACAGAGTCAGGCAACCTACTGTCAATGCCAGAGCACTTAAATTTCCTTATATAACTGCAGAGAATCGTATGGAATACTCACTACAATCAGCTAGCAATATGTATCTTCTTGTATCCCCAAGCCCTTCCATAGTGTTTATTTTTTTCTTGTCTTTTGGTTTTTTTCTTGTTTCATTTTTTTTTTTTTTTTTTTGCGACTATTGTGAAAGCTGCCGTGGAAAGGGAATTGTTAAAATCTCACAATACGTTAAACATAATTCCCATGCATTAAATAAGGATGAAAAGACACGCACGTTTGTAAACCCCAGGGTTATGTGAACAGACAAGCGAGCACCTGCTACATGTGGCATTGTACGGAGACATTATTACTCAGAATCTTAAATGTCACCAGCTATCCTGCACTCCAGAGCAGGAAAAGGCAATGCCATTAGATGGAACAGGAGGCACCTTGCCGATCAGGGAGATGTTATTAATGAATATAGGAGCAAGGAAATCCAGCCATTACAAGGTAATGCGAAATCCCCTGGATAGAAACACAGTAAAAATTACCAAATGGAGTGACGCAGACCTTTGACTTTCAGATGGTTAATGGCATGAGTGCGGTTTAGTTTTCCATACATCTCTTCACCCAGAACAACAGGAAACTCTGGCCTTCACTGCAGGTTACATCCATTAGGAGGATAAAGCGTCTGGCACAGACAGCGTCTCCATGACCCCAACGCTCGTAGATTTGGCTTGTTAGAGAAATTAATTATCTCCCTCGCAAAGCGCTAAAGCTTTGAGTTAACAATTGAAAGATCAACTTGAGCTTTGGTTAAGGAATTCCGTAAAAATGTTAATAACATCTCAAAATCTCTACGCGTATTAATGACACAGTACTGTTTTACGGGATAATGTTTAGGTCGTTTTTCCAATTTCAGGGTCTTGTCATTGGGAACGGTATTACATGGAAGCAGCGCAGCCTCTATTTACTAATATAACTTTATATTGTTACGTTATCAGGGTTTTTTACGCTTATGGGTCCATGAAGATACCACAGGAAACCACAAGCACACAGAAATTCTATTGTATACTGATTCACAGCTTTGCACACACACGGTCACTTAGTCAACCCTTCATATACAATCTCACACTTCGTCAAAAGCATTCAGTCTATTCCATATCTCAAATCTTTTATGTGTTAAACTGGTGCTGTGGGTAAAGTCTGACAAGCCTGCTTGAGTCCCTCTACATCCACTCATTGCCTCTCAATAAATGGACAGAAACAAGTCACAAGGTCCAGCTATCAAACAAAGAGAGGAAACCACACTCGTAATACTTGATCCTGGGGCTGGCTACCCCTATTCCAATGGTGCAACAAAAATAAGGTCCAGGCACTCAGGATCAAGCTTGAAAAAGATCTCATTGGAGATCAAAATGTTGCACTTTGACTCAGTTTACCAATAAAACTGCTGCACAAGATCCTGAATGCCTGGACCAATCAAGGTCCAGAGACACATTATCTGGGGTATTTTGGTACACTGGCGCATCAATATACCTTGAAGTGTCCTAAACAGCTATTGCTGCTGGCTCACAACCGTAATCCTCTTTTTGCTTGGTGTGAGCGTTGTTGTTTTCCTTTGGTGGCTAAGCTTCCTTCATCACTTTACATTTTTCTGATGCCCAAAGAGGCATGCACTAATCTTTAGAATGCGCTCTCTGGTTGTGGTTGTATTTTTCTATCCCGATTGAACTATAAGAAAAGATAGACAACTGAAACCAGCTTGAGATCTGAGCGGGGACACACCGAAAGGCAGGCTATTTCAGCTGCTGCCCGTTTTCAGTATTCTCTTGCGCCCTGTTTTTTGCTCTCCACAAGTTTAAAGGGTAATCCAGACGTGGACCCCTTGCTCACGGTGCCTAGAGAGATATCGGCTATGCCTCACTGACGATGCCTAACAAGGCTGAAACGATCGTCTGGGGTTGCTGTATCTCTCGTGCAGAGAGAACTTGCTGGCATTTCGGATCTGGACTGCCCGTATGGGTGGGACCAGTCTGATATGTTTCAGAGAGGTTCTCTTTGTAATGGCACAAGATGAGCTAAAACCAGCTTGAGATTTGAGCAAGGACCCACCGAAGGGCAGGCTATTTCAGCTGCTGCCCGTTCTCAGTATTCTCTTGCGACCTGTTCTTTGCAACCCACATATATATATTGCATGACCACGATCTTGCAAAAAAAAAATCAAAGAACGCTGTTCTTAGGGGCTTCAGTGTAAACCGCTACCTCATCAAAATTGCCAGTGCTATTCTAAAGTATCTCTCCATATCCAGCAACAATAAAGAAGAGATACTTTATGACACTGGTCTATGACATCTTTAAAGGCTGGAAAGATAGGCTATTGAATGGGAACAATGAGAGGACTCTATATATCTTATTAAGCTATGCCACAGCCCACACATGGGGTGAGGGAATAGGGAAGATCACTGCAAATGATTACCTTTGGTATTTTGTGCCCTGATGAATCCCTGAGAGTTAATCCTGGGACCTCATTAGCTAGGAGAATGGTTTGTTAACTATAATTGTGGCTTCCTCACAGTTTTGCAAGTGTCTTGGGAAATAACTTCCAAACCTCAAAATTCCCATATGGCACAAAGCGCCATTAATTTTAGCCAAGTTATTGTATTATTTGGAACAAACTCTCATGCCATACTTCATTTGCAGATTGAGAATGTAACATTGTGCTTCTTGAAACATATATCCAATATTTAGCACTCAACTGAACAAAACGGCGAGCCTCAGAAAATTCTGCAATATTTTGTGGAGAAGGGGGCCAGCAAAATAAGTACACAGCGGAGTTTTAAGGATAGAGAACACGCTAACATTGACGCTCAGCAAATATCACTCTCACAGGGCTTTGCACAGTACATTTCATGCTAACAGAAGCCCAGCGGTTGTAGGGTTAATAAAAAAAAAAGTGCATCATTATGCAAGCCCAGCTGTCCCTGGTCACTGACAGTGAAAGAAGCTGAAGGCAAAAAAAAGGGGGGGGGGGATAGGCAGAGCCAGAAGGAGAAGTCACTTGTTGTTTAATATCATTGCTGATGGATGAAAGCCCAGACAGGGGGTACCACTCAATTAACACCTTCACTGATGAATGGATGAATGGAAGGTCCGACCAGGCAGGGTCTACCGTGTACGACTAACACTATCACTGCTGATGGACAGATGTCAGCCACAGGCAGGGAGTACACCTCATGATTAACACTATCACCGATGGTTAAAATAAATCATTCCCAGACAGGCTGTACGCTGTTCGATTGATGCTTTTATTGCCAATACAAATAAATCTTCTGATGGCAAGGGCTGCATTGTTCATTTAACAATAGCATTCCTGAGTGAATAAAGTTAGCTCCAAGGTTGTCTATCATAATAAAATCTATAAAACTATGAATTAAAATAAATAAATAGAAAACAAGTTTGCTCCAAGGTGGGAGTACACTTCTCAAAGAATCATAGACCCCATTAAACTCAAATGGCATGCAGTTTGATTACCATTATCCCAGAAAGAGAGCAGTGGGGAATTCTGATTATTCCTCTTATATCAAGATATGTGGATATCAAGTGATATTTTTTTTTTTACCAGATCCTGGTTTATAAATAAGACTTAGTCAATGTAACACCTTCATTACTAATTTGTGGTATTGGTACTTAGCGTGTTAAAGGGAAATAGGGGAGGTAACTCTCCACAGATTGTATCTAACCTGCTCAGTTGGCAGCAGTACAATTAACCACCGTCATATTGTACACTACAATGCATATAAAGGGTAAACTGACTTCCTCCCACATAATTAGGGTCATCATGTCCGCATTAACCCTTTATCACATATTACGGTACTCCATAAACACCCTGCTTCTAAGTATACAAAATAACCACAACGCAGTTTGGCAACAAAGGTGTATTGTCAAAAAACATGATCAGGTCTGCTAAATGTATTCTTTTTTTACATGTATTCAGACAGTATTTGTATTGACATTCTATGAATAAAAAAAATAAATGTTTCTCTGTGTTGTTACTAGATAGTGACAATCTATCTGCAGGGTGGCTAAAATGGTGTCATATGCAAATTGCATTGTCCAACTAATTACCACTGTGTCTATAGAAGCAAGTATTACTCATACCTGTCATTAACGATGACAGCGAGATGGGTGATTAATATGTTTCACCATTAACGCCATCAAAGACTGATTTGTTGCCATTCGACGAGACGAGAATTAAGTTCTTAACCCTGCACCCTATCGTACTTTGCTCGACAGTCAATTCCATACAATAATTGTTAGAAGTTGTCAAATTCTATCCCCTTCAATATAGAACACATTTTGCTCACTCACCAACTAACTCTCCTTATTAGCCCCTGTCTTCCTAAACAAAGTACACTACTAGCCCTTCCAATGTAAAACCATCACTACCCACAGTGTTTGTGAAACATATGTAAGTGCCTACCTCTATGGTATAATGTCCTTTGTTACCCGTATCCTGGTGTAATATTGTTTCTTTATGTTACAGAACAATGTCATACTGACAGTTTGGGTAACTAGTGACAATTAATCAGCTCTCTGCTATAATATTGCTGCTAACATGTCTTTCTGATAGAACATTACTTATTATTGCTAAAAGTCGCAAAATATTCTTACCGATCTTTTAGTCATTATATCCATTATTATTGCTGTAATACTTTACACCAAATTGTTCCTTATAACTAGCCAGGGAAGTACTTTTTTATGTTGCCTTCTTCCTGAAACTGAAACGGTTAGCAATAGAATATCCATGCAATTGTTGAGACTCACCGCAGAATTAGTTTAGGGCAATTCTCAGCACGACTTTAAGAGAGCCCAAGTATCCTGTGAATGACTTATTTTTGTAATCCACTCTGCCCCATCATTTTCCAAATACTAACTGTTTATTACTCAACTTTCGTCATTAAAGAAAGAGCCAAACAGGGTTTAACAGTTATATATAAAATAATTAAATGATGTAATAGCTCATCATTATGATGACATAACCGATCATAAATTGGCAAAAGGCACCCAAGTGAAGAGCTGACAAGTCGCTTTATCCATAAAGTAACTCTGTTATCAGAGCTCTTTTTTTTTTTTTTTTACATAGGACAAACGACCTTTGGGTGCTCTGTAACACTATGCCTCTCCATCCCAATAGGCACACAGCAAATTGTTATATTTCAATTTTGAGTTGTAACAAAAAAAAAAAAGCAAGTCTTTCCCCGTGTACTTTACTGCACTGTGTGAAGAGATTAGTTTACTGGGAAGACATAGTATTTTAGGAAGAGAAGGGGCACACAGGTAAAAAGGATGGGAAAGGTTGAGTAAGAAGATTTAGAGATGAAAATGTGAGTGAGTTTGACTTTTTTAGGTTTCTCGGCATTATTGCTAATTTCCATGTAACTTCATGATTTACCGAGATAGTTATTTATGTAACCAAATCATTACAAGCATTATCACAGTTGGCTACATACACATGTATCCACATTAGAGTACACTGTATTTGCACAAGTTTTTGATGTTTACATACACCTTGCTTTACTCTTTACTTTACAAACATATTTTTTATTTAAATTGCTGTGGGCGTCTGTGTTACTCATACGTACAGCAAATTACGGATAGGCTTACTTATACATAAGCTTAGTAAATAAGGCAATGAACACAAATTCTGTGAAGAGAATCTTCAGGGTTTCAATCTGTCCAGGAGTGACTGACAACTAACCTTAGTATTTAATCCAACTGAGTGAAACCCTGACAGGTAAAATAAACAAGCTCAAATCTTCATTCATACAGTGTACATGGATCCACATCCATTGAGAGAAATCACAAAGTAAGGTGTGGTGTGAGAGTGTTTCACGTAATGTGAAAGGTGTGTACACAAGTGTACAGCAGAACACAGTGGTGTGATTCTGAAAGAAAATGCAGGGATCTTTCAATGATACATTGCCATCTAGTGGTAATATTTCGAAATTGCACTAAGTGTGATAATGAAATACACACTATAGTCATCCTGGTTTAGGTGCAGTGCCCCTGTACTTTTAACCCTGCAATGTAAAACACAATTTTTTTGAGGAACTGCAATGTTTATATTGCAGGGTTAAATCAAACTCTAGTGTCTGTCAATAGAGGCACTTTTGTTGCACTGACAAATGAAAACTCTGATACCTGACGCGGTAGCCCTATAGGAAAGCATTGTTTCACTGCTTTCCTGTGCAAAATTTTGAATGCATGTGCAGTGCTCACTGGGCATGCACATTAGGTCCCCAATGCTCCTAATGTAAGGAGCTTTGGATTGGACCCTGTCTCCTCCGTGACGTCTTTGGGGGAGCATAGCTAAACAGTGCCAAGGGAGCCTTGGAGCTGGAAAAAGGTGAGTTAGAAAGGGGTTTTAACCGGAACAAAATGTTAGGAATACGTATTTGTATTCCTTTTTTTTAAATTTTTTTATTCTTTATTTTTGTAGTGCAAAGAAACATAACAGCAGGCGTGTGATGCCCCAACAGCAGTCCTCACACTGATTGTCAACATTTCTAACATTGGGGTTTGCATGAGTACGTGCACATTTTTAGTTATGTAGGACAAAATTGTTCACGTTTAAACATTACGATAGGTATGTATTCAATAAGAGTAGCTGTGATGCAACTAAATGTGGTGTAAGTCATGGCAGTATGACTAGACTGGATAATGCTATCCGGTTAACTGGTTTGAGACTGGCTAATCTAGCTGTCAGTGCTTCTTATTTTAAAACAGGCAAAACAATCATATTACAGATTTTAGCTAAGCTGTGCATTACAGGCTGCGTAGCTCCTGCCCATTGTCGGCATGCTGTCCGCCCTGGAAGATCTAATTGCATGGCAGTGGCCTGCGTATGGGTAATAACATATGTGAGGGCTTGACACGTGCATATAAGTGTAGGCTGAATTAGAGCTAGGCCTGCTCAGCTTATTAATAAGCAATACTATGTGTGTAGTAACTAGTTGAACAAAACTGGTAAGGCTGGTAAAACAGATGGACTATAGTGTGTACTTCTGGCTATTTAGCAGGTAGTAATATTGCGAACACACATTTAGTCCTGCTTTTTGATCAGGAGGGTGGCTGGATTGAAGACAACTTCACCCGATACTGTTGTATACCGGTAGTCCATACCCCGGTCCGAGCTGGTGTCTCCCATGATGGTCTCACAAGATATACACAGAGGTTGTATGCGCCCTAAGCAGGGTCTTACATTAAAAAGCTGACCATTGTAGTGATCATGTGGTTCCATCTAATTAATAGATTTGTGTTCTGAAGCAACTCAAACCAATATAAGCAGAGACAAGTAACAATCATATTTGGTGTGATGTGGACACAGTCTTACCCTATGTTGCTTTTTACATATTTTATTTATTAGAAGTATCGAATATGTATTACAGATACTTTATTTCCAATGTATGTAGGAATAAAGATTTGATGGTTCGAGATGTGTTTTACTGGACATACGGACATATATTACCCAAATATTTTTTCATATACACAGGGAACGGTCAGTTCTCTGTAAATTATACCATTTAATAAAATATTGAAAAGTCACCCATAACTTGTGTTAACTTGTTTCCCATAAGATATCATATTAAATAATTAGCAGATGACACCATGATCCAGTTCACACAAGGAAAAGCCAGGGCAAACATTGCAAACGAAGAAATAGAAGCATCACTTTCTGTGTCCTCTTCTCTCTATGCTGACTGCCAGGTGTAAAGGACGGAGCTTATAACAATGATTGACAGGGAGCAAAGCTGGAGGCCCCAGTTGTAGGATGAAGAGGTGTGGATTTCTACATTTAGTTTTTTTCAATATCTCACAAATCTTATTTGCTAAATGTGGACATTAATTAAACATACTCTTCGGAATCCTAGGAAGTGAACTTCTCCGTTAATAGTTGGTGTGGGATTTTGGGAGTGTGGTTAAATGTTGAAGGAGTGGTAAATAAGTAGGAAATTCGGGTATATTGCATGGGTATCAAAATAGGCAGCAAACGAGAAAATAGAAGACCGTAATACGATACAGGGGTGAGTTAGTGCGAGTACTGATGGTAGGGAAAGTTAAGTGAAAGAGACTCAGGAGGGTTACAGGAGTGAGCTAATGAGAGAGAATTAGGGGTATAAAGAGTTAAATATTGAAGAGCAGGGTGGGTGAATGGCTAGACAGCACGAGTGAATGAAAAAAAATGCTCAGAAAGAATAGGCAAATTACCTAGCTAAAGACAACTGAGGCCAAAGAATGTGAGCTAATAAGAAAGATGTCCGACTAAAACGAGTGAGTCGATAGAAGAAAAGTTAAGGTACAAAGAAGGAGTGAAATAAGGAATGGAGTGACCTTAAAAGAGAAGGGAGGGCATAGGGAATGAAAAAAGTGAGGGCAGCAGAGGGAGCGAGAGAGAGAATTAGAGCCACTATTGGAGAGGGGAATTTGGTTTCTGGCAGAGGATTAATTAAACATTATAAATAATTAAATTCTCTCAGTCGAGCAAAATAATTAAGACCGCAAACAACCTCTTGATACTTCATGACCTTCTCAGTCATTCTTCCCATCTGATGATCTAAACAGCCAGGATGACTAAGCCATCAATTCTTGCAACATATCAAGGCTACAGAAATACAACCCAGCTAATTACACAAGCAAATTGTTCATATTTGTAAAAATCATTGTGTTGTAACACAGATATTAATTACAGTGACATGTGAATCCTGTCAGGCGTTCATTGAATAGTGGTGCCCAGCAGTAAGCAGAATTCACATACTGCTAAAAGAAATCATTCAATTAACGAAGGCATTCCTGTTTAGGATTTCTTCTGTGATTAATTAAATGTATTTATTTATTTACTCTATCCATTTAAGACTTCTACGAACTGCTAGGCTGCATGTGTTTTTCAACAGCACTTGTCACCTACAATTTAGATTGTAGGTGTTGCAGTGAGATGCACATACACTCCCATCTTGCGGAGGTATGCACGCTGACTGATCACTGCAACGCTCTGACAGCCAGTTTTCACTGAGGACAGGACAACAAATGGAGCTCACTGAGAAGCACCAATAGCTGACACTCACTGAGACATGCAAGCATTTCCCATTCATTGACATGTGCAGATACTGTGCTCACGGAAACGTGAGCTGAAAATGTTAAACTCATTTAAAGTGGGGATAAAAAAAGCTAAATTCCAAATCCTTAAGACATTTCTCAAGCTTTGCAAACATTGTGCAACCTAAATATGCTACTTAAAACAAGGAAGAACGTTATAGGAAAAAAAAAAAAGAGGAAAATTGGTAATGATGTACTTACGGTCATTGCACTGAGTCCCTGAGTATGATGTCATAGAACAATCGCAGGTAAACCCGTCCCACTGCTGTATACAGACTCCTTGGTTAGCACAGGAATCTTCTTGGCAAGTGGTGGTTGGACCTAAAATCCATTGACACAAGATGAGAAATTAGGATTTTTAAAAAAAAATGTTTTAAACTAATGTGACTTTCAATAAAATCTGCATTTAGTCACAATTGTGGCATGCAACATTGACACGTCAATCATGCAGACGCGATAGTTGGGGACATGAATTGTGACATGCAGGTAAAAGCCACAATATTCCCCCTCCCCTCAAATCAACATTACAAATTTCTTTGGGATTTGCAATCACAATACAGCACCAAAGTTGCAATTAATCAGCTGTCAATCTACACGTTTAAATGTTAAAGAAGCAAACACACAAATGTTTCAATGTAAGACCTGGTAATCTACTTGTAACAGAGACAGTCTAGAGGCCGGTATTATGCAAACTTTTCTTATTTGTTTTCAGAACTTCACTACGTTATCTCTCAAGGCTTTTGCAATGTTTTCTAATTTTAGTTCTTGCACCTTATAAACTACTGTTGCATATTGTGACTTTGCCTAAAAGCCTCCTATTACTAATCCTTTTAACATTCCTTTAATGTATCCCTTTGTTCTATGTAACTACCATATACCCAGTAGAACCTCTGTCTAGGACTCATTTTCTTGCTCTATATAGCTGCCCACAAGTGCTCATACAGAAATATTTCAGTTTCAATGGTATACATCTATCCTATTTTATATATGTATAGATCAGAAATCGTGACTTATGCAGGTCTCTCTATGGTATGGATGTACGACTTGGTTACTAGAATATACAGAACTGAAACATACTATTAAATTGGGTTTGGCTATTCATAATTCTGCTGTTGGTGCATATGCTGTTCGGTCACTCTGCTACGTTGTTGTACCAGCAGAGCTGCTGCGTTTATCTGCCTGATGTGGCCATACACTCATTGTAATCTATTCAAGAAGGATTTTTTTTCCCTATGTTGTTGCAAAATTGGAAGTGCTTTTTTTTTTGGGGGGGGGGGGGGGGGGTGCCTTCTTTTGGATCAACAGCAAAAAACAAATGTGAGGAAGGCTGAACTTGATGGACGCAAGTCTCTTTTCAGCTATGTATGGTTTTTACTTATCACAACTACCACATCCACATACAGCTTTAATACTGGACTGTGTGGGCTAATACTGCAAATTGCATATCTTATTATATTTTTTTCCTTCACATTATCACTAGTATTTTAAACTTTTGTAAAAACTTTGTTGTTTCTTTTTGTTTTCTTTTGGATGTGCTGCCATACATCTTTTAGGTCGAAATTATAAGTATGCTCTTTGCTAAGCTAGACAAAGCAGCTGAACCCCTGATAAGTTAGGTTCTCAAACACCATATATTTTGGGGAAACATTTTCTCAAACATTGATCTTTTACATATAATTTAATAAAAATAAAGTTGCTAATCAAAATACAAATTCCTTTTGAAACTGACCCTTCCATACCTTTCCTGATAGCTACTGTTTATTAATTTAACAGCATTTTATACATTTTAGTTATACTGAGCGTTCAGTTCATCTCAATTAAAATAATTTCTTAGAGCTATATTTAGGAATGATCCAGCTACTATTTAGGTAGGTGGGTAACCACCCCCGTGCAAGACTAAATCTCAATGTAAATTCAAAATGTAAATATATTTTACCCCAAATAATTTTTACTTAAGTAGGACGACAGGGCATGCAGGATATATACCTTTAGGGTGTTTCAGCTTACACAGCAAGGCACAGAAAATAAGGCTGGCGTGCAGCAGGCACACAGTGCAAGGTAATCAGGCAAGTGAGACTGAAAGCATGGTTGGCACAGTAATATGGATATAACTAGTCCAGGGATAGGCTACCTTTGGCACTCCAGATCTTGAGGACTACATCTCCCCTGATGCTTTGCCAACATTATGGCAGTTAAAGCATTATGTGAGATATAGTCCACAACATCTGGGGCCGAAGGTTGCTTACCCCTGATCTAGTTTTTAGACATAAAGTATAGTTTGTAGCACACACTCCACCTGCCACAAACACTCAGGTGACAACTATACTAACATTATAAGACAACAGGTTAATTGTCTCTGGAAGTTCTTTTACAAAAAAAAATAAAATAAAATAAATAAAAACAAAACGCTATTGAACTTCACTGATTTGAATGTGGACCATGCTTTCAGCACTCACAGTAGGCGCACCCCAAAAGCCAGACAGCAGGCATATTTCTGGCTCTGGTGTGGCCAACCGATGGTGACACTGGTTAGGAGATGAGTGGACTACCTTGTAGATTAGCTTTGGTCAAAGCGTCTTTGTTAGCAAAGGAAGATAAACAAAGCAGATGTTAGTAAGGCAGTGACTGTCAGGTTATCAGCAGCTGTACAGCCCCCAACTTGCGACCAACATCACCAACCCGAAAATTAAAATAAAATAAATAAAATGACACAGTAAACAGAAGAGCAGTGACATTCATGTGTGTGTCAGTTAGTGGGCAAGCACCAGTCACAGGGTGTACAATCAGCCAGAGCATGACTAGCTAGCGAAGCTCACAGCGCAGGCGGGAGCAGAGCAAACATTGCCCATAATCTGGGAAGACCTGTTTAATGAACAAATCAGCGTATCCCTCTGGACCTCAGGACTACACGGACCATAATAATGCTTATAAAAACACATAACAAATAACAATTTTGAACTTCACATACACATTTCTTTAGTAAGTGGGAAGGTTTTCACATGTGTTATTTTTCTCCTACAGCTCTCTCTCTCTCTCTCTCTCTCTCGGCCAGTACCGGTAATTTATTTTAAATCTCCTTTAAAATAGTGTCTCTGAAAATGTGGTTTGCAGGTGGCCGAGAGTCCCTAGGGTTTCCCAAGGTGGTTTTCAGGATGACATGAGGAGCGTGGCAGAACAAGTACATAAAACAAAATAAAAACCTCAACAGAATAGAATGTATAGCTGTGAAAAGGGGGCTGTATAGGTTGTGCCCACATTTTAACTAACCTGTGCATCTATAGGAGTTATTTGATATAATAGGCTAGTTAGAGGCACTTTATCCTTAAAATAATAAAAACATATACTTTTAATAAGTACCCAGCACGGTACAAAACAATAAATCGAAATAGTGGGTATGGAGCGGATTATTAGAATATAGCAGGGACTGTTTGTTAATCTACCTCGGAAACAAGGTCCTGCTCTTAAATTTGTCAGGGGAATAAAAATGACAATTTATCTGGAAACCTTTTGATTAAGGTTTTAAAGAAGTATAACTCAATGCAAGTACACAATTATTTAGGTTTTACAAGGAAGGGGGAGCTAGCGGATCATAGTTCAGTGACGGCCTTAAAATAAGACGTGAGAGAGGCAAAATCTAAATAATCAGAGTTTTAAATACATTTATTTATTTTTAATGCTGGAATGTTCCTTAACCCCTTAAGGACCAAACTTCTGGAATAAAAGGGAATCATGACATGTCACACATGTCATGTGTCCTTAAGGGGTTAAAGGGACACTATGGTCACCAAAACAACTTTAGCTTAATGAAGCAGTTTTGGTGTATAGATCATGCCCCTGCAGCCTCACTGCTCAATTCTCGGCCATTTAGGAGTTAAATCACTTTGTTTATGAACCCTAGTCACACCTCCCTGCATAAACAGAAACAAAGTGATGTAACTCCTAAATGGCAGAGAATTGAACAGTGAAACCTGAGAGGTATGATCTATACACTAAAACTGCTTCATTAAGCTAAAGTGGTTTAGGTGACTATAGTGTTCCTTTAACTGAAAAAAATAAGATATCCTGGGTGCCACATTATGGTAAAGAGAAGAACTTGAGTGAGGCATTATGGGAACATGGGGTATCTAAAATAACCATTCAAGAAAAAGAGTGAATTATTGGGAATTCAAAGTGAATTTTAAGTTGTGACGAGACCAATCTCGCCACATTGCATTGGAGGAGCCTGGTTGCCTGCCTGTTGCCTCTGGACTATGGCCCTGGGACATTGGGCCCTTTAAAAACAGTATTCGGCCATACCAGAGTGTATGTCACTCATTCTGGCCCTTTAAATACTGTTGGGGAAGGATTGGCACTTTTTATATGGCACTTCGGATGCAGCCGAAGTCGTCGAAGTGGCCGCCATTCGACAAAGGAACACGTGGCGGCGGCCATTTTAATTTAGTCGCGGCCAGCGGTGTATGCTTAAGAATCTGTGGAACTAAAATCGGCTACGCAAATACACGAACACCGCTGACCCTTACCGTCGTCTCCACTTCGGTTAAAGTCGAAGTACGTTCGACAATTCGAACATCCTGTTGTAATGTGCTATTTTCACGAACGGACCCGTTTTTCTACAGGAAATTGACCACTGCTTGACCCTCAACACGGAGCCTTGTCTCGTTCTTGGGGGGATTTACTGTATGCTGTTAGAGACTGATTGCCAGGAGTGTAAGCTGATTGTATGCTTTTCTTGTTCGTCTGCTAGCAGGTATTCGTGAGGTTCCAGTTCGGGAGTTGGAGTGCTATTTTGTATCCACTTCGGGAGTTTGGTGTTCTGCAGTAGCTGTGCCTGTATCTCTGGAAGGGGAAGATCTACTAAACAGCGGTTTAACCCTTTTATGCCTGGGGGTGCCCAGTCTCCATTTCCCAGCGGCAGAGTGTCCTACAGGGAATAGAGAGCCCAGTCTCCTTTCCTCAGCAGCAGGACTCTGTATTGGGAGCAGAGACAGTCGATCTCCATCCCCCGCGGCTGGAAGTATATATGGGAGAGGAGCTTGTTACCCCCTCTCCCCAGCGGCAGCTTAACGTACCAGGGGGAGACAGTAACCCCCACAAACGTGCAGATGGTCTCTGCACTTACAGAACAGGGGGTAGGGACAGTCGGTCCTGCCCCTCCACGACAGAGCTGTTTAGCCAAAGGGGAGACAGTCGGTCTCCAGCAGCAGAGCTGTGTATCTAAAGGGGAGACAGTCAGTCTCCCCCTCCTACAACCAGGCTCCAACCAGGCTACTTCCACGGTAGCGCTGGCACCAGGGCAGAGTACCGCTGGTCTCTGCCCACTCAGCAACCCACCAAGGCAACCTACCAGCCCCCCGCACAGATGTGGTGAGGCATCTGGACCTGGACAAAGTTCTCCTCTACCCAGGTGTAGTAACCATTTATTGTGGGTGGGCTGTACTGCTGATTGTGTTTTGTGGGTGGGCTGCTGGACTAACAAGGGCACTGACCGGCAGGAGGTCAGATACCCTGTTAGTCTGTTTGGAAAAGGGGAGAGATGTGAAGAGACCAATCTCGCCACATTGCATTGGAGGAGCCTGGTTGCCCGCCTGTTGCCTCTGGACTATGGCCCTGGGAGATTGGGCCCTTTAAAAACAGTATCCGGCCATACCAGAGTGTATGTCACTCATTCTGGCCCTTTACATACTGATGGGGAAGGTTTGGCACTTTTTATATGGCACTTCAGATACAGCCGAAGTCGCCGCCATTCGACAAAGGAACACGTGGTGGCGGCCATTTTAATTTAGTTGAACGCGGTCAGCGATGTATGCTAAAGAATCTGTGGAACTAAAATCGGCTACGCAATACACGAACACTGCTGACCCTTACCGTCGCCTACACTTCGACACTTTGGTTAAAGTCGAAGTACGTTCGACAATTCGAACATCCTGTTGTAATGTGCTATTTTCACGAACGGACCTGTCCGTGCCTTCGAAGGGGACTTAGCCGTTTTTCTACAGGAAATTGACCACTGCTTGACCCTCAACACGGAGCCTTGTCTCGTTCTTGAGGGGGATTTACTGTATGCCGTTAGAGACTGATTGCCAGGAGTGTAAGCTGATTGTATGCTTTTCTTGTTCGTCTGCTAGCAGGTATTCGTGAGGTTCCAGTTCGGGAGTTGGAGTGCTATTTTGTATCCACTTCGGGAGTTTGGTGTTCTGTAGTAGCTGTGCCTGTATCTCTGGAAGGGGAAGATCTACTAAACGGCGGTTTAACCCTTTTATGCCTGGGGGTGCCGTTACATAAGTTATAGACCAAAATGCCTGAACTGGAAACATATCTCACCTGGATATTTTTCCCCCCAATTCAGTTATTTTGGTCTAAAATGTTAAAATCCTGACAATTCATACTCTAGTGGACAAACCTGTAAGTCAGGCATTGTGATTGTGATATATCATGCACCTAAATGCTGAATTAGGAAATATCTGAGTAAGGCATTCTGAAAGGAGAAGTATCGGCATACAGTAATACAAAGCACAGCAGTGAGGCCTTATAGGATGTAGAGTTTTGGAGTGAGGCATGATGGAACAGAAAATGGAGTAAGGGATGAGAAAAATCAAAGTGAGTCTTGGTGATATAAGACGTATTTGAATAAGCTTTTTAACACATAGAGTGAGGCATTGGGTAATAAATATCGAAGCAAGGCATTACGGGAACAGGAAGCGAATTGGTGAGGCTTTATGCTTGACAAGAATAATTCCTGAATTTGGGATATGAAATATTGGAGTGATGACTCATGGGAATGGGCAGTATCCGAGTTATGCATTCTGGCTTTCTAAGTATCAGACTGAGAATTTATAAAAAGGGATACATCAGAGAGATATTATGACAAGTGTGGAATCATGGGGGAAGACGTTTATTACACAATATGATCACAGTGAGGGGTGAGTAGTATCCAAGTGAGGCATTATGGGAACATACAGTATCAGAGTGACCCACTACAGTTTGCCAAGTTTCAGAGTAAGGCATAGATCAAGCTCATTCCCACTCACACTTTGCCCACTGTCCTTTACTCACACTCTCTATTCTGTAAGTCTCTGCAGATCTTCTTCCAAGAATCCTATGCCTAACCCATCCTTCTTTCTCTCCTTTCCCATTCTGGCAAGCTCACATCTCTCCATCAGTAGCGATTTTAAAAACCCCAGCGACTATTCTATATTTTAATATAGACTGTTCCAGGTCCATCATTTCTTAATTTTCCAGACCTTGTCAGGTCCATAATTTTTAAAATTTTCCAAACCCACTGATACAGCTTTCACTACTCTTTTAGACTATCTTTGACCCAATTCACAAACTACACACATTCATGGTACTCTCGATCTTATCCTGACTTTAGATTGCTTTCTTGTCCCATCCAAATCGCCATGATCCCCCTGCAGATCAATTTATTTTAGTCTATTTATTCTCTTTACTTTTTCCTCTCTCCTTTAGTTAAACTTATGTTGAACTCTAATCAACATTTATTTGGCCGCCATTGTTTGTCTTTACGTTTCCAATCAATCATTTACAATGTTCATCATCAACATAAACCCTGGCTGATGTTTAAGCAATGTAAAATAAATACATAGCATGATCAAAAGTAAGTTATAAAGGGATGGGATGTCATGTATGTGCGTAAGGGTTTTTCGGATAATAAAATAAGGACGCACAATGTTATGGGCTGTGGTATCACAAAATGGATTGGTGGAGTAGAAGCATGACCATAGAATTCAGTGGTAAAATTTTAAAAGCCACTGTTCACCTTTTTATGTGAAGATTTAAGGGATTCTCCCACCCACCATGTGCACACCTATATCTGCAGTTAAATAATTTAGGAAACTGTGAATTGCCGCCAAAATAAAACATGAGTCAAGTGGCTGGAAGCTGATTTTATTAATAAAATTACATCAGAAACATATCTAACCTCAGGACAACAATTAAATCGCTTAGTGTCACATATCTTTCGTCACACATTTTGGCTGTCCCAACTGAATCTCTGAGATTTTACTAATGCATTCACGTGAACTTCCAAAGCTTCCAAATGCACCATCTATTAAATAAAACTTATTGTTTAAAATAAATAAAACATGGACATCACTTAAAGACTGCATCCTGCCAGTGGACTGCTGGAGAAAAATGCTATAAAGCGTTAGAAAAATAAGGCAATTCTCTTATTTCCTCCCATGCACGGTTTGAATTGCTTAAAGGAAGGTAAAATAGCATAATCCACATATTATACTAATTCCCTAATTCCATTCTTAAACTCAGTGCTCAGTTATCAACATAATAAATATAAAGTGCTCAAAAATAATAAAAGAAAAAGTTACATTTAAAAAAATAAAAAAATTAAAAAAAACAACAAAAAGAAAGAAGAATCTATTTTGGTCCCTTGCAGTGTTTTACTTAGGTCTAAATAAATGAATTTAGAGTGGGCCAGCTTTAAAATTCCAAGTCCATTTTGCTTCTGTGACTTCAGTTGAAGTAATGATCACCCTGAGATGATGATGATGAGCAGAGCAGCATTAAGGAGTAGGGTGAGAGAACGTGGCACAGTGTAGGTGCAGGAGCATGAGAAAAGTGAGAATGGGGGTGATATGGAGACGGTAAGAAGTGGTTGGATGGGGTCCCAAAAACGGATGATGCCGTCACTGTGGCTGGCACTATTATTAGAGTTTGTACCTTCGCATCCACGTTCAATCTGCCCACTGCGGTGCAGTGCATCATTAATGAGATCCGGCAGACGTCCATTTAGATCAACAGATGCCAAGCAGCCTTGAAATCCATCACGAGAGGCCACTAGCTTTGGTAAACTGCTATACATGCCCTGAACCAGGCCAGCAATGAACAAGTCACCTGTAGGTAAACACACCTGAATTAGACATGGCAGACCTTACAATGTTATTCTCACTTTCATACTCTCTCTCTTTCACACTATTACCAGTAATCGGTCATCCCAATTACCATCTCATTTGACCTAAATACCCTTGCTCTCCTTTACTCTATTACCAGCAATATTTCAACCCAGCCCAATAACTTGTCTTGTTTCACCCCTACTAGCAGGAGCCTTTCACCCCAGAATCCGTCTCTTTCACACTCTCATTGAAAATGTTCATACCATCTTCCTATCTCTTTTCACTCCTGTAATCTTATGAGATGTTTACCCATATTCCAAGCAACTATCAATCAAATTATGAAATGCATATTTGAATACAATTTACTCTGCAGCCTCTCGGGGAAAAGGATGGTGCATTTTCTTTGGCATTTTATTAACTGCCCCCAATCATTCTCCATATTTAAGAATTCTAAATACATTCTGGAACCGGACATGCCATCAGACATAGAATATTAAGCCAGTCCTAACCTTTAAGGTCCAAATTTTTGGCACCGTTGATGACCTGTGTAACAGCTTTAGTGTCCACTTTTAAAGTGTGCGTGTTGCTGTTGTCTCTTGTTATGACCACATGATGCCACTGGTTGTCATTAAGCTGTTTGTCACTGTTTCCTTTAATGACATTAGGGCCATTCCCGAGATCAAACACATAGTGAATATACCTGGGGAAAAAGAAAGAGACAGTCAGAGTGCTACAATACACTGAATGTGTCCCACTAAGTTGTAGACACTCCCTGTGATACCAACTACTGCTTTAACCCCTTAAGGACCAAACTTCTGGAATAAAAGGGAATCATGACGTGTCACACACGTCGTGTGTCCTTAAGGGGTTAATTATTCGAAAATAAAAAATGCCATTTCTTTAAAGAAAAATTGGATTATGGACAGACCAATATATACAGAGTATGGAAGAATGTTACATATGATTAGATGACAATTATGTTTTATCTCATCTACTTTTCCTCCTATTCTAACCTTTTTTGGGTAGCAAAGTAAACACCATCATCCCCTACTCTTTCACCTCCCCTCTCTCTCCAATATGATGACTCATTTTCTGCTTCATCCCTTATCCCCATATTGTGCTTCCCTTGAGCACGTTTCATACCCCTTCACTAGCTCCACAGCGATGAAGTCATTGCCGTCCCCACTGTTGAATAGAATGAAACCATCTGGTGAAATGGTTTTGAACTGGAAGAAGAGATGCATTGAGGTGTAAGCTTGTAAGGTGGAAAGGGTCAGGTAGCTGGCCTTTGTCCTGAATGTGACCGGGTCTGCTATAATTGAGCGCATGCCGAACCGCGCCTTCAGCTCGCAGTAATCTATGTCGCCATTCTTGCACAGGTCGATGTAAAGGAGGCCATTGAACATGAGGCTCTGGAGGTGCCCAATGAAGCTCGAGGGGACGGCGGAGGCAAATCGCTTTTCTGTCATCACCCCGGTCTCAATGTTGTGAAATTCCAGGCGGGTGTGATCTCCCACCATAGTACCTGGAAATATGAAAAAAAAAAAAAAAAAGAAAGAAAATGAGACAACAGTACAATAAAATTAAGCATATGACATGTAAAGTCAAGAGGATCAAACGGTCACATGTATCAGATCTACTGAAAGAAGCAGCGGTCACAAGATTGAAACTATTTCTCCAAATATTGTGCTTTTTCATGAACCTCAACATATTTTCAAGTTTCAACAGAGCCTCACAGCACTTCTGTTCTTATAATGATGATTAGCATGGGCCTTGGAAATACAATTAATGTCATACTTCCATATACTGGTTGCAAACTTGAATGCACATCAGAGTAAAGGTGACATTTTACGATGATTAGCGACGGCAGCTAGAGAGATTATTGAATTATAGGGAGTACTCTTTTGATCAGAATAAGCACCGTCCAATTTCTGTTTTTAAATATCGATTTTACCTTCGGCCACATCATCATCCACGGTTAGCTTTAGGGTCTTTCCTCGTCGTACAACTCGGACTGTGTGCCATTCATTATCATTCAGCTTCTGTCCAGCATAAAGGGTTTCTGGTCCCTTACCTAATACACGATTGGAGAGATGCATTACTGTCACATTTTACTCCAAAAAGGCATTACCACTGTCACATCATCAGCGCAGGCACAGACAGTGCGGGGCTTTTACGCAAAATAGGAGATATAACTGCAAATTATCAGGACAGGCTCACACTGACTTGGGTTTGGATTTCATTATTATGACCTTTTCAGGAAAGACTCAAATAGCACTGGGTTTATAGAAAAAATAAAATGGAGAAAATCGAAGTGTGCATTATCTGAAGTGATTGTAAAAGGCCACTTGATTATTTGTCCATGTGCCGAAGAAAGAGCTATAGCCCCTAAGACCACAATATAACAATGAAGATAAAATACTTTGCAATTTATCTATTTAGTGATATTTATTGTGTCAGATTTCTTACACAGTCCTTTGGCCAAGACAAATCTGGGGTTTTATCTGATGTAGGGGGGCCTGACTTCACATTATCAGGATAGGCTCATTTTGCTAAAGGTTCAGATTTTAAAACAAAAAAAGGGGGAGGGGGCAGATGCAAATTCACAGGGCAAGCTGAGGCAGCACTAGATTTGGAGTTAATTTTGTTTCGAACAGTTTATATATTTTTAGGTTTCCATGAACTCAGCATTGACAACATTCCCAAATCAGAGTAAAACACATTTCAGTAAGGAATCTACACATTGCATGCGATATATATATATAATATTTAAAAATTCACAACAGATTTAATTCAATTATTTAATAATAAAGGATTTCCCTACGGAAACAGGTTGACTATATTCATTACATAATTTGCTACCAATTAAGTGCACCTTTTACAAGCTGGTTTGTCAGATCACTTATATATTTTTTGCTTTTAGTCTTCAATTGTTAATAAAAGTTCTATTCACTAGGATTTTTTTTATTATTATTGAGAGAAAGTGAGCAAATTAGCCACTTACATGCTTGTCCCGCATGAGTCGCCCTGCATTGAAAAATAACCCTTTTCTCACTCCCATCATGTTCCTACCACACACCTCAAACTAGAAAAAAAAAAAAAATCTTAAACACCATGGCCTGCTCTGTTGCTGAAACTTATCTGCGGAGTGCTGCTGGAGAGTGTTAAAATCCAGCCCTCCTACCTGCACCCTACAAAGTTATAAAACCTCACAATCGCAATACCACTAAACAAAAATTATGTCCAAATTCCTATTGCTCACATTGATTTTCCTTGCAAATGATGTGGAGTCTAACCCTGGTCCCCCAGCTGGTTCCTTTCCTAGTCTCCCCGCTAGAAAAAGCCTCTCCTTTGTGCACTGTAACATACTACCTATACTGGATGCACAGCAAGCTTGGTGTTCTGATTACAAACCCAAAATCATTGTGCTCTCAGAATCATGGCTAACTGTAAAAATGCTTGACTCTGCCATTGCAATACATGGATATCAGGCCCGGACTGGCCATCGAGCATACCGGGCAAATGCCCGGTGGGCCGCGATGGCCGTGGGGCCGAGGCCGGCAGGGGAGATCACAGGATCTCCCCTGCCACCCCCTGCAGGGCCAGTGCTATCCGAGCGCCGGCCCTGCTCTGTGCCTCCATGGGCCGGTGGGGAGAACAGAGATCTCCCTCACCGGCCCAGAGACACTCAGGTGCGGCTGCCGGCAGGAGAGCAAGCGAGGGAGGGAGGCAGGACAGAGGACCGGCGGAGCTCTATGCAGCAGCTCCGCCGGGTCCTCTCGCGAGGTTTGAGCGTTGCCGCGTTTACCACGGCAACGCTCAGATCTCACGAGAGTGAACTCTAGCCTGCAGGCTAGAGTTCACTCTCACCACTGGACCACCAGGGAAGGAAGCATGGTCCCCTCCCTCCCCCCTCACGGCAGAACGGCCACCCACCCCAAGGCAGAACAGCTCCCCCCCTCCCAGGCTAAAGGTAAGAAGGGAGGAAGGGGGGGGGGAATATACCTTTTTTTTATTATTATTAATACAAAAATATATATTTTCATTTAAATACAAAATACATTCACACACACACAACCCCCAAACATACACAACACCCCCAGACACGCACACAGCACCCCCAGACGCACACACAGCTCCCCCAGACGCACACACAGCACCCCCAGACGCACACACAGCACCCCCAGACGCACACACAGCACCCCCAGACGCACACACAGCACCCCCAGACGCACACACAGCACCCCCAGATGCACACACAGCTCCCCCAGACGCACACACAGCACCCAGACGCACACACAGCACCCCCAGATGCACACAGCTCCCCCAGACACACAGCTCCCCCAGACACACAGCTCCCCCAGACACACAGCTCCCCCAGACACACAGCTCCCCCAGACGCACACAGCACCCAGACGCGCACACAGCACCCAGACGCGCACACAGCACCCCCAGACACACACAGCGCACCCAGACACACACTGCACCTTCAGACACACACAGCGCACCCTCAATCACAGCACCCTCGCTCACACACAGCACACTCCCACACATATATATATATAAAATAACCCTCAGTGAGTTAAGAAATTTAGAAACCTAGAATGTGACGGGACGGCAGATAAAAACACCCTCACACACAGCACCCCTCTTACATACACACACACTGCGCCCCTCACACATGCAATACGTCCAAATATATATATATATATATATATATATATATATATATATATATATATATATATATATACATACACACACACTACAGCACCCCTCACACTGCACCACTACACACATTACGCTCCAGATACACGCTAGATCCCTTACCCTATATGCACTCTTAATCCTCTATACATACACACACACACACACACAATATCCTATACACACGCTGGGTCCTTTACACACTAGAACTCCTACACACACACACTGCATTCCTTGTCAGCAAACACATACAACATTCTCTAAACACACCCTCTCTACAACCCCTACACACACTACGTCACCTATACACACACACACACACACACACACACTACAGCCTGTATACACACACTCGCTACATCCCCTATAACACTATGCCCTCTATACACACACTCTCTACAGCCCCTAGCCACACATATTACACCACAAACACAAATGAAATTGACCTATTTACACAATACCACACCACACTGTACACACACGCAATCCCTCAAGCAGGCTCCAAACACATGCACCATACACTTTCCTGGCCCTTTTGTCCTCTGGTTTCCCACTTGTTGCGCAGAACAAATTCAGGGCCTTTTTCTAATGCCAGAGCTCTTCAGTGGGGCTCTGCGCATTGAACCAACATGCTCACTTTGAGAGGGGGCGTGCTTGTCATTACTAATGACAAAACACACCCTCTCTGGCCCTGCTACCTTAGGGGGCCGCTCTGATTGAAAAATGCCCGGGCCTAATTTTTTCCCAGTCCGGCCCTGATGGATATTCATGCATTAGAAAGGACAGAGTAGAAAAAGGTGTAGGCATTGTTATTTATGTTGACAAGTCCATAACGTTCACCCCTTTAAAAAACTATAGCTCTCCTGCTACCTTTGATTTCCTTTCTGGTACAATCGAGGTCCTGTACAGTAAACCGATCATTGTTGCTGTAATCTACTGCCCGCCTGGCTCTCAGATTTATTCCCTATCCGACATAATCCAACTCCTTAGTGAAACAGTAGGTCAAATTCAAAAAAGTGAATTGTTGGTTTTTGGAGATTTTAATATTGATTGGCATAATCCTAAAAATAATAAATTCTCTTAACTGCAACTAACGCAATTCATTTCTTCCCCAACTCGCATGAAAAGCCCTAAGCTTACTTTACTGGATTGGATTCTCTCCACTTGTCCTGATAGAATTCAAGAGGTCGCACTTTTCCTAGTAGATTCAGTGACCACTGCCTAGTGTACTGCGTGAGCAAAATAAAAGGTCACTAAATCCTCTCCCAGGGTTATAATCACCAGGACCATCAAGAAATGCAATCTTGAATCCTTTCTAAATGGCACAGATTAAATTTTATCCCAGATTTAGACTGTGCAATTGAATTCTTGCAGTCTGAACTCCTGCAAGTTTGGAATTTGCATGCCCCGCTGCGTAAAATACCAGTAAAAGGGGTACACCTGCATTGGGTTACAGCTGACCTCATTCAAATGTATCAGTTTAAAGATGCATCGTGGTCAAAGTTAAAGCGTGCGAAATACGTGGACAAAAAAAAAAAATATGGCAAAGGCCCAATATTTCAGTGAAAATATGAACAACATATTAAACCCTAGAAACTTTTGGAAAATCATAAGCAACTTACAACCCCCCAGCCCCCATTTACTCCCAACCCTTCAATGTCAAAGTGGACAACCAAACCCTGCAACAGTCCCTAGATATGGCAAATTACTTTAATAATTATTTTGTCGGATGTGCCACCAACCCTAAATGCTAAGCGAATTAAGGGACATGCATTCTGCAATTACAAATGTTGACCAGGCCCCATTAAATTTGAAAAAAACCCATATATAGAGAAGTTCAATTTCAGACCAGTGCTTGTTAGTGTCATTAATGAACACCCTAATAATCTAAAAAATGAAAAACCAGCGTAAACCTGGTCAAATACCAGCAATGTTGCTGTAGTTCAGTGTGCCGGCAATTGCTAAGCCTGTAGCAACCCTTATCAATAAATCCTTGGTGTCTGAATGCATACCAAAACTTTGGAAGACTGGAAGTGTAGTACCTATCCATAAATGTGGTGACATTACTTTGGTTTCTAAATGTGATATCATTGGTCCCTGTATTTAAAAAAAAAAAAAAAAAAAATCTTGGGAAAATGTGTTCTCACACAACCATGTGGTTATTACCAACAAAATATCTAACCCCTGATCAATCAGGCTTTCGCCCAAATCATATACACACACAAAAAGGGAACCGGATGATTTCTAAATAAAATATACAAAAGAAATATAGTGTAATATTGTTATGCAATAATAATCTGCGCAAATTGAAATGCACTCACAGGATCTTGTATAATTCAGGCATATAAGGTGCCTCCCCTGATGGCGTGGGGGGCCTGGGAGCTTTTCCCTGGATACTTCCACTCAAGTACAGGACTCCGGGTGAAGGTTTAAAAAAAAGCAGCTTTTAATAATTGACTAAATGTAAAATGGATACAATGGTTGGTCCTACGCGTTTCGTCCCCTCAGCAGAGTATGGGACTTCCTCAGGGACCACAAAGTAAAAACAATCACATAAATAGAATGCAGCATAAAAAAAGCAGCATTATTTTATGATGCATTGTATTTATGTGATTGTTTTACTTTGTGGTCCCACTTGTGTTAATATTAATACACAGCACATTATGTATTTTGTATCTTTATTATATTGTACCCCAGGGGTGCCCAAAAGGTAGATCCCCTATGTTTTAAAAATGACAGCTGCTATGATGCTTTGTCATTCTAAAGACATTCTATATGCATGCAAAGCAACATGGGAGTTGTAGTTCTACAACATCTGGGGATCCACCTTATTGGCACCCCTGTTGTATCCTATGCAGTGTTAGTTGACCCAGGACATACTTGAGAAATCTTAATGTATCCTTCCTGGTAATACATTTTATAAATAAATAAATGAGCAAAGGAGCTCCTATTCTAAATCTAAATACCATGGTTGTATTTTGAACATTGGCCATGGAGATACCCAACATACTAGCCAACTACTAAAGAAGGTGCTGCTATAGGAACCAATGAAGTCACGGAGTATGGACATATTCAGCAAAATCACACAGGCCATAAGGATTTGGGAAAATTGGCCCATCCTTCGACCTTTTTCCACTTTCTCATCTAAATATACCAGTGTATGAGGGAGCACAGTCTTAATCCTGGTAGCAACCAACACTAACACTAATCCTTGCTCTCAGACACATATTGACCAATAACAGGTAACCTCACAAAACATAAAGCACTGACCCATGCCCTGACATGTGCAGCTAACCCTGGATGAACCTTCCAAATACCAACTTTGGACAGCACTGACCCCAACAGCTAATCCTGGATCCCTGGATGCCATGCAATCCCATATTAGCTAGCATTAAAACTCACAAAACAACAAAGCAATGAAGCAAACATTTACCCTAAGACTGATAAACCCAAAGAACCGAGTCATGCAAAACCAAAAGCACCGTCCTTAACATTTAAAAGGCAGTCAGTTCTATAAACAAAATGTTTTTCTTTTATCAACTGTGTCTAGACAGAACAGCCGGCCCATGTATTAAACTGGGTTCTGAATACATTCATTGTTTAGTGCAGCTCAGGTCACCATTTCCATTTTTCCATTTTGCGTTAAGGTAACTTTATCCTGGCAGTAACATAGCCGAACAGTTTAATCAGGTTTATTTTATTTTTTTCATTATTATTTATTTGTTGTTATTAATTGCAGAGAGTTCTATATCTACGGAATATGCATTATGAAAATGATTAGAGTTGCAGGTTCACAGAACAATGCAGAACATTTCTACTCTTTAATATTGTGGGGAGAGAAATGTTACCGGGCTCCATAGAGGATCCTACGCTATAACTCATGATACTATTTCAAGTACAGCAACAGTGACCATCCTGCATTAAACCGGCTGTATGTCGATGCTTTTGCTACTTTGTGTTCAATCCAATTCAGTGGCTCAGAGAATAATCCAGAGTTGGACATTTATTGCCACCTAGTGGTTCTTTCATCATACTACACTGAATGTGAAGGTATTTAAAACTGATTAACAAGTACCCCAAGGATCACAGCAGTTTGAATGTACATTTAGATTATCCCGAACAGCAGTTACTCTAATTTTAACATAGTTACAGCATTATTTTTTTCAGATCAGTTTACTATGGAATTTTCGTTGGTTCTTGCGTCCTACCGCAAGAAGTGCTTTTTTTCTTTGGTTTGGAATAACTGACTGATCATTAGATGGTAAATCCTGGTCATAGTTTGTGCAATAGAGTGACATTTGTGAGTTTAAGTATCTCTATTTTGGATTTAGTGTGCTTTTTCAAATTTGCAGTGCTACTCTATGGGATTTTTTATTTTTTTCCCAATTTCTTTTTAGGTACAAAGCCTGCACAGTCTGCAAGCAACACTTATATTTAAAGGGACACTTTCTCATTGAAATGGTCTGATTGCAGTGTCCCTCTCTCCTTTTCCCTGCAATGTGAAGTATGTTTATATTGCAGGAGCAAGACTGCCTCTAGTAGATGTCTTCCACGATACACACAGAGTTTAACTCCGTGAAACAACATTCACGTTTTTCATGAAGACCTCCAGCATCTTGAAAATCTCCGTAGCAAAGCATTAAATAATATGCTTTGCTGTGGGGAGGTCGAATGCGCACGAGGAACTCAACGTTCATGTGCATTAGGTTCCTCCATTGGGACCTTCAGAGCTGGAATCAGGTAGGTGAAAGAAATTATTTTTAATCCTTTTATGAACCTCGGGGGGTGGGGTGCAGAGGGACTCTATATAGTGTTTCTTAAAGGAGCACTATAGTGCCAGGAAAACAAACTTGTTTTTCTGGCACTATAGTGTCATTAGGTGCCCCCCGCTCCCCCTCCCCTTACTGGGCTGAAAGGGTTAAAACCCCTTCAGACACTTACGTTTCTCCAGGGTCGGGCTCCCTCGGCGCGCTGGTGACCTCTTCTTCCCCTGCCGACGTCAGCTCCGAATGCGCATGCGTGGCAAGAGCTGCACGCACATTCAAACCGCCCATAGGAAAAAATTACTCAATGCTTTCCTATGGATGTCAGCGTCTTCTCACTGTGATTTTCACAGTGAGAATCTCGGAAGCGGCCCTAGCGGCTGTCAGTGAGACAGCCACTAGAGGTTGGATTAACCCTCAGTAAAACATAGCAGTTTCTCTGAAATTGCGATGTTTTCAGCTGCAGGGTTAAAACTAGAGGGACCTGGCACTCAGACCACTTCATTGAGCTGAAGTGGTCTGGGTGCCTATAGTGGTCCTTTAATCATCAGAGAACCCTTACATCTGGTTACATGAAGATTTTACCAACAGTGAAGTGTATGCTGGATACATTGTTATAATACAAGTACAAAACATTTTGTTTATATATCCTTTTGTGCATAAAGTTAAATCTGATTTTATTTCCTGTTATTGCAGGTGGCTTCACCACTGGTTTGTACTATTTATATTTATTTGTTTAGCACTGGATTTTTGAGAATTTTATTTGTATAGTTCTATAGAGGAAACTTTAAGTTCGCTGCTTAATATATTAATGTAAGCTCTGGTTTATATAATAATTATATGGCAAAGTAAAATTCAGTTTTTGGTTATTATCTTAGAATATATTGCATTATTTTTATCAGTTACTTGTATCAGCACAAGTACTTAAGGAACTACGTGTAGAAATAAGTGAACCTCTGTTTTTAATCTTTCAAGATTTTTTTCTTTCAGGAAGTGTTGCGGAGGATTGGAGGAAGACAGATGCGGTTCCTATATTCAAAAAGGGTTCAAATTCCTTGCCTGGAAATTATAGACCTGTGAGCTTAACTTCTGTGTCTGGAAAAGTATTTGAAAGATTATTAAGGGATAATATTCAAGAATTCCTTGAGAAGAACACGGTTATTAGCAAATACAGCATGGTTTTATGAAGCACAGGTCATGGCAAACTAACTTGACTGCATTCTACGAAGAAGTAAGGTGAAGTATAGATCAGGGTGTTGCAGTGGATGTGATCTATTTGGATTTTGCCAAGGCATTTGATACAGTTCCACACAATAGATTAGTGTTCAAACTCAAAGAAATTGATCTAGATGAAAATGCTTGTTCTCGGGTAGAACATTGGCTTATAAATAGAGTACAAAGAGCTGTCATTAATGGTAAATTTTCAAACTGGACAGAGGTGGCAAGTGGTGTCCCTCAGGGTTCTTTTCTGGGACCCCTACTATTTAACATGTTTATAAATTATCTTGAAAAAAGCATTGAAAGTCATGTTTCAGTGTTTGTGAATGACACAAAACTATGTAAAGTAATACAATGTGAGCAAGATTTTACTTTGCTGCAGAGGGATTTAGATAGACTGGGGGACTGGGCACTCAAATGGCAGATGCAGTTTAATGTTGTTTAATGTTGAAAAATGCAAAGTTATGCACTTCGGCGTAAAGAATGCACAAGCAACGTATACCCTTAATAGAAGCGAATTAGGGATAACACACGAAAAGGACTTGGGAATTGTTATAAACAACAAACTAAGCAAAAATGTGTAATGTCAATCAGCAGTGGCTAAGGCCAGTAAGGTATTGTCATGCATTAAAAAGGGCATTCATTCTCGAGATGAGAATATACTTTTGCCTCTTTATAAATCACTGGTTAGACCACATATTGAATATTGCTGTGCAATATCGGGCACCTGTTCTATTTTGGCACTAGAAAAAGTGCAGAGGCATGCTACAAAATTAATAAAAGGAATGGAACACAGCAGCTATGAAGACATATTAACAAATGTAAACCTCTTTAGTTTAAAAAAACGTTGTATAACATTATACAAATATATCTGGGGCCAATACAAACCATTGTGTGGAAATCTATTCACAAACCAGACTTTTCATAGGACATGAGGTCATGCGTTTGCCTTAGACAAAATCTTGCTTTTTCCAATCTAAAGAAAAGTTTTTTTTTTTTTTTTTACTGTAAGAACAATAAGGATGTGGAATTCTCTGCCTGAAGAAGTGGTTTTATCAGAGTCCATACAGATGTTCAAACAGCAACTAGATACATACTTGCAAATACAGAATAATCAAGGATATAATGTTTCAATGTAGGGTAATAGCTTCTTGATCCAAGGATTAAGAAGGAATTGTTTTCGTAGTTTGTTGCAAAATTGGAAGTGCTTCAACCTGGGAGTAGGTAGGAGTCTGTTCTGGCTGCCTAATGTGAATTCTGTGCATATTTTACATCTGTTGTCAGCATGCACAATGCAAGGGGAAGATCGCTTTTCCTCCTTCCCTACAACCCTGTGGACGCTCCTCCTTGCCTCCATCCGCAATTTTTATTTTTTATTTTTATTGAGAATTATACCTCCCTCCCATTACTGGCAAAATGGTCCAATCACAGGCTTCTCTATAAGGTGACAGTGTATGGAATATCTGCGTAAGGCGTTTCGACCAGTGCTGGATTCTAGGAAAGTAAAACTTAGTTTTACAGGATTTATAGTGTGGTGGCTAAGAGTGATGCTCTATAGGGCATTGTAAATTTAAAAAAATGTTTATTATGGATGTTGAAGAAATCATAATCTTTTATCTACTTTTCGATAACACTTTTATTATTAGGAGTTAACTTACATTAAACATTCAAATCCTGATGATTCAAATGGAAAGGACAATCAATGAATCTATAGATCTATAAAATAATACGTTTGTCAGGATGTATATCCAATAAAAAAATTTAACTAATAATAAACATAACAAAATCAATCACAAAAAAAAAAATTATATATATATATATATATATATATATATAAATATATGTATATATAAGATTAAAAAATAATTAAATGATCACATTATATTTGAAGATCGGTTCATCTTGTCGCACATGAAATCCCCAGTAAATGTGCCAATTGCTATATATAGAGAAATAACTATGAAAAGGCTCTAAAAACGGTTATTCCTAGCTTGTCATTTAACACCACCCACACATACAAAATACAGCTTGCACAAAACACTTGATTTTTCACACACAAATCAATGTTAATGTCAAGTCGTCAAAAAATATACCAAAACCCTTGTACGTTTAGTGCCTACATTCAGTTCTTCTAACACTCTTCTACCAATCCCACGCATGCTAAAAGTTTTTTACTGAATTAGAATTCTAATGAACAACTACCTGCCAAAATACAAAAATGCTGGCAAAGAGTCATTTTAGCTATTATTATTATTTATTATTTATATAGTGCCAACAAATTCCGTAGCGCTGTACAATGGGTGGACTAACAGACACGTAACTGTAACCAGACAAATGGACGCACAGGAACAGAAGGGTTGAGGGCCCTGCTTAATGAGCTTACATGCTAGAGGGAGTGGGATATAGTGACACAAAGGGTATAAGTAGGGGCAATGAAATAAGTTGCAAGAAAAGTATTCACTGAGAACCTAGTAGGTTATTTTTGACAGTTGCAGGAGAGGAGTCATGGGGAGATATGGGGGGGGGGGACTGCTAACAGTTGAAATGATATGAAAAAGTGTGTTTTCAAAGATTTTTTGAAGGAGTGGAGACTGGATGAAAGTCCAACGAAGAAGGGAAGGGAGTTCCACAGAAAAGGTGCAGCCCTGGAGAAGTCTTGGAGGTGAGCATCAGATGTCGGAGTACGGACAGAGAATAGACGTAATCCACGAACACACGCAGGTCTGGTACTGAATATTCCTGACCTAAAACTTCAATACACATGCACATCATATTATATATATATATATAGTCCTCACTAAAGCAAGCCTTTTAGTGCTGTAAAACATTATGCAAGTAGAATGCAAAAAACTCATTAGTGCAATGAACAAAGGCTGTAAAGGGACCAACTGCAAGTCTCTTCTGGTGTTACGAGATGTTTTATTTTATTATATATAAGAATATGCTCACTATGTGCCAGCGGCTTAAAATCAGAGGCTGCTCAGCAAGAAAATATGTTGTTTTCCTACTTCAAATATGTCATAACCAGTGTGTTGGTTTTGACAGGGTGAGTAAATAAAGTGAGAATTCAAAGTGAATTTTAAATGTAAGAATTTTGCAATTCGGTTATTGTGACTTTAAATCTGAAATTCACTATGAGTAACCCTGTTGCACGTGTGGGGAGCCACATGGAGTTGGGAAGGAGTTATAGCAGGCCGTGTGGAGGAGGGGAGGGGTTAGGTATAACTCTATGCAGGTGGGATGGGGTTACATGGGGCTGTGTTTCTAAATAAAAATTCTACATATTTTTACAATTTAGAATTTCTTTCTGGTATTCCCGAACAGCACTCTATGAACAAGAAGGTAGTGTCCCTGTCTCTCTTAGTCCTGCAATGTAAATCATTGCAGTTTTTGAGAAACTACAGTGATTACATTGCAGAACCAAGGCTGCCTCTAGTGGTTTTAGAAATCCCTTCTCTCACTTACCTGGGACTAGCTTGTGGCAGCTTCTGGCCGCCTTCGCTCCTCCCCCACCGACATCAGCAGGCGGGAGAGACCTAATGCACATGGGTATTCGGGTGACGCCAGTAGTCCTCATGCATAGTGTTAGGACTTCCAGCATCAGTTAGGCGACCAAAAGTCGCCTAAGAGCTGGAAGTGCCTTTACTGGCTTTCTGGTAGACAGCCACTAAAGGTGGAGTTAACCCTGCAATGTAATTATTGTCATTTATCAATAACCGCAAAAATTACAAATGCATGGTTAAAGGGACATGGCACCCAGACCACGTCAATGAGCTGAAGTGATCTGGGTGGGTGCCTATAATGTTCCTTTAACTAGAACCAAACTTAAAAATAGAGAATATAAACCCCAAAACACACACACACCAAGCATGCGTTTATGAAGAGATCATGTTGCTTGGAGTCTGTATGTGCATCTTTCAGTTTGAAACACAGCACAGAGTGAAAGCCCAGTGCCCACCTCCAGCACATCATTAGTCAGCACAGAACGAGAGTTCCAGTCTGGCTAATGTTACATCTGGCATATTTGGCGTTTAGTCAGTACACACAGCATAGGATGGGGCTGAGGGGAGGACAAGGGTGACACAGAGGGGGTAAGCAGGGGTGTATTAGCCGCGAGGCAAACAAGGCATTTGCCTTGGGCGGCATTTTCCAGGGGGCGGCAAAAAAAGCCGCCCCCAAATGCCCAGGGCAAATGCCTTGTTAGCCTTGCGGCTAACAGACATGCCGGCGGGCTGCTGGGCGATCGGGCAGCACTGCCTGGCGGGCGGCCGGCCGGCGAGGGAGCACTTCCCCTGAACTGTCTGCTCAGCTCCCTCGCCAGCCGCAGAGTGAGTCTGGGAGCCGGAATATGACGTCATATTCCGGCTCCGCCTCCCAGCCTCACTCTGAGGCGCGCGAGGGAGCTGAGCAGACAGCTCAGGGGAAGTGCTCCCTCGCCGGCCGGCCGCCCGCCAGGCAGTGCCGCCCGATCGCCCAGCAGCCACTGGACCACCAGGGAGGAAGAGACACCCCCCTCCCCAGCATTCCCAAAGGTAAGGAGGCTGGGGGGGGGGGGGTGTTAAATAAAAAAAAAATGTGTGAAAAATAAATTTTAAAAAAATGTGTGAAAAATAAATGTAAAAAAATGTGTTTAAAAAAAATGTGTTTAAAAAAAATGTGTTAAAAAAATGTGTTAAAAAAAATGTGTTAAAAAAATGTGTTAAAAAAAATTAAAAAAAATGTGTTAATGTGGGTGGGTGAGTGTGTGTCTGTGTCAGTGTGTGTCTGTTAGTGTGTGTCTGTGTCTGTTAGTGTGTGTCTGTGTCTGTTAGTGTGTGTCTGTGTCTGTTAGTGTGTGTGTGTGTGTCTGTCAGTGTGTGTGTCAGTGTGTGTGTCTGTTAGTGTTTGTGTCTGTGTCTGTTAGTGTGTGTGTCTGTGTCTGTTAGTGTGTGTGTGTCAGTGTGTGTGTCTGTTAGTGTGTGTGTGTCAGTGTGTGTGTCTGTTAGTGTGTTTGTGTGTGTGTGTGTCTGTTAGTGTGTGTGCGTGTGTCTGTGTCTGTTAGTGTGTGTGTGTCTGTGTCTGTTAGTGTGTGTGTGTCTGTTAGTGTGTGACTGTGTGTGTCTGTTAGTGTGTGTTTGCCTGTGAGTGTGTGTGTATGTCAGTGAGTGTGTGTCTGCTAGTGAGTGAGTGTGTGTCTGTTAGTGAGTGTGTGTGTCTGTTAGTGTGTGTGTGTTTCTGTTAGCGAGTGTGTGTGTGTGTGTATTTAGAATGCGGGGCGGGGGGAAAGGTTGGGTGGGGGTAGCGCGGGGGGAGAGGGGGGCGCCTGAGTTTTGTCCTGCCTAGGGCAGCACAAAACCAGGATACACCCCTGGGGGTAAGTGCTGCCCAAGTCATATCCTCAGCCTGTCCTCCCTCTGGGATGTCTCCAGAGGAACGTTGGGCTGCTGGGAGAATTTTAATAAGGTAAGGTTTCTTTTTTACTGTTATTCTTTATTTTGGTGCACCCAGTTTCTTTAAGGAGGGGGGGATAAAAATTTAAAAAATAAATATATATATATATTCATTAGCAGTTAATTCATCAGCTTGTAATAATCTGTATCCCTAAGGCATATTGGACCTGGTAAAACAGCATTATTCATAGCAGTACTGCAAACGTTGGCTGCACATTACTGCTATGTTGCAGACATACATCTGATTAATATGCATTATAATCCTCAGCCGAGTTTCCTTTGTTATATAAAAGCAAACTTTTCTTTGGCATAAAATGTTGATAGGAATTACATCATCTTTTTATACATAGTACTCAAAGCCTTTGTAGTGAGACTTTACAAGACAGCTATGTTGCTAATTTTATATTTAACATGTTCTTGACACATTCACCATGCACTGTGTATATTTCTCAATAAACTATATAGACTACACTACAGCACACCTCATACACACACACACACACACACACATTCATGCACATACACAGGTAGACAATGCCAGAGACACTCAGAAATCCACACACTGGCAGTAATGTATACACAACTGCAAGGCTATGTAATCATACCCCGCAGTTGTGCATAAATGATAAGCATAATTGCTAATGACATTTGTTTATTGCAAATTAATTTATTTTGCAAATTATACCATAACTACAGTCAGAGAGATCACAACACAGCGGCACAGGGAGCCGCAACACTGCAAGCCTCTGAACAATGAATTCAGAGACTAGCGCTCTGTATCCAGCGTTGCAAGCTTGTCCTTCAATACAACTACAGCACCTTATACATACAATGCAACCCCTATTTTTTTCCCACTTTGGGTGTTAGTGTGGGCCTCATGTTTGAGTTTCGCCTAAGGCATCACAAAGTCTAGAGCCACCACTGTGTATGGGTTGTAGTTTGTGTGAAGGATGCAGTGTGTGAGAGATCCAGTTTGCGTGTAGGGGGTGCAGTGTGCTTGTAGGGGTTGATTGTGTGTATGGAGGGCTGCAATGAGTGTGTGAAGGGGTAAAGTGTGTGTGTGAGTAAGGTTGCAATGTGTGTGAGGGGTGCAGGGTTGCCTATACTATGTGTGGGGAAAGGATTGGAAGTATATATATATATATATATATATATATATATATATATATATATATATATATATATATATATATAATTTGTTTTTATTATAAAAAGAAAAACAAAAAAAACCCAACCCTATGTATCCCCTCTCCTTTCTTTTTTGCAAGGCCTGGTGGTTCGGTGGGGGTGAGTAACTCTACTCTGCAGCTCCTCCGACTGCAGGCAAAGTTCACTCCTCTTGCAAGCACCTTCCAGTACCATGGTAACTGTAACAACACTCTGGATGGCACAGCTCTCAACATCCTCCCGGGTACTCACCTCCACTTGCTCTCCTACAATAAAGTGCTAGTGGGCCAGTGAGGGAAATCATTGATCTCCCCACCAGCCTTTAAAGGCACACAGCAAAGCTGCTGCTTTGATAGCAACGGCTCTGCATGGACTGGCAGGGGAGATCCTCTAATACCCTGCTGGCCTTGGCCCATGGCCATCGCGGCCCACCGGGCATTTGCCCAGTTTGCTGGTGGCCAGTGTGAGCCTGTTCCTCTTTCTTGGGACCTCTACAAAATGCCTAGGAGTCTGGGGGATCTGCACAATATATTAGCTGTTCCTAGAACTGCTATCTTCTGGACAGAGAGTGAAGTCACTCTCCCAGCTTAGGGGTTACAGCTCCGTATCCTATCATATCTAGGATTAAAGGACCACTCTAGGCACCCAGACCACTTCAGCTTAATGAAGTGGTCTGGGTGCCAGGTCCAGCTAGGGTTAACCCATTTTTTTTTTTATAAACATAGCAGTTTCAGAGAAACTGCTATGTTTATAAATGGGTTAATCCAGCTCTCAAAGCCTCTAGTGGATGTCTCATTGACAGCCGCTAGAGGCGCTTGCGTGATTCTCACTGTGATTCTCACAGTGAGAGCACGCAAGCGTCCATAGGAAAGCATTGATAATGCTTTCCTATGAGACCGGCTGAATGCACGCGCAGCTCTTGCGGCGCGTGCGCATTCAGCCGAAGGGGAGGAGAGGAGGAGGATCGGAGGAGAAGAGCTCCCCGCCCGGCGCTGGAGAAAGAGGTAAGTTTTAACCCTTTCCTCTCCCCAGAGCCCGGCGGGAGGGGGTCCCTGAGGGTGTGGGCACCCTCAGGGCACTATAGTGCCATGAAAACGATTATGTTTTCCTGGCACTATAGTGGTCCTTTAATACTGCCTACACACACAGTCACAGATAATTTGACATGCTCAAAAACAGAAACAGGCAAATTCATGCGCACACACACACACACATCATTGTAGACGTACAGAAAAAACAAATGCATAGACATACACATGTGCATACACACACAGCCTTTCATAATCACCTGTCACTTTCATATGGCTCTCCATAACTCCATTCCACCTCCATATGGCCTTCCATAGCTTTAAAGGTCCTTGTCCACAACAGATATGCATACACACGTCATGCAGACACACAGGAAAACCTAACGCACAAACATACACAGACACACATACACAGACCCATGTATAGAGACCCAGCTCTCCATAACCTCTTCCCACTACCACATGGCCCTATATAACACCTTACCACGTAAATATGGCCATCTATAAATCCTGTCCAACTCCATACACTCCGTATTCCCCAAATCTGCTGCCCCTATAACCATTGCCCACATGCATAACTCATAATAGCACCCCCGGGTCCATAACATGGTGCTATGTACCCTAGTACTCCAGGAGTCCCGCTGAGTAAAAACTGCAATATCAGCATCTCCATGTCTCCCTGCAGAGGCAAGCTCCCACTCAGTGTCATATGATTGGGCATAGTTTTTGAGTTTACAGCATTAGAACCTCATGTTCTCACATAGCACTGTTAGGGAGCTAGTCTGTGCAGGCTGAGGGCAGAGACAGACAAAGTCCCCTCTCAAATTCCACTAATAATGGGGTGGGGGTTTAAATCTGTCTGCTAGAAAAAAGTAGTTACATAAGCTGCAGGCTGGTGCAACATAACTGCAAACTGAGGCAGCTACACCAGCCCCAGCTAGGGTTACAGTGAAGATCGGGAAGAAGGTCTTTTATGGCCAGACTTTGCATTTAATCACTAACTGAATTAGTAATGAATTGAACGGAGCAGCTGCTAAAGACCCATGATCTTGGATGTGAAGGGATATTGGGCTTCACAAACTCATATCATAATCTCTGTCCCCAAAGGCCCACCCATAGTAATGCCATCGACTAATCTCATACAGTAAACTGCACCCTTGTGTTTTTGTCTGTGATGGACATTTAATATATCCTGCGGATTTGATTGCTTCTAAATACTATACTTTAATAAACTATACCTCAATAAAAAAAGTAGCTGTTGAATGTTCTGTCACATAGCGGGTATTTTTTATTTGTTCTTGCCATCCTCATTGTTTTTATTTATTTGTTAAATTCACCTAAGCTTTTAAGATTTACATGAGCAGAATATTTTGTTTTCTCAATTTCTCATTGTATTTATTTGTTAAATTCATCTTCGCTTATAAGATTTACGTGAGCAGAATAATCTTTGGCAATGGTCAGAATTTAAACAAAGGTCTATTCCAGTCGCCAAGCTAATTTACCAATAATCTATCAGTCAAATTCCACAGAATGGCGAACTGCAGACATCATAGAAAGACGAGTACAAAACAGAGGTCTAGTATTGAGACGCCTTGCAATGAAAGCCCTCCATGGAGGTCAGTAAAGTATAGGTTATTTTTTTTTTTTTTTTTACGGATTTGTGGTGAAAAGGAAAGTTGTAAATCATGAGGCATCATTTCTTAAGATCAGAGGATCACCGTTGCCAATATCTAACTACAGACGAGACCAATATTGATAAAGTCTGTGATTGAGGAAATACCAAAGAAAACATCGGAGCACTTAACGCCCCAAACTTGTATGAGAAAATATTATGGATACTTGTATACATATTTAAAATACAAATCATGTATTTTATGTGTATTTACAAAAATGGTGGTCAGTTATAACCACACTGTTGACATTCTTTGGATAAACATAGTATGATGAATGTAATTTGGTCAGGTCAAATATGTATTTGAGAGCACCTCCTATATTTTCCCTTAAACCCGGGAAATTTCTACCCGATGCAGCACAGTAAACCATTACATGCATGCATACAACTGGCACACAGTAATGTATATGCTCTTACTAGCGCATGCACGCACGCACACAATGTTACAAATACAAACGCACACACTGTTACAGGTACATACACACACTGTTGCACATATACCACTCAAACATTCACAGATCCACACCGTTACACATGCTCACAAATACACACCTTTACATATTAACATATTACACCTATATACACTGAAACACATACTCACAGTTACACACACGAACTGTTACACGTGCGCATAGATTCACAAAATATTACTTACAGATACACTCCCACCCAACCTGTAAAACAAACACACATTCTGGCCCCCAGTCTTTACATAGCTTTCCCTTTTGGTCCATTGTATCTGCTCTGCATCACCACTGGATGCAGATTGTGTGGATTTCTCTTGCAAGTGCCAGAGTTTAGAGAATTGTCATGATAACCCACAGCAACACTCTGAACAGCTCCTGACGAAGGTGCTCTCTGCTCCCCTCCGCCGCCCTTCTGTTTTCATGATTTTTCCATTTATTACTGTTAATCCCTATGTCCGCTGTTTTGGCCAGGCACAGAACAGGGAACTCATGGCTAACCGTCATAAAAGTCAAGGAGTGCCCCTACTATCGCCCTTGATCGAGACTAAGAATATAAATTTGCGGACTTGAGCAAAATAAAAATACTAAAAGATAATTAATTGTGTTAACTTTTATTGTATCCGTCTTATGGACACAATGGAAAAGTATACTCATGCTCCATACAGTGCCTCATCAGCTGTGTGTGAGCACCATCTGGTGGCTTTTTGTGGATAACTTTTTATGCTCTTGTATGTAATTATACATTTTTTTTTTTTAAATACATTAAATTAATGGAAGACAAAATATCTCTGTGTAGTAGATTCACCACAACATGTATGCAGGTGATCTGGGCGATTGCCTATCTGTTCAGTTAAGCTCCACTGAGCTCTACTACTATAAGTAACAGGACTGGTTGTCTGATTGACAGCCATAATACATTATAAAAGTTACAAGAAACATAAGCAGGTTTTCCCAAGATCTACCACTAGATACAGTCATTTGCATTCCTTGTATGTCTAAGTGGAGTTATTAAGCAGCGGTAATTAATGATGATATCAGTGATGTTGATGGTGCGAAGAAGATTAAAAGTGTAATAAAATAATAACATAACAGATTGTAATACAAATGCTTACAGTCATAGTATAAAGGGACACTTCAGTCACCATAACAACTTAATCTAAACAAAGTTGTTATAGGGCCAGGAAGCCCTTTGTGTGCTTTCTTACCTTAAGGGATTAAACCGTTCTCAAACCGTGTAACCGCAACAGGTGCCTCCAGCGCCTGATCCGCAGGTTCCCCCTGGCGGCATCCGTCTTCTGAAACGGTTTAATGCGCCCAGTGGCCTCCTAGCACCATAACAGCTTCATTTAGATATTGTTATCATGGTGGCCGAAGTGTTTACTTATGGATTATAAAGTAACATTGAACGAGGACAATGTTCAGAATGTTAAATAAAGCAGTAAGAAATGCATAATAACACCATCCGTGCCAGACACAGAAGCGTACAGCTCCTCGAGATACAAGACTTGTGTTCCAAGTTTGTGAGTTCCTCGTACCATCTGCAGTTATAGAGTATCTAATTTCTTCCACTGATCTGATTCATTCTACCCTGGAAATCCATTCAACTACAGAAGGGCGGGTGGTTTGTTGCCAATATTTAGGAATAAATTGGCAGCTTTAAATAGATGAAACAAAAGGAAATATGCGGGTTTATTCCTTGCTTTAGTGGAATGGTAAAAGAAAATTTCCGAAAATTGCTGAGGATGAGGGATATTGGTAACTTTAGGAATGTCAGTTAAAATAGAATGGCAATAAACTTTAATGAGATGGCATGACTACTATATATATGGTAAAACGTTCCTCTCTCATCTAAAGCAACAATTATATATTTTTTCTTTTGTTTTTGTATTTAATCAGGTTTCCCATATCCCCTCTCTTTTTTACTTTTTACCTTCTAATACTTAAGTTTTGTTGTTATCTCCACGACTTAAGAATCGTGACTCTAATGACGCCCTAAGAGCAAGCCAGGGATGGCACTGGCACGCTAGTGCACCAGAGGAATGTGTACTGCAACACGGCACACACCTACCCCCCCCCCCCCCGACAGCCCCGAGGTTAGGGCTACTATACCTCAAGAGTAGTTTAAACAGACCAAAGTAAAAGCTTCCCGACAAACTACTCCCAAGACAAACTGACAGTCACCACAGACCACTTGTCAGAACCACAGATCCATATAGGGGACATTCCCTCCTTACAAAACCTCAACCCCCAGCTTAAAGCTGACTTTGCACAATCCACCCAATATGGACCATCCCTTCTTTACCAATCCAGGACCTAGGAAACAACGTTCACGAACCAAATAGAGTAACCATACCCAGTATTATACCAACCTACTTCCTAGGCCTTACAACGTTTTCTAAAATATAAAAATTGTGCCAAATTACAACATATGCGTTGAAAATCAGAAGCCGATATATATATGTTAATGTTCACTATTGCATGTGGTAACTTTACCCTTTGTTGAACAGCACGCAAAAATAAAGAATTTAAAAAAAACAAAAACAAAAACAAAAAACTAGGAAATGGTTGCCATCTTTTTGCCAATCCTGGTGGTCTCATAAGCTTTTGGAAATGACAATGCCACCATAGGTTTATGGGAATTGTACAGCTATATGTCTCCCACACCAATGTACAAAAGAGCAACCAGACAGTAGGAGACAAAAATGTGAAGCAAAAGCACCATGCAAAAAAAACCTCTAGATTGGACTCTAATCAATGCATTCAAACATTTTCACTTGGAGTGTTCCTTTAATATGGACTTCAGCTAAACCTTTCAACATATATAAGAAATACAATATGAAAATACAAAAATAAATAATTGTGCAATATATAAAAACACCAAACTTTGCGCTGGGGGCTAAAATGCACTCACGACACAGTAAATGATTGCAGGCATATAGAATATTTTAAGGATGGAAGGAGCCTTATCTTCTTCTCTCATAACCTTAAATATGAGATTGAGAGAGAGACACAAACATAGTGCACCAGTATAAATACTTAATAAGTTTTTATTTAGATTGCACTCACAAAATAGATATGTAAATACAGCTTATCACAAAATCAATCCTATGGGGGGGCAGAGCCTGACCGCCAAGCCGACCGGACACGTGGTAAGCGGGCTCCGGCACTTTCAGCTACAAACAGGGAGATCTACCTGGGCACTCAGCTTAAACATGTCTACTTGTGCCCCTATCACCCGGGGGGAGACCTGCTGAACGAACGGAGACGGAGAGCCTGCAACGGAGATCTGCAGCCTACTACAGACTGAGCTCAGGGGAGACGGCCGATTCCCCTAGCTCCACAATCTACCTTGTGTCAGCCATGCTCCTACCCCCACTCTGGACCGGTGGAAGTAATCCCGGTCCCCGCTGGCCTCCTAACTGGAAGTCGTCAAGGCATGGAGGAAATTACCAGCCTCTTCAGCGAAGCTGCCGACTCCAAGATGGCAGAGAAGCCCAAGCCTGAAACCAGCGACCCAATGCGGCAATAGACCAACAGCCCCGGAGGCCCTCCCTGGAGGCTATATTTGCCAAGTTTTGGACCAAACTGAGTGAACGCATGGCAACTCCTACCTACTTACCCGCAGAGCGTGGAAAGCAGAACCAGAAAGAAAAGCGGGGAAGGCCCCCTCAGGGCACCAGCTTTGAGCACACTCCTTTCTCCCCCAGAGAATGCCCTACTGGATTAAGGGCCCCCAAGGGTCTACCCCGGATACACCATTCAGGATATCTTGTGAGGTGTCACTGGGGTTGTAAGCACATGTTGTGTCCGCCATCTTAGGGATGTCTCCGTTTACTGTCTTTGGCGGTGTTCCCCTTCTCCTCATGCTCAGGGTCGCCACCCCAGGGTGGACCGGGATCACCCCCGCTGGTCCGAGGGGAGGGGGGTAGCAGGGCTTGCTTGTGCGGTGGGCAGCTTCAGGGTGCCTCCAGGACAGGGGAGCGGCTGCCTCCCCCGCCCGATGCAGACCAGGCCGCAGTGTCGGTCGTGATTTCATCTGGCCCCAATCAAGTCGTATAAGAGCCCCTTGTGTGCCCTCCACCATGATGGTCAGGTCCCGCCCCCGGATCTTTTAATCTTAAATGCATGGGCATTATATTGAGTGACAAAAGACAACCCAAAATTATCGTTAGGGTTGACATTACTTTCATTTTTATCTATTAGAAAGTTGTTCCTATTTAAGTTCTTACATCTATCCATTTCTTGATTCAGGAAATGTGGTTGGGGTATCCCTTTTCAGTAATTTTTTTTTTTTTAAATCTCTGATTGTTCCAGAAATGTTTTTTTAACAGTGCAATTTCTTTTCAATCTAGTGAATTGGCTTTGTGGAACACCATGCAGCCAAATCGGTTGATGCGCGCTTTTTATATCAATAAAAGAATTAGAATCAGTCAGCTTAAAATATGTCTTAGTTTTGATAATCGAGTCCTCTATGTAAATAGTTAAATCTAAAAAATGTATACTGCTAAATTCAATTTGTGAATAAAAAATTAGGGACTGAGCATTATTGTTAATAAAACCAAAAAAATATTGTAACAAGTCAACTGAGCCCTTCCAGATAATTAAAATGTCATCTATGTATCTCCACCAGAGTACCAAGTTCATGCCAAAGGGGTTGTTATTCCAAATATTAAATGTCTCCCAGTTATCCATGAAAATATTTGCATAACTGGGCGCGTACTTGGTACCCATGGCCGTACCTTTGGCTTGTAAGTAAAAATCATCATTGAAAAAAAAAAAATTGTGGGTTAAATGAAACTAAATACTTTCTAAAATGAATTGACTGGAAGACAACTGTCTAAATCCAAAACACGTTTGGTAGCCCTAAGACCCTTCTCATGATCAATGATGGTGTAGAGAGAAGTAACATCCAGAATTGCCCATATATAGTTATCCCTCCATTCTATACTGTCTAGTTCTTGTATTAGGTTCTTGGTATCCTTAAGATGGGATTTTGCACCTTGCGCGTATTTTTTGGAGGGAAAAATCTATAAACTTTGACAACCTGGATGTCAAGGAGTCCACGCCGCTGATAATTGGTCATCCAGGAGGTTGTAAAGTGGACTTGTGCACTTTTGGAAGAAAATAAAACGTGGGGATTCCAGGGAAATCCAAAAGTAAAAAAGAGAATGTTTTCTTGTCTTAAAATGTTTTTACTTTTATAATCTAAAAGAAATTCTATTAGTGTTTGATTGAATTTTAGATTTGGATTCCCTTTAAGTTTTATGTAAGTACACTCATCACCAAGAAGTCGGTATGATTCTTTTAAGTAGTAATGAGTGGGCATAATGACTGTACCTCCCCCTTTATTTGAACTCTTAATCACAATGTCATCTCTGTTTTTAAATATAATTTTCCTTTTTAGGGAGGTTAAAATTTTAGATTTTTGGATTAAATTTTTCTAGATCTTTGATTACCATTTTAGAGGCGGCTTCTACTTGACTGTCTTTATCATTAGGGTAAAAGGTTGATTTGGCCTTAAAGGGCATTTTCTCTAATCCAGGGTTTATTAAATTTGATTGAGGTCTATTAAAATCTTTAATTTCCTTTTTGGCAAAAAAATCTCTTTAGAGATAGTTTACGAATACATTTGTTAACATCTACAATGAGATTAAAAGAATTTGCCGGAGCATTGGGTACAAATTTTAACCCCTTATCCAATACATTTATTTCATCTAAACTTAATTTTGCATCTGAAATAATAAAAATGACTTTGCTTAATGCCAAATCATTTAATCTTCCTCTATTATCTCTCCACTCATACGTCTTTTCCCCGGAGCATTCCAATCTCCTAGTGGAGCAAAGTAATTTGTGAGGTCTAATCTTGGTAGCTTTGGGAAAAATAATTGAGTGATTTCTTTCTTTTTGTTGTTGTTGTGGCCTTGGTCTAAAAAATGATTGGGGTTATCCTGATTGGCTTTCAATTTTTGATTATACTCTTTGGATTTCTTTAATTCTCTATTAGACCCATGTGGAGTGTTGGAAAATCTCTTTTGGTTGCCTTTACTCGGTGTCTGATTAGTTTTTGGTGAGAGGACGATCTATCTCTTCATTCATGTGAGAATTTTCTATTAGAATGAGAGTGGACAATTTGTCTCTTAGATTTTATAGGATTAAATCCATTATTGGCTCTATATTGAGTTTTATTGGGCATCTTAGTAATAGAATGAAAATTATTTTCTTTGCCATTTTTTTCTCTATGGTATTTCCCCCCCGCTATCTTCTAATCTATTTTACTCTCTCTAAAACAATATTTTCTTTCTTTTTAAAATCTATTTTTTCTAATTCTTTGGTCAAATCTTTTAAGTTTTCTTTCTCATTTCTTCATTTTTCTAATGCTACATGCCATGTATTAGCATATTTTGATTCTAATCCATTGGGTGGCATTTTCTTGAGGCATAAGCCTTTTGGGATTAAATTTCCCTTGATGTATGTCTCAAGGAAAGAAATCTCCCACCATTTCCTAGATTCTTTAATTGCCAGTACTTTGTGAGTGCAATCTAAATAAAAGCTTATTAAGTATTTATACTGGTGCACTATGTTTGTGTCTCTCTCAAACTCTTACTTAAGGTTAAGAGTGAAGAAGATCAAGCTCCTTCCATCCTTAAGATATTCCATATGCCTGCAATCATTTACCATCTCGTGAGTGCATGTTAGCCTCCAGCACACATTTTGGTGTTTATATATATTGCACTATTTGTTATTTTTGTATTTTTCGGTTGTATTTCTTATATTCTTAGTAAGAAGACTTGAGGGACCTTACAATCTATTGTACTTTTAAAAGGGTAATTTTAATTTTACATATTTTTACCCACTTTTGGTTAGCAAGTGTGTTACATATATATATATATATATATATATATATATATATATATATTCACATACATACATACATACACACACATTTTTATAAACCCTTTCAACATGACTAATATTCCAATTAGTGAATAGCAGACTTGTGCTGGTTTTGGTTTATCCTTATTTATTTTGCATGCATTAAAGAGTACTCCAATCCCCATAACCTACATAACGCTGTAGTGGCACCGTTCCCGGTAATGGGGCAAAACAAGGATTTGCCCTCTTAACTGGTCCTGCTGGATGCTGGGTTTCTCTGATGAGCAGGGTTTACAATATCCGGCTCCTGCAAAGCCACAGAAGACAAATGCCAACGCTGCCACTCATTCATTGGCGTAATGGATTTAGATTCTGTGCTTTGAGATTTGCACAGAATTGACATTAGTAAACTAATGAATAACCCTGTCAGACTGCTCATAGGTTGCATCAGTATAAAAGAGCAGAATTGTTTGACAGACTGTGATAAAAGTGGGAATCTCTACTGAGGTCTGTGGATTGAGTCTCTGCAGATTAATGCAGAGTTATGGAGGATAGAACAGTAGCCACAGTAAGCAAAGGGCCCATCCTTTGATTACCACTTACTCAACAGACGTAGAAATGTAGTAGACTGAAAATCAAATTACATTTAGGTTGAAACAACTCATCTGTGCTTACAGCAGAGTTGGAAACATTTTCCAAATCGGCAATTTTTTGCTGTTATTTTGCAATGTGTTCAATTCCTTTCAATTCAATGTTTAGTCAATACGTTCTCAAGACACAGGAGGGGTAATTGAAAACACAGTATCTTACAGTTGTACCAAAGCTAATCCTGCATTTCTAGGGTGAGAACAATAAGTGTTCCACATGTAATCCAGTCTGTGTAGCAATCCAAACAAAAAGGTCTACATTCTCTTAACAAAATGCACAAACAAAATAAAATATTAACTTTATTCCATCTTCTTAAAGTACAGCAGGCACAGAAGTAACTCTGGAAATATATAAACAAAGTACTTAACAGCTCTTATCAAATAATAACCAGGCTGCCTGAAAATAAATCCAGACAAATGGCATGGTGGAATTTAGAGTGGCAATTTCACTTAGGAATAAATAATTCACATTGGATTTAGCAATTCAAAGCTGTAGTCAGAGGCATAACTAGAAACCACGGGGCACCGGTGCGAAAATTGCCCTGCCCCCTCCCAGCCCCTCGATGTGTCTCATCTCCCCCAAAGCCCTTCCATGTGTCTTAATCCCCCCCCCCCCAGATCCTCCATGTGTCTCATTTCACCAACAAGCCATTCCATGTGTCTTTCTCCCCCTCCTCCACTATTGGCCCTCCATGTGTCTCTCTCCTCACTCCATTTCTCTATCCTCCTGCAGCCCCTCCATTTCTCTCCCTCCTCCTCCCCCCCCCCCCCCCCGCTCCTCCATTTCTCTCTCCCCATCCTTCCCCTGCAGCCCTTCCATTTATTATTATTTATATAGCGCAAGCAAACTACAATGGGTGGACTAACAAACATGTAATTGTAACCAGACAAGTTTGACGCACAGAAACAGAAAGGTTGACGGCCCTGCTCAATGAGCTTACATGCTAGAGGGAGTGGGGTATAGTGACACAAAAGGTAAGGGAAGAATTAGGGAAGTAGATTGTCAGAATAGTATTCAAATAAGACTTAGTAAGGTTTTTTGAGCCATTAACAGTTTTGATATGATTGATATGCTTTTGTGAAAAAGTGAGTTTTTTAATGTTTTTTTTTTAAGGAGTGGAGACTGGGTGAGCATCTAACGGATGAGGGAAGCGAGTTCCACAGGAACGGTGCAGCCCTAGAGAAGTCTTGAAGGTGAGCATCAGAGGCAGGAGTACAAACAGAGGATAGACGCAGGTCTTCGGCAGAGCATAGGGGCCTAGACCCCCATATCTCTTCACTGATCCATAGGTATGCCCCTCCTAATTCCCTCCGCTCTGCCAGTGACCACCTCCTGACCGCTGCTCGCACCCGTACGGCCAACTCGCGCTTGCAGGACCTCTCTGGCGGGTGGCTCCTTTCCTATGGAATAGCCTGCCTACCGCCATCAGACTCTCCCCTAGTCTTCAATCATTTAAGAAGGGCCTTAAAACCCATCTCTTCAGGAAAGCTTATGGCATCCCATAGTAACATCTACCTTACATACCGGTCTCTTGCTCTCTCCTATAGGGCAGTGCTTTACTGTCTCCTCCAGCTCTGCTTCACTCCCACCCTATTTGATTGATATTTCCTGTCCTAATGTGTTTTACACCCCACCTCCTATAGACTGTAAGCTTGTTTGAGCAGGGTCCTCTTCAACCTATCGTTCCTGTAAGTTTTCTTGTAATTGTCCTATTTATAGTTACATCCACCCTCTCATAATATTGTAAAGCGCTACGGAATCTGTTGGCGCTATATAAATAGCAATAATAATAATAATAATAATAATTATTATTATTATTGAGGATAGATAGGTGAGAGTAGCATTATGTATCCCCCTTTCCCCTGCAGTCCTCCTTCCATTTCTCCAATCCTTTGCAGTCCCTCCATTCTCTCCACCCTTCCCAAGCAGACCCTCCATTTCTCCCCCCTCCCCCAGCAGACCCTCCACCCCCCCCCTTCTCCAGCAGACCTTCCATTCCCCCTCCCTTCTCCAGCAGACCTTCCATTCCCCCTCCCTTCTCCAGCAGACCTTCCATTCCCCTTTTCTCCAGCAGACCCTCCATTCCCCTTTTCTCCAGCAGACCCTCTATTCCCCTTTTCTCCAGCAGACCCTCTATTTCCCCCCTTCTCCAGCAGACCTCCCCATTCCTCCCCTTTTCCAGCAGACCTCCCCATTCCTCCCCTTTTCCAGCAGACCTCCTCATTCCTCCCCTTTTCCAGCAGACCTCCTCATTCCTCCCCTTTTCCAGCAGACCTCCTCATTCCTCCCCTTTTCCAGCAGACCTCCTCATTCCTCCCCTTTTCCAGCAGACCTCCTCATTCCTCCCCTTCTCCAGCAGACCCTCCACCCCCCTTCTCCAGCAGACCCTCCACCCCCCTTCTCCAGCAGACCCTCCACCCCCCTTCTCCAGCAGACCCTCCACCCCCCTTCTCCAGCAGACCCTCCACCCCCCTTCTCCAGCAGAACCTCCACCCCCCTTCTCCAGCAGAACCTCCACCCCCCTTCTCCAGCAGACCCTCCACCCCCCTTCTCCAGCAGACCCTCCACCCCCCTTTTCCAGCAGACCCTCCACCCCCCCTTCTCCAGCAGACCCTCCACCCCCCCTTCTCCAGCAGACCCTCCATTCCCCCCTTCTCCAGCAGACCCTCCACCCCCCTCTCCAGCAGACCCTCCACCCCCCCTTCTCCAGCAGACCCTCCATTCCCCCCTTCACCAGAAAACTTTCCATATCTTCCCCTGCAGACCATCCGACCCCCCCTTTCATAGTTACATAGTTACATAGCTGAAAAGAGACTTGCGTCCATCAAGTTCAGCCTTACTCACATTTGTTTTTTGCTGTTGATCCAAAATAAGGCAAAAAAAAAACAGTTTGAAGCACAATTTTGCAACAGGCTAGGAAAAAAAATCCTTCTTGACCCCAGAATGGCAGTCAGATTTATCCTTGGATCAAGCAGTTATTACCCTACATTGAAAGATTACATCCTTGAATATTCTGTTTTTGCAAGTATGCATCCAGCAGCTGTTTGAACATCTGTATGGACTCTGATAAAACCACCTCTTCCGGCAGAGAATTCCACATCCTTATTGTTCTTACTGTAAAAAAACCCTTTCATTTGCCTTAGACAAAATCTTCTTTCTTCCAGACCCTTAATTTCTCTATCCCCCTTCCCATGCAGACCCTCCATTCCCTTCCACCCCCTTCCCCTGCTATATGTTAGTACTGCCCTTGCCCTAATTTCTGTGTGAGGGCTACAAACTTATTTTGTTTTTGCAATTCCTGGTAACTAGCATGTTTAATACATATTTGGACGATTAGGAGGTGCAAATCTCGGCCAAAGTCATAATCCGACTGCTGAAAGAGTGCAACCAGGGTCGGGGATTCCAGGAGGATCAAACTGAAACTCTACTTGCATCTAACCTCCCCTTGGAAACCGAAGAAAGCCTGTTGCGGCCTGGTGTTGACAGAGGAGGGGAGAAGCAGACAATCTTCCCGCTCTAAGTTACCCGATGCTGTAACGCTATGCTCCTACCCCCCACCTCCCCTCCGTCTTGACCGGCAGGGGATATTCCGGTCCCACTGGCCAGTCTCTAGCGGTTCCTCTCACACTTACCTTGTGTTCACAACCCAAACTTTGCTCACCCCGACCATTCAAGATGGGGACTGCCATGCCTTACGACACATGGGACCTGGGTCCACCTCAGCTACAACACTGTAGCTCTACTGCTCATATCCTGCTGTGCCTGGAGGAGATTTTCCAGAACTTCTGGATGAAACTTGAGGAACGCAGAAGATCATCCCTGACAGAAGCGCACACAGTGGACTGAAGAGGCAAGGTGCCGAAACGGCGTGAACCCCAGCGGTGCAAACATACTCTGCACAAGCCGACACCTGCTACTACCAGCCACTCTGGGCGGACAGCCTATCAGATGGTTGCCTCCAAGCATCGACCACATGGTCCAAAGATCATACACCGACAGCGGCTCCTACCAACCAGATCTTCTGACCGCCAACACAGGTGGAGAGGCTTGATATCTACGAATTCCCAGGTCCGTGGAATGCGGATGCCGGCCCTCACTCAGACCTGGAGCTGGAGAGGGGTCTCGCCTCGGAGCAGCACTGCAATCCTACATGTGGACTCTCCAGATTCCAAACCACACCAGACGTTGAAGGCGATCGGTTAACTCAAACAACGGTTCCAGAAGATGTAATAAGCTCAAATGTGCTATCTTTTATGCAGGGATTCATGTATTTACTCTCTCTCTTGACTCTCTATAAGCAGTGAAATGTTAAATTCGTCTCCAATGGTTTGAACACCCACTTAAAATCACCCTGCATAGTATTTGATAATAGTTTTGGTTATGTTATATGTCAATCACCTATGCCATGCCTGGGGATAACGCTATGCAGCTTAATGTTAGCAGGGATGCAGGCTACCTGTTTTTTCCTCATTTGAATTCATGGCCAGTTACATTTTTACAAAAGCTAGATTAAGTTGCTCATTTGCTCAGCAGGTTTACTTTTATTTACCTCTAGTTTAAATCACAAGTCTATTGTCAATTTGCATGACCTTCGTGCTTCAATACGGATATATTGACTTACTGTGAATAAGCAGGTTTTCTTAGAAAAATAAAAAAAAGTGCAGCACATCTTGACCTTATCTGTTTAAATATTGTCATTATACCTCGTCATAAGTCATTACAAAAGCTTGTACTTAACACTGCACTCATAAAATAAAGAATAAAAAAAAAAACATTTGTTTACATGAGAATTACGTTTATATTGAGGTCCATAAGAAAACTCATTTAATCTCCACGTGTGTGTCCTTTGAGGGATATGTTTTTGGGAAACAAAAAGCACCTGGCAATTCAGACTTAATGGTAGTTTATTCAGTCATGAAAAAATAAAAGAAAAGAAGGTTGGGTGACCAATGTTAGTAATCCAATAAAAAAAAAAAAAAATAAACCAAAAAAAGCTCTCTTTTTTTTGGGAAAGTAGTACTATGAACTAAGCATGTGTGTGTGAGAAGTCAAAATATATTAAGTACGGGTGGAGTGATAGGTATTATATTTTACTGTGAGGTTAGGAGCCTTCCAAAAGTCTACGGAGTCACAAGATAACAGAACATTACTTGACACTTTTGTTGTGTGTGTTTTCGCATGTATTTCACACTACTAGGCTCAGAGGAGATGCACATCAGGGGTTACAGTATTAAAATTAGAACTTGTGGGTATTAATTTGTTTAGATAAGTAATAAAATAATACAACCGCATTATCATGAGAATGATCATTTTAACCAATGTGGACACCGAATTTTTGATAACTCATTGGACAGTCAAGTATCTACTCCTCCTTACCTGGTTTACCAATGAAAATAAAGTATCATTACTGACCAGGATGGAGGTATAATCCCCGCCGCCCCCATTTTATAAAATGACTGGAAATCTACTAGACACTGTTTAGAGATAAAAGGTTTCTCAGTGCCCCCAATAAAATGGGTCTCTGTAAAATAAATAAATGCTATTTGAGCTTTTCTGCATCCAAAGGGAGCAATTAGTTTATGTGCGGTATTCAGCCTCTGAACAGTTGATGGTGAAAAAAAACCTGAAAAAAAAAAACTAATACAAGTAACATCCAAAGTATAGGAAAAATCTGTGTATGGCAAACTCAAAACAAAACAAAAATTAAAAAATAATAAGAACGGGACCTCCAATCCAATCTGACAAAAACAAAATAACTCTAAGAAGGAGAATTACATACAGATACCAAGGTCTTGATTCCATCAAGAAAGAAACTATTAGCGTCCAGAAGGAGATATCAGGAATTATAGACATTAGACAATACCTACCAAGTGAATACATGGAACTTCTGGGATGAATCACACAATTAGAACTAGAATCATGAGCTCAGATCATAACAAATTGCTCAAACTAGGTCTTATAAATTACAGCAGTGTTTCCCAAACAAGTTCTCATAGACCACCAGCACTCCAGGATTTATGTATTTTCTAGTTTTATTCCAATGGATATTCTGACAAAACATGGGACTGTTGGTGAGCCACAGTGGCGGCTCTAGACTTTGTGAGGCCTTAGGCGAAATTCAAACATGAGGCCCCCACTAACACCCAAAGTGGGAAAAAAATAGGGGTTGCATTGTGTGTATAAGGTGCTGTAGCTGTATTGGACAAGCTTGCAGCGCTGGATACAGAGAGCTAGTCTCTGTATTCATTGTTCAGAGGCTTGCAGTGTCGCGGCTCCCTGTGCCGCTCTGTTGTGAGCTCTCTGACTGTAGTTATGGTATAATTTGCAAACTAAATTAATTTGCAATAAACAAATTGAATTAGCAATTTTGCTAATCATTTATACATGACTGCGGGGTATGATTACATAGCCTTGCAGTCGTGTATACATTACTGCCAGTGTGTGTATTTCTGAGTGTGTCTGGCAGTGTCTACCTGTGTATGTGCATGAAAGTGTGTGTCTGACCGAGAGTATTCTTGTCTGTGAATGTATGCCTTTATGAGTATGTGTCTGGGACCGTATGTGTGTAGGGTAGCTGCTTGCGGTGTGTGGTGTTTATGAGTGTGTTTGGCATTGTCTACCTGTGTATGTGCATGAAAGTGGGTGTCTGACCGAGGGTATTCTTGTGTGTGAATGTATGGCTCTATGAGTATGTGTCTGGGACCGTGTGGGGGGTAGCTGCTTGCGGTGTTTATGGGGACTGCCTATGTGCATGTGTGTATGATGAATGTCTTCAGTTTGTGACTGTGACAAGGTGAGTAAAGGGGTGACTGTGGCAGGGTGAGTGACAGGGTGAGGGGATAAATGAGACAGGGTTGAGGGGTGAGTGTAACAGAATGAGGGTGGGTGAGAATGATAGGGGGGCGATTGTGACATGGTTGGAGGAGGGAGTGTGACAGGATAGGAGGAAGTTAATGTGACAGGCTGCATGTGGCATAGTTGGGGGGTGTATCACAGGGTTGGGGTGAATGTGCCATGTTGGGAGGAGGCAGTGTAACAGAATGAGGGGAGGGGAGTGTGACAAGATTAAGGGGGTTAATGTGGCAGGATTAGATTAATGTGGAAGGGTGAGTGTGGCAGAGTGAAGAGGGTGAGTGGGACAAAAACTGATGGGTGTGACAGGGTTGGGGACTGTGTGCGACCGTGCAAGAGAAGGTTAGTCTGACAAGATTAAGGGGGGTTAATGTGATAGGGTAATTGTGGTAAATCAAGGACAGGTGAGTTTGGTATGGTTGGAGTGGGTGAGATTGACAGAATTAGGAGGGTTTAATGTGAGTTTGGCTGGGTGAAGGGGGGAGACAGTGTGTGGGGGTAGAAAGTGTTTGGGAATGGTGATAGTGTATGTGTATGTGTATGTGTATGGGGTGATTATGTCAACACTTGGTCTAAAATCGGTTTCCAGACTGGCATTAAGCAACATTAAATGGACACTATAGTCACCAGAACAACTACAGCTTAATGTAGTTGTTCTGGTGAGTATAATAGCTCCCTTCAGACATTTTCATGTAAACACTGCCTTTTCAGAGAAGAGGCAGTGTTTACATTGCCCCTAGGGACACCTCCAAGTGGCCACCACTTAGATGGCCACTGGAGGGGCAAACCTGGCTCAGGGCTGCACAGTAAGCAGCAATGCCGTTCAGCGTCTCCACGCTCTGCATGGAGACGTAGAATTTCCCTCATAGAGATGCATCTCTATGAGGAGGTCCTGATTGGCCAAAATGGCATTTTCTCCCCGCCCCCATGCCAATTTTAGCCAATCCAATGCTTTCCGTATGGAAAAGCATTGGATTGGCAAAAAATCTGCCATTTTGATGTTGTCACAAAGGGGGCAGAGCCAGCGCCGGCAAACCTGCACGGCGCTGAAAATAAGGGGAGTTTTAAACTTTTATAGGGGGACAAGTCACCTAAATGGTGGTTTTAGCCCTATAGGGACAGTAATACATGTTTGTGTTCCTGACCCTATAGTGATCCTTTAATGTAAGCATGTTTGGGTTTTTTCTGATCAAAGGCCAAGTTGAGCTCATGTACCTCATCCATTCCCCATGTACAGTGTAGCATCTACTTAACACGCACAAACACAGTTCTTGCACGTGATGTCTGATTATTTGGCATATTTGTAAATATATATTCACTCCACACAAATACATCTGCCTACAAACATCTGCATTCAAAAATTCACAAACTTGCACTCATCTGCATTCACACACATACATAGACTATCTACAGATATGTGGATTGTTTTGCACTAAAAATAACATGAAATCCATAAGCATTCACCCTTCACGTATATACACAAAGTGGCGTTTTTGGAATGGATTCTCCCATAAGGTTCCTTGATAAAGAATAAAATAAATGAACATTATTTTAGATATATTAATAATATATTGCAGAGATATGTTCTTGAAATAGTGTTGATTTCAGAAGTGTGCTACAAGGTGTTTCTAAGATGGCCAGCCATCATTTAATTTGTTCCTTCATTAAGGAACAATCCTTAGATACACTCTATGATCTCCTTGAGAAAGGAGGGCGACACCACACATCCTTGGATGATGATGCAGACACCCAGTTACCATGCGGGACAAAATCCTTCCTAAAAGACATTCACTCACTTTTCCAGGATAACTTCTCTGTTATCAGACCTTACGGGTTGGGTGAAGGCAGCAGAGGAGGACACCAGTGATATGAAACTCAGTGGATACTAATGCAAACCACACACTTTAAAATACTTCAAGCCCAACCTGAGCTTTCTTACAAATTAGCTGAATAAGACAGAAGACGCGAGAACATAAAAGTCAGAGGTGTATCTGAGGAGATTTAGGAGTCTGACTGCCACACTACCTCCACCATCTCCTGAAACTATTGCTTCCTAAAAGAGCCAAAGCTGCAGTTTTGGATGGTTATCTGCCTCAAACCCACAAGATCTTAGAGTGCAGTGTGTTACATATCAGGAAACAATGGGACGTCCTCTCTGCTGAGAAGAAATTCTCATAGTCCAAGTTTGAATCCAGCACTCTATCCTTCTTTGTAGGCTTATTGAGACCTGCCTTGTTATGGTGGCAATCCCTTTGTAGAGAACTGGCATCAGAGAAAATAATGGCCCATATTGTTGGGGGAGCTCATGATCCCCATCATCAAGGATGGCAAGTTTGACAAGCTCACTGATATGGTGGACTCTAAAGTTTTCTTCACTCATTGGGCCTGAACCCAAACAGCATGCAGCAAGCACCATCACAAGCTGTATACTGCCAAGGTGTAGCCCATTGTCCCTGTCAGAAGTTTGGGATCAGTCACAGCCGAATCATCTGGATGGGACTGTAAATTCTTTGCTTTTTCGGTTTTGTTTCTCTTTAATGAAAAGGCTAGGGTTTTGTACATAGGTCTTTATGGGATTCTGCCATATTAAAGGACCACTATAGTGCCCTGAGGGTGCCCCCACCCTAAATTTACCTATTTCTCCAGCGCCGGGTGGGGGACTCTCCTCCTCGGCTGAATGTGCATGCGCGGCATGAGCCACGCGTGCATTCAGCCAGTCCATAGGAAAGCATTCACAATGCTTTCCTATGGACGCTGGCGTCTTCTCACTGTGAAAATCACAGTGAGAAGCGCGGAAGCGCCTCTAGCGGCTGTCAATGAGACAACCACTAGAGGCTGGATTAACCCTATTATAAACATAGCAGTTTCTCTGAAACTGCTATGTTTATAGAAAAAAGGGTTAAACCTAGCTGGACCTGGCACCCAGACCACTTCATTAAGCTGAAGTGGTCTGGGTGCCTATAGTGGTCCTTTAAGCAACGTTGTTAAAAAAAAAAAAAAAATCAGCTAAGCTATATCTTACCCACCACCGCCGCCACACACACTTTTTCCTAATACATGACTTCTCATTTTACAGGTAGACACCGCAATCAGAGTAATTAATATATTATCATCTATTAACCCCTTCTGGCTGTGTAGCACTTACCATATATCTTTATTAAGCAATATGTTTTTTACATTTCTATATAAAATGTACTTCTGTATTGCTACCTAATTGCTTTGGACTGTACAGCTGAACTATGCAATAAAAAAAATAATAAAAAAAACATTGCCATTTGAACAAAAATCTATTTATTCCTATTCTCTGACAGCTACTGCAAGATGTGCTGGATACGGTGTAACCATAGTGCATGCACTGTGAACCTGTGGTTATTGTGACATTAAGTAGAAGTATTTTTAGGAGGATTCTCCAGCTCTCGCCTGTCAATCAGTGCTTTGCATACAGCAGTATGCCAACTATGTAGAATTTTTTTTTTTTTTTTTTTTTTAGATGCTTCTAGAAATTAATGCAAATAAATGGTTATATATTAGACAACGTGTGTTGTTATGACATAGAAGTGTCACAGTCAGATTTAGAGTTAGCAGCAAAAAAAACAGTTGAAGCACAGGAATGCGTGCTTTTTGTGCAACAAATGATATTTAGATGGAGTCAACAGGTTACACAGAGCCATTTGCAAACCTGTAACAATGGATTGGCCGTTTACTTTTGAAAAGGTGGACTTTCAAAAATGTACACAGGTAAATCCTGTATTGTCACGAGTTGGAAGGCTTTATGCAAATAAATAATTTAAAATGTAAAAACCAACTTATGCTATTTTTTTTCACTACAAGACAAGCCACTATATCTCATAGATGCATAAAAGAAAACACACAAAATGAATGACTTCCCTTCCCCATTACACCTGTTTTCACACACACACTAGTAAAATTAAACTGTTTTTGAGAATCATTTGTGGATTATTAGAATGTCATCACCACAGTAATCCACTAGATGGCTCCTGGCTATTACTGTGACACCATACCATCAAAAACTGATAGTAAGCCTGATAAGATGTTCTCTACTTTTCAATATTTCAGATAGAGCATGGAACACTTGCATAGATACAGAAATATCATTAGTAACACTTAAAATGGATTAAAAAGAAAAAAAGGTCAAACCCTCTACTTACAGGTATTTGTAAGGAACCTGATGGTATTTCTTGAAATACAGATTTCAAAAATGATGCCATAATGTTTGTATACAGGAATACACTGATCAGCCACCATCTTAAAACCACTGACAGGTGAAGTGAATAAGATTGATTATTTTATTACAATGGCACCTGTCAAGGGGTAGGATATATGAGGCATCAGTTCTTGAATTTCATGTGTTGTAAGTTGGAAAAAAAATGGGCAAACAAAAAGATCTGAGTGACTTTGACAAGGGCCAAATAGTGATGGCTAGACAACTGGGTAAGAACAACGTCCCGATATGCAGTGGTTATTATGTACCAAAAGTGGTGTAAAAAAAAAGGACAACTGGTAAGCCGCCGTGAAGGTCATGGGCACCCAAGGTTCATGGTGCATGTGGGGTGTGAAGTCTAGCCCGTCTGGTCCGATTACACAGAAGAGCTACTGTAGCTCAAATTGCTGAAAAACATAATGCTGGCCATGAAAGAAAGTTGTCAGAACACAGTGCATAGCAGTTTGCTGCATATGGGGCTGCGTAGTTGAAAAACGGTCAGAGTGCCCATGATGAACCTCGTACACTGCTGAAAGTGCCTTCAATGGGGACATGAGTGTCAAAATGGACCATGGAACAATGGAAGATGGTTGCCTGGTCTGATTAATCATGTTCTCTTTTAGATCAGGTAGATAGCCGGCTGTGTGTTGCGTCATTTACCTTGTGTAGAGATGGTAGCAGGATGTACTAAGGAAGCAGGCAGTGTTATGTTCTGGGCAATGTTCTGCTGGGAAACCGTCGGTCCTGGCATTCATGTGGGTGCTACTTTGACACGTACCACCTACCTAGAGATTGCAATGGTGTTCCCTGATGGTAGTTGCCATTTTCAACAAAATAATGCACCCTGCCACACTGCACAAATTGTTCAGGTATGGTCTGAGGAACGTGACCTTCAAGGTGTTGCCTTGGCTCCAAATCTCAATCCAATTGAGAATGTGTGGGATGTGCTCGAACAAAAAATCCAATCCATAGAGGCCCCACCTCGTATAGGACCACTATAGGCACCCAGACCACTTCAGCGTAACAAAGTGGTCTGGGTGCCAGGTCCCCCTAGTTTTAACCTTGCAGCTGTAAACATAGCAAGTTAATCCAGCCTCTAGTGGCTGTCTCCCTGACAGCTACTAGAGGCCGTTTCCGCAAATTTCGCATTGAGGATACGCTGGACGTCAATAGGAAAGCATTGAGTACTGCTTTCCTATGGGCGGTTCGAATGCGCGCGTGGCTCTAGCCGCTCATGCGCATTTGGAGCCAATTTCGGCAGGGGGAGGAGAGGTCACCAGCGCCGAGGGAGCCCGGCGCTGGATTAAGGTAAGCGGCTGAAGGGGTTTTAACCCCTTCAGCCCAGCGGGAGGGAGGCCCTGAGGGAGGGGCGGAACCTAATACCTTATAGTGCGAGGAAACAAACTAATTTTCCAGGCACTATAAGGTTATTTTATATATATATATATATATATATATATATATATATATATATATATATATATATATATATATATATATATAGTCCCTCCCCCTCCCGCTGGGCTGAAGGGGTTAAAACTCCTTCAGCCACTTACCTTAATCCAGCGCCGGGCTCCCTCGGCGCTGGTGACCTCTCCTATAGTGCTCCTTTGAAGGATCTGCTGCTAATGTCTTGGTGCCAGATACCACAGGACACTTTCAGAGGTCTTGTGGAGTCCATGCCTCGACGATCAATGCTAGTTTTGCATCACGGGGGGACCTACACAATATAAGGCAGGTGGTTTTAATGTTGTGGCTGATCAGTGCAATGTTCATGTACAATAATTACAGTAATACCAAGGAGATGAGCTACACAAGGCGATTAGAGCCTGCTAATAATTTGTAGTGTACTCAGATACTCTCCCATATTCCTAGTTGGTAAGATGCATTTATGACGTAAAACTTACAAATGCAGCTATAATACAGAAATAGATCCTTGGCATAGAATTGGGTTTCCTTTCAAGGAAAAAAAAAAAAAAAAAAAAAAACGGCACTGGAGAGAAAGTTGAAGTTACCTTGGATCTTCTTCACTCACCCTTTAATCCCTAGGCTCCATTTTCTAACACTAGTACCAATTAATTCTATCACATTTTTTCCAATTTAAAGAGTTACTCCAACCACCATGACCCCTTTTGTGTTTATAAGTGGCCATTGTGGTAGGAATCTGTATGAAATGCTACACATCCAGAGATATTTGCACTTTTGTGCCAGGGGCTAGTTACACCGCCCACACTTGACTTAGGCAGCCTGCCCAATATCTGCCTCTCTATCCCATTAATCAGCGTTTTTTTAAATATAACATCCCCCTCTTTTAATGCATGCACGCGCTCTGGGCTGGTGAGTGCATCCAAGAGAAGCATCTGCTTAGGCCGTGACGACAAAGAGTGCGCGAAAACCAGCTGAATTCAACGTAAGAGTTAGCTTAGCGTTAGCTTTAATCATTGGTGCGGGAGAGGGGAGGAGACAAGTCTGTAAAAGAGCATTAATTAATAAAAAATGAAAAGATCACCTTGGCAGCTGACACAATACCCACTGAGCTATCTCAACATTTTTTTTTTTTTTTAAATGATAGAACATCTCTACTTTATTATGGCAGGAAGTAGAGCAGAGAGAGAAAGTGTAATTCTAATTGTCTCTGTTCAGCGTATCAAGAGAGCCATCTAGAGGCCAAATGTGATACTTACTGTTGTTGCTATATAGAAATTCAGTTCAAATGTCGTAACACTGACCTCTGGTAAACACTTTACCAGGAGCCTAATGGGAATTACACTTAAAACAGTAAACTATGGTTATTTAATAACTGTATTACAAACTTTAAAAAGGAACACTCCAAGCGCCATAATCCCTATAGCTGTAGTGATCATGGTGCCACAACTGCCCTCCCAAAGTAATTTGTGAAATTGTTTTGAAATTATTTGACAAGTTACCTGGGCATCCAACCGCCTGCACAGGATTAGGACCTTCTTCTTGTTGAACTAAGCTGGGCTGATAGAAGACCATGTTCATAGACTAAGATCACTCGGTGGGTTAGAGCATCAGCCGATCACTCTCGTCCAGTGAGTTGGCCCTGTATTGTTAGCGGGTCTCCTGTCTGAGAGGAGATGGTTTGACGATTTATAATAGGAGTACGCCAGGGCACTCTGTTAAGCATCACCCCAACAGTGTGTTGTACTGGTTATGGTGCTTGGAGTTTTCTTTTAGCAAAAATGAAAATCTCTATTAACTAAATTGCAATGGCAAGTTTAAACATAGCAAGATTAATTACAGACATAATGTAATGGATATGCATGTATTGGCAATACAGCCCCATTACAGTGATATAACTAAACATCCTTTAAAGTAGGGTATAGTGGTGTCCGTATGTTGCGTCGAGAGAGTAGAGTGGTGTACGTCTCCAAAATCCTTGGATAGTGCCTTAACAATGTCACTGGAGATACGGAGGGCTCTAACACCGCTTATTTTCAGCTAGGATTTATATTGCTAAAAACAAAGAGTTCCTGGATTACCAGGAATATGTGTAATCATCATGGATAATCCACTAACCCAAATATGGAACAGAGGAGTTTATGGGAAACGGAACTCTGGTGTTACCGGGAATCAGAACGCTGGTGTTACCGGGAATCAGAACGCTGGTGTTACCGGGAATCAGAACGCTGGTGTTACCGGGAATCAGAACGCTGGTGTTACCGGGAATCAGAACGCTGGTGTTACCGGGAATCAGAACGCTGGTGTTACCGGGAATCAGAACGCTGGTGTTACCGGGAGTCGCAATCCTAAATACCCCCCATAATGCCTTTTTACATCATTCTAAAAGGATAATTCAGAACAGCATTGAAAATTTCACCAAAAATTGCCATTCTTTTAACGTAGTAATTTCAATTCAGTTGTTTCCCACATACCACTCTTAGTATGTAGTATGTACACTTTGAAGAAGATTGTCTACATACGTTGATAAAGAGGAATATAATAGCTCTACATCACCTTACAGCATTCATAGTGATAGGTCCAAGCTTTGTGCCATCAGCTACAATTTGCAATCCCCTTGTCAGTTCCTCACAATTGCTAGTTTGTGGTAAAAATGCAATCACTGCACTCTGATACTACCTGTTCTCCTATATATATTTCACCTGATCTTTCAAAAAGACTTATGTTTATATCATAAACACTTTGTCCACTATAAATTTATGCTGCGCTCCTACAGCATGGCTCTTTCCTCTGCAAAAGTAAACTACTTCAACACCCTCATAAGCACACTGTCCCATCAACCCAAACACCTGTTTCACACTTTTGATGCCCTTCTTTGCCCTGTGACTCCCCCTCCTTCCACCACCTTGTCCGCCACAAGCTTCGCATCTCATTTCACTGAGAAGATCTCTACAATCAGGAACGAGATCTCTAATCTCTCTCCTACCCCTATCAATACAACACCCAACCCCACTCCCCCTGCCATCCTATGCATATTTGCACCTGCTACAGCACAAGAGGTTTCTGCTCTGCTCCTGTCCTCCCGCCACACCACCTGCTCCCTCGATCCTATTCCCTCGCATCTCATCCGCACTTTGTCTCCCTCTCTTGCTCTACCTCTCGCTAACATCTTCAATCTCTCCCTTTCCTCTGGCACATTTCCCTCACCCTTCAAACATGCAACTGTAACCCCGATTCTGAAAAAGCCCAACCTTGATCCCAACTCCCCATCCAACTCCCGCCCTATCTCGCTACTGCCATTTGCCTCCAAGATCCTCGAGAGAGTTGTGTACGCCAGATTGACAGACTTTCTCGAATCCAACTCTCTGCTTGACCCCCTTCAGTCTGGATTCCGCGCTGGTCACTCTGTCGAAACTGCTGTGACCAAAGTATCCAACGACTTAATTGCTGCTAAATCTCGCGGCCAATACAATATCCTAATCCTCCTTTATCTTTCTGCCGCCTTTGACACTGTTGATCATCAACAGCTTCTTCACATTCTCCGTAACTTTGGTCTACGGGATACTGCTTTATCCTGGTGCTCCTCCTACCTCTACCAGCGCTCTTTCAGTGTTTCTTTCTCTGACACTGCCTCTGCTCCCCAACCCCTCTCTGTCGGCGTCCCCCAAGGTTCTGTCCTCGGCCCCCTACGGTTCTCTATCTATACTGCCTCCCTTGGTAAACTTATCAGCTCCTTTGGCTTCCAATATCATTTATATGCAGATGACACACAAATCTACCTGTCCTCCCCTGATCTCTCTCAACCCACCTTGACTCGTGTTTATGACTGCCTCTCTGCTATTTCCAACTGGATGGCTGCTCACTTCCTTAAACTCAACCTGTCCAAAACAGAACTTCTAGTTTTTCCTCCCTCAAGTGCTGCTAGTCCTGTGTCTGTCTCCATCCAAGTCAACGGCGCTACTATCACTTCTATCTCGCGAGCTCGCTGCCTAGGGGTTCTTCTTGATTCTGAGCTCTCTTTTACTCCCCATGTCCAATCGATAGCCAAATCCTGTCGCTTCCAACTCAAGAACATAGTGCGCATCCGCCGATATCTAACGCAGCGAAGGTACTGGTTCATGCTGTTGTTCTCTCTCGCCTTGACTATTGCAATCCCCTTCTCACCGGTCTTACATGTTCCCAGCTTGCACCGCTGCAATCTATAATGAATGCGGCTGCGAGGCTTATTTTCCTGTCCGGTCGCCCCTCCCACGCCTCCACGCTCTGTCAGTCCCTGCATTGGCTTCCAGTTAGATATAGGGCCCAATTCAAAATTCTGGCGCTTGCTTACAAATCCCTACATAATGCTGCTCAAACATACCTATCCTCCCTCATACACAAGTATGTCCCGTCGAGACCCGTGCGCTCAGCCCAAGACCTACCCCTATCCTCTGCCCGGATCCCCACCTCTGATGCTCACCTTCAAGACTTCTCCAGGGCTAAACCTCTTCTGTGGAACTCCCTTCCCTCCTCAATCAGACTTTCACCCAGCCTCCACTCCTTCAAAAAATCTCTGAAAACTCACTTCTTCATTAAAGCGTATCAATTATACTGTCAGCAGGTTTCTTATCCCCCACCCCATGACTCCTTTCCTGCAACTGTCAAAAATGACAAACCAAGCACTCAATAAACCCTTCTCTAACAAACTATTTAATCCCCCTACTTTAAACCTTTGTGTCACTATACCCCACTCCCTTCTCTAACAAACTACCGTATTTATTGGCGTATAACACGCACTTTTTCTCCCTGAAAATAGGGGGCAAATTATGTGTGTGTGTTATCCGCCGATATACATATTTTTCGCTCCATAAGACGCACTTTTTTTCCCCTCAAAAGTGAGGGGAAATGTCTGTGCGTCTTATGGAGCGAATGTGAAGGTTTACTTACCGGTCTTGAAGCGTGGGCCGGTGTTCAGTGCGCACCGCGGTACTGGAACTTCAATTTCAGGTTCCGGTTTCCGGCGGGACTGAAAGGAAGTGCGCACTCAGTGTGCACACTTCCTTTCAGTCCCGCCGGAAACCGGAACCTGAAATTTAAGTTCCTGTACCGCGGTGCACGCTGTGAAGCCGGCCCACGCTTCAAGACAGGTAAGTAATTATGGGACAAGGGGAGGGAAAGTGCACTATGGGACAAGGGGAGGGGGGGACACTATGGGAGGGGGGGAGAACACTATAGGATGAGGGGGGGAACACTATGGGAGGGGGTGGAGAATACTATGGAAAGGGGGGAACACTATGGGATGAGGGTGGGGGAACACTATGGGAGGGGGGGAGAATACTATGGGAGGGGGGGAAATTTCCTTCTTAAAATGAGGTATGTGTTATACGCCGATAAATACGGTATTTAATTCCCCTACTTTAACCCTTTGTGTCACTATACCCCACTCCCTCTAGCATGTAAGTTCATTGAGCAGGGCCCTCAACCCCCTCTGTTCCTGTACGTCCAGTGGTCTGATCGCAATTATGTGTCTGTTAGTCCACCCATTGTACAGCGCTACGGAATTTGTTGGCGCTATATAAATAATAATAAAATAATAATAATAATAACATAAATTTTTTGTTTTCTGGATATTCGTATGATAATGTACCCCAAAATCTAGACCTTTGAAGTATAGGAACTTTGTCCTGCTTTCACGACACATCTACCACCTTGTACTCTATTTATAAGTGCTCTAAAAAAAAGTTTTTTTAGATTATTATTAATCTTTGATAGAGGACAAGCACTAACAGCATCAGCGAGTGAATGTAAATGCTGCAATAAAATGGGGGAACAGGTCAAATCCACATACAAATGAGTCATGCACTTCTTTTTCAGTGAGTAACTATGGGATTATAATAAAATGTCATATTTTACAAAGTGCTATACGAATAAAAAAAAGAAAGAAAGAAAGAAACAACAGCTTTTGCTTAGAAAATGTTTAGAAAATATTCGCAATTCGTGACCGATCAAAAAAAATAATAAAATAAAGATATTTCCATATTCTAAGTACATCACAAACTTCACGAGAAGAGATACCACAAGTGGGTGCGTTTGACTCATAAGTAAGTAAACAAGAAATTGTGCATAATTTAGAGATATAAAAACTAAACACCCACTTTAAGTTGTCTGCCCACTCTCCGGCATTAGGTAGATGTGAGCTCAAGAAAAGGTAAACCATATTAATACATAGTTTTTGTTATACCTTTCAAATGTCTGTCTTTCAAAAGTAAAACCCACAGGTTTTAAAATGTATTTACAAAGACTTCAACAGGGCAAAATCTATAAATGTTGCTCTCTAAAAATGCCTTGGTTACTGAAAATATTTGATTTAGAGGATGATCAGGTCAGGGCAAACCAACTGGGTGATTTAGTTACACACTACCGTTTTATATATATATTTTTTTTAAATAGGGCAGTATTTTCACGAGAAGGGTGAAGATTAACCCCTTAAGGACACATGATATGTGTGACATGTCATGATTCCCTTTTATTCCAGAAGTTTGGTCCTCAAGGGGTTAATAATAAAACCCATGAAATTATGCCCGCAGTCAAGACAAAGCCTTAGAATTTCAGGATCTCCAGCAATGGGTCATGGACTTACTGTAACTGAAATTGGATAAGAACAGAGACCACTTTGCCACTTTGGAGGACAATTGTGACTATGCTCGGAGTCTGTGGATACAGATCATTGATCACCTTTCGGACAGATACTTGGTCCCAATATTTTGAGCATTTAAAGTTTTGAAAAAGCAATACGATTTCACACAAATCTGGCATTAACAGAATATGCTGACAGCAATCACACGAATATCACTCTCAGGCAACTAGTACATGCTGGGATCAGTAAGATCCAGGCATGTACAATGTGGTTATTGATAGGAGTGTGATTGCTGACAGCCAGTTGAGACCATTACAGTAGATTCACTGTCTCACCTCCCTCCTTTCAGCTGAGCTCAGCATGCGGAGACTCACAGGGAGGGGTGATGTGAGGTTGCACTTCATTGGCTAAAGTGACTAGAGTTCCCAAATGCCAAAGACAGTGTGCAGTGACTGGAAAAGGTACCAATAACAAGAATACAATACTTGTCAGAACTACTAATCTGTCTATCCCTAATTGGTATGCAAAGGGTGTACATTAGAATACATGCTCCCAGGAAACTACAATGAAACTTTTCCAAGGCACACCTTACAAGCACAAATATGAGTACTACAAGTCATTAGTATCACGTAAATTTAAAAAATCCTTTTTTTTTTATATTGATTATTTTTTTAAATTAATAAAAGAAATATTACCTTCTGCCGTTTTAAGAGTGTATAAGTAAGTATATGATCGTATGAATACATACGGGTGAATTGGAGGAAGGCAGGTGTAGTTAGAAAGGCTGAATTTGAGGGACACATGTCTTTTTTTGCTATGTAAATATGAATATCGTATATACTCGAGTATAAGACGAGTTTTTCAGCACATTTTTTGTGCTGAAAAAACCCCACTCGTCTTATACTCGAGTGAGTGTCTGTATTATGGCAATTTACATTGCCATAATACAGACAGGACCGCCGGGCTCATTACAAGCCCGGCGGTCCTGTTGGGACCTGGCAGAGAGCCGCGGCAGAGAGCTGGCCAGCTAACAAGCAGGGAGGGGGGACGAATAAAATATAAATACAAATTTAATAAAAATATATTAATAATATTAAAAATAATAATAATAATAGAAAAATAAGATATATATATAAAAAAATGTATATTAAAATAATAATAATAATTAAAAAAAATAAAAATGCCCACCCCCCCACCAAGGCTCTGCATCAGACACACAAACACACTCTGCATCACACACACACACAATATTTCATACACACCCACACTGCATGCATACACACACTACACACACTGTATTCATACACACACACTGCATTCATACACACACACTGCATTCATACACACACACTGCATTAATTTATGCATGATGCACTCAAAGTGTGCATTCCCAGATACAAAGACATACTTACAAACACGGTCATATTAAAATGTAAAGGCATACTAACCCTCAAAGACACACTAACACTTTTACACACTAAACCTCATTCAACATATTTTATAGGCGTTATGGCTGCGGTAGTGCATATTAAGAAATAAGGCAGGAGCATCGGGAGGGGTTGTGCTTACCTGGGCTAGTTTCAAATAGGCCTCTATAAAGCTTGGGTTTAACATGGGCCAATTATTATAAATCAACATGAGTCCCATGTCCTTGGTTTAGGACTGTGGCGGAACCAACCTCGCCATTGTGCACTGGAGAAGCCTGGTTGCTCGCCTGCTCCCTTTAGACTATTGCCCCTGTTCTTTTTCCCTGCAGAAAGGCTGGTTTGTGCCTTTCTGCGGACTGTTAAAGCCATGCTACCCCAGATAGCTATGCCATGGAGCCCAGTCGTATACTGAAAGACTGTATGAAAGACTTTGGCTCCATGCAGGGCCGGCGCTACCATTAAGGCGGACTAGGCAGCCGCCTAGGGCGCCCCTTGGGAAGGGGCGCCGCCAGGAGCGCCGGCCCCCCTAATGCTGCAGCCGCCCGAGCGCTCTGTAGAGCGCCTCAGGCGGCTGCAGCTTCGCCCGGGCTGGTGCGTCCATGAGGGCGCACCGCCCGGGCGCAGCATGAGGAGAGGGGCTGACAGGAGGGAAGCGCTCAGCGCTCCCTCCTGTCACTCCCTCACTGTAGCGTGGCCGAGCCCTGCATGACCGCCGGTACAGGGAGCATTTGTCTCCTGTACCCGGACGGACTAACAGGAAGTGAACACTGAGTGTTCACTTCCTTTTAGTCCGGCCGGGTACAGGAAACAAAAGCTCCCTGTACCCGCGGACAGTACAGAGCTCGGTCACGCTACAGCATAGGTAGGGGAGGGTGGGGGGAATAAAGGGAGGGGGGGAGAAATAAATGGAGAGGGAGGGAGGGGGGGTGAAATAAATGGGGGGGGAGAAATAAATGGAGAGGGAGGGAGGGGGGAGAAATAAATGGAGGGGGGAGAAATAAATGGAGAGGGAGGGGGAGAAATACATGGAGGGGGGTAATAAATGGAGAGGGGGGAGGGGGGCAGGAGAAATAAATGGAGAGGGAGGGAGGGGGGGAAATAAATGGAGAGGGAGGGAGGGGGGGGGGAATAAATGGAGAGGGAGGGGGGAGGAGAAATAAATGGAGGGGGGGGGGGGAGGAGAAATAAATGGAGGGGGGGGGAGAAATAAATGGAGAGGGAGGGGGGAATAAATGGACAGGGAGAATAAATGGACAGGGACAGGGGGAATAAATGGACAGGGGGGGGATAAATGGACAGGGAGAGGGGGAGAATAAATGGACAGGGAGGGGGGGGATAAGTGGACAGGGAGGGGGGGATAAATGGACAGGGAGGCGGGGAGAATAAATGGACAGGGAGGGGGGGGATAAGTGGACAGGGAGGGGGGGATAAATGGACAGGGAGGGTGGGGGAATAAATGGACAGGCAGGGTGGGGGGAATAAATTGACACGGTGGGGGGAAGTAATTGACAGGGAGTGGAATTGACGGGGTTAGGAGGGGGAATGAGAATGGGGAGGGGAGAAGAAAGTGACAAGGGAGGAGGGAGAAGAGAGGGACACGCAGGGGAGAAGAGAGTGACAAGGGAGGGGGGAGAAGAGAGGGACAAGAGGGGGGAGAAGAGAGGGACAAGAGGGGGGAGAAGAGAGGGACAAGAGGGGGGAGAAGAGAGGGACAAGAGGGGGGAGAAGAGAGGGACAAGGGGGGAGAAGAGAGGGACAAGGGGGGGAGAAGAGAGGGACAAGGGGGGAGAAGAGAGGGACAAGGGGGGAGAAGAGAGGGACAAGGGGGGAGAAGAGAGGGACAAGGGGGGGAGAAGAGAGGGACAAGGGGGGGAGAAAAGAGAGTGACGAGGGAGGGAGAGGGGAAGAAGAGAGTGACAAGGGAGGGGGGAGAGATTGACATCCATCACACACACACAATGCACCCCTTGCACACAGAAAAACACACAATGCATTACACACACACAGACACACACAATTCATTCCTTACACACACACTCAATGCACCCCTTACAGACACTCAATGCACCCCTTACAGACGCACACACTGCATCCCGTACATACACAGAAACACACATTGCAGCCCTTACACATACAAACACAGATTCACACAATGCATTCCTTACACACATATCAGGACATCCCCTACTCCTGTGAACAAACTATTTAGTGGAACATGAAGGTGGACCCTGGGGCCCAGACCATGAGCTGTGTAAAGGGCCTTTAAAAAAATGGAGCTGCTTTCCGTTCTCCCAGAACACAAACAGCCTCCAGAGAGCCTGTTCTACACCAGATGAGTGGAGCCAGACTGCAGCTAGAGCCCATCACCATCCTCATCTGATTGTAAGTAGGCAATCTAGTATATTTATTATTCGTGGCACTAATCTCTAATTTACCTCACATTAAAGGGACACTTTAGTCCCCAGAACCACTGCAGCTTAATGTAGTGGTTCTGGTGTCTATAGCCTGTCCCTGCAGGCCTTTTAATGTAAACACGGCGGCACTGCAGCACTTGCGTTAGTTAACATGGGGCATTGTGATGTCATATGGGGGGGGAGGGGCGGGGCGGCAAACTTTACTTTTGCCTAGGGCGGCAAAAATCCTTGCACCGGCCCTGGCTCCATGGCGATTGAACTGTATGTATGTGATCTGAGCGCCATCCGGTAATAATGTGCGCTCAGATCTAAGCTATCTGGGGTAGGTAGAATGTCTGTAGTTTATGTAATAAATGTAGCCTTGTGTATTTTATTGTATTTTACGGTCTTTTTACTGCCATGTGCTTAATGGAGTTTTGCCTCTGCCCTTGGAGATAATTGGATTACTTCTCAATTATCTCCAGGATAGAAGACTCTGTGGAACTGGTTTTGGGCAGAAAAGCAATGCTTCATTTGGTCACAAAGGACTTTGATCTATCTTTTGAACCAATGGATCAATTTGGATGATTTTGACATATGTTTGTATTTGGAGTATGCTGACTCGGAAAATGTGAATGTGATGCATACTTTCAAAGTTATGAATAATGTGGAAAAACTGGATTCCTCTGCCTGTGATAATTATATCACCCATTGTGTTCAGTAATCATTGGATATTTGCCTGTGTAGCAGAAAATCCTTGTACCAGTCCTGCCAACCTCTATATAGTGGGCCATTCTTTATCTGCACGTACCTACATGCTTAACCCCGTCGCAATGCTAGACGTACGTTCTCCATCATGCTTGTCCTAGCGTTAAGGGTCAATGCTCCTCCGGTCTGCCTCGGTATTCGAGGAAGACCGGGAGCACCCAATCGCACTGTCTCTGCAGCTGTGAAGGCTACGGGTGCTGCAGGGACTCCAGGTCCGCCTCCCTGCGCTTCCATGGTCAGTGTGAAGTGCAGAGAGACGGATCAGTGCTGATTTTCTCCCTGTTAAAAAAAAAAAAAAAAAAATACAGTTAAAGTAAAATCCCACCCCCTTTACCCATTTTAAATAAAAAATTAACCCCTTCCCTGCCATCAGATCACTGACTACAGTGATCAAAATACAGATCACAGTATTTTACTGTGATCTGATTTTTTTTTAACCCCGTAGGGTTAACTTTTCTTATGTTTTAACCCTCAGGGGTAAAATTAATTTTATTAACTAATTTAAATATTTTAAAATGATATATTAAGCTAGCTGGGGTGGGTGGAAATTAGTGGGGAATTGGGAAATTTGGTGCTATGCTAGCTAGGGGTTTACGTTAAAAAAAAAGTTTAAAAAAAAAAAGCTTTAAAAAGTAAACAAATTTTTTACAAAAAAGTTTTAATAACGTTTAATCTCTTAAGGACCAAACTTCTGGAATAAAAGGGAATCATGACATGTCACAAATGTCATGTGTCCTTAAGGGGTTAAAAAAAGTTTTAAAAATCCCACCCCCCTTTACTCAGTCCTAATAAAAAATTTAAATTAACCCCTTCCCTGCCAGTTGATCACTGCCTACAGTGATCAAAATACAGATCACAGTATTTTTCTAACCCCTGGGGTTTTTTTTTTATTTGTTTTTAAACCTCAGGGGTTCAATTTATTTAATTAATTTCAAATACATTTTTCTAGCTGGGGTGGGTGGGAGTTATGGGAAATTGTGGAATTTTCTGTTAGTGCTGCTTACTGCTAGTTAGGGGTTAATGGTAAAAAATGTTTTTTACAATTTTTTAAAAAGTATAAAAAAGTTTTAAGAAAGTTTCAAAAAAAATAATACATAAAAAAGTTTAAAAACTCATTTTAAAAAGTAAAAAAAAAAACATTTAAAAAATGCTCATTATCACTACACCTGGAACAAACTAGCGAAAAAACTTATCCCATGCTAAGGTTCAAAATTTGCCTTCTGAAATACCCCAGGGTGTGTTCTTTAATAAATAGTATGTGTTTGTGGGGTAGTTTGAATAACCAACCTGCTCAATTACTCTAAAATGGGACATGGACACAGCGTAAGAATTCAAAGTTTGAAAAAAAACTGGAATGGCTGTGTCTCAAATGTGGCCCTTCAATGTCCACATATACCTGGCAACGGTACATAAGAGGGTAATACTGTACTCAGCCGACATAGCTGAGCAACATATGAAGTATTATACAGCCGTAGCACACATAAGGTTTGCAAAACATACTGTGCAAACTCACTTTGTGTGTCATAAAGGCAGAATAAATGCTTATTACCACTACACTTGTTACAAGCTAGCAGAACAATTATCCCACACTAAGGTTCAAAAGTATATCTTTTGAAATACTCTTGGGTGACTTCTTTAAGAAATGGTATGCCTTTATGGTGTAGTTGGAATATGTAGCCTGCTCCAAAGTGGGACACCGACGCATCAAAACCCTCCATGAAAATTCCCACTTAAAAACCTGAACTTGTCACGTCTCTCTTACAGCACTGTAACTTCACAAAATAGTGTCTAGGTTATACATTGGCCATATTGTTTTACTCAGAAGATGTAACTGAGCATAATTTGCGGAATTTTATGTGGCACAGTGGCACATATCAAAGGTAAGAAATACTTGGCAAAAATGCAGCATGTATGTAAAAATTTTAATTTTTTTCCCCTCACCACAAACATTGACATAAATTGGTGAAAAAATTGTGACAAGTTAATGCACAATATACGCCATATAAGATATCCTGTGATGTCTGCTTTATCAAATGAAAGCCCTTTTGTGGGGTTAGTTGAACAGTCGAACTGCTATAATACCCCAAAATGAGACATGGGCCATCAAATCCATCTATGAAAATGCAAACTATAGAAACTGAAATAACCTTGTCTCTTGTATTGAATTGTAGCTTCACAGAATAGTGCCAAAGGCATACAATTGGGGTATCGTTGTACTCCGCATATGTAGCTAAACACAATATGGGGTTCTGTGCAGGAATAGCACACACCAGCTTTTCGAAATACACATTACAAAAACCTTGTTATATGTGTATATAACAAAATAGAGAAAAAACACAATTTTACTCCAGTATTTAGAGATGAAATGGCTACGTAAAAATTTTTGAAATAACCTTAGGTAAATAGCCGCGATGTCTACTTCATATAAATTTATACTTTTGTGCGGCAATTTTGTTTTCTGTGGTGGCTACTAAACCTACAAGATAAACATACCAACTTCTAAAATAGTTTCACATTAAAATTTTATTTTAGTGCTTGTATTTTGAGACCTGTAACTTTCAAAATAAGCTGAAATCATATACATACTATGTACTCTATAAATAAAGACACATAAATGAATTTATTTTAAATTACTTTTCCTAAGATGGACATATTATGCATATTCTATTATTGCCAAAACTGTGGGGAAAAAATTTTTGTTTCTCCCTATTTTTGCCATTTTATTTTGTAATAATTAATGGGAATTTATCTATGTGTTTGTGACATCGAATTAAAGACCTTTTTGCCCTCTAAAACCCTGTATATAATACGTGTTGGTGCAATAAATGACAGAGATGAAAATTGCATTTAAACACAAACAGCAAAAAAAGGCTTTTTGAAGCTGTGTCCTTAAGGGGTTAAGCTGCCTGGGTAATCTGTACAGCATGACATTTCTCTACAAACAGTGAGCAACAGGTCAGTGAGAAAGCAGGCTAAGACTCTTGACCCAATTCAGTATAAATTACACGAATATACAAAAGTAATCCACCAATCCTGGGTATAAAAAAAAAATACTAATTAAAAAAATAAAATCTCTATTGGAAACCAGCAAGGTTTTGAAAAATATAGTAGAAAATTCCTAAGGTGGTCTGTGTGTGCGATAAAGTGCCAGGAATGTGTGCGAGTGTTTATAAAGTATAGAGGAAAGCTTCTAAGGTTTTATGTAAAAAATAAAAATTAATAAAAACACGTTAAATGAGCAAAAGAAAGCTTGAATATACATTACTTTTAAATTTTTTTATTTTTTTTTTTTTATGTTAGGCAGTATATCATGACAAATGGAGACATTATGTTCCATATTATTTCAGTCATCACCCACCGTACATAATAATTGCCTGTGGAAAAAAGGGCATAATTCACTTTTAAAATTTTTTAGACATTATAATCCAACCAATAAACTGACCGTTTATCAATCTGATAATGTTTCACTGGTACACCAGTACAGCCGCAGATATCAGGCAGCCTAAAGTTCATGCAAAGTACAAATATCTAGAAAAAAAAAGAAAAATCATGGTTCCAGGCTAAACATTGCAAAGAAACCCGACAGCTAGTCTGGCGAAGATCGCTCTGGCTGTTTAGCTCTCTCCTCAGACAGCAGCAGATACCGTACCAATGGCGACTAACCCACGCCCTATTGACCCAGAAGGGTGAAACCAGCAGGATGCAGCAGCCTTACTACCCACTCCTAACTTACCTCCAGACGCCCTGACACCAACCGGGAATGGGGTAGCAGCCCAGACGCCGCACCAATGGAACCCAGAGACTGTGATCCCCTTCTCCCCTCGACAGATGGCGGGAGGATACGCAGCAGCTACTACCTGAGGAGGGTACTGGGATGGACATCCACCATCTTATATAGCCTTAAACCCTACCCAGGGTAGTAGAGTTAACACAGTTTACGTTCTCTCGTTTCACTTTATAAGTAATAGCTTCACCCAGCACACAACACATGAGAGCTCACACATAAACATAAACAGCTCACATTCAGATCGGCTGCCCATATTGAGCCGACCATATCCCCCCCACACGCCCTCTGGGGCCAGTGAGCACAAACCATACCAAGCTGAATAGCGCTGAAGGCACCATTAAGTTGAGTACAACTCCACCCCGGAGCAAACATTAGCTGTGACCCGTTTTAAAATGTGACAGGTTATCCGTATAAACTTTTGTAGGGTCCAGGCTCTATTACATTAACAGTACCCGGAGTTAAATACCTAGACGAGATCCCATCACCTCACATAGCTTGATATACTCACTATCTCACCTTAACAATATTACCTAAAACTTAAAAATGTGTGTACTTGTCTTTGACTGTTTCTACTACGATTGGTATAGCTATCGTGGCATACCAACCTTGTATGTTATCACAGGCACAATAAAATAAATAAAAAAAAATAAATAAATAAAAAAAAAAAAGAAACCCGACAGCTCATAATAATAAAACTGCAAACATAAATTACAATGATTGGATGGGCTGCCGAGACTACACGGTCCGCAATGCTGTGCGGTTCTAGAAGTAAGCTCTTCACAATAAAGCAGGCTCCTGTCTCTCCTCTCCCTGCTTTAAAGGGACACTATAGTCACCAGAACAACTGCAGCTTAATGTAAGGTGAGTATAATCATTCCCTTCAGGCTTTTTGCAGTAACCACTGCCCTTTCACATTACAGCCCAAGGACACCTACACTGGTCACTCCTCAGATAGCTCTACATGGAGACACTGAACTTTCCTCATAGTGATGCATTGATTCAATGCATCTCTATCAGGAAATGCAGATTGACCAGGGCTGTGTTTGGCTCTGCTCCCGGCCCACCTCCTTGACAATCTCAACCAATCAAATGCTTTTCTATGGAAAGCACTGTGATTGGCTGGTGTCATTACTTCTGATGTCAGCCAAGGAGGCAGATCAGGTACAGAGCCAGTACCAGCAGACTGATATAAGTTTGCCGGCTGTAGGGATTGGTGTAGGGAGGGGGGGGGGGGGGGGTAGGGGATCTGGGAGAAGAGGGGCGCAGGAGAGCTAGATATTAACATAGGGCCAGGAATACATGTTTGTGTTCCTGACCCTATAGTGCTTTTTTAATAAGCATAGCAAGCCGGCAAACTTATACAATCAAATGCTATCAGTAGAATTTGATTCCAGGCTCAAGTTGCACTTGATTTTGAATGAGGAAGCACATCTAGTGGTGGTCTAGTGGCTAAGTAAGGACTGTTGAGCTTAAAGTGCCTAAAATGTAGTTCCATATGCCAACATTGTGAATACTAATAAAGTTGTGATGGCTCTGTATTCTGCCAGGTCTTGGCTTTTTTCATTAACTGGCAATCTTTTTATTGTGCAGAACTTGTGTCCCTCCAACATGGCCACCAGAAGGAGCTTTAATAATTACACCATTGAGTCTATTTGACCCTCGTGTTTGATCAGTGTACGTTTTTAAGTCTGTTAGGGCAAACATTCTTCATATGTCTGTTTTTGGCCCAAGCTAAACAAAGACCCTTCCTTTTCCTATGGAATGTAGCCTCCAATGGTTTTATCAAGCCCATCTGCAATGTTTCTTGTGAAGATGATGTTGGAGGTTCAGAATGAAAAATCTTGGTGGTCAAATACACAGCTAAAAGCTGCCACAAACGCAGGATACTTATAGACCTGTTGCCTTTCCAGAGAAGGTAGCTCAGACTACAGTTTAATCATTGTGACAAAACCAAGTCTTGTGCCTGCCCTGGCTTACTCTGGGATTACTCTGGGATTAGCTCACATAGGAAGCAGTGACGGGCAGCAATACGGTCCATCTGTAAATGGTTCAGCATCTTTACCACCAACAGCTGGGGTTTGTGTATTGTGAGGGCCCCCTGACATGCCAAGCTGTATAACCACTACAGTGTTTTACAATGTCCACAAAATAGGAATAGAATATGTTTGATTGCTGAAGTGCCTTATGGGTTAGGAGTATCCTATTTTCTATCCTAAATGATAGAACATCTGACAGCCGGGGGGTGGTTGAGGGGGGGGGGGGTGGCTCCTCCTTCTGTTAGCACCCCTGAGCTAACAGAAGTGGCAGGCATGCCCTACTCAAACCTCAGATCAGACGAGACAGTACGCATGTACAAGTGCACAGATTTAGAGACTTCTCGAGTTTATTCTATGTGAAGAGAATTTTAGTCTCTGCCGAGGAAAAAGAAGAAGGCTTGCAAAGGCTGAAGTTGCTAAGAACAGCAGCTTTTGCAAGTTCTTTAAAGATATACCCCCAATGAATATATGCATGTATTAATTGAGGGGGGTAATAAACTAAACAGTGATTTTGGTAAAAATCAGTCTGAAGTGGTCCTTTAAGTTATCAGCTACATGTAGGTGCATGCACTCTCCAGGATTCTCTATTGGGAGATGATCAGAAAGGAGATATCATCCGAGCATTCATGAGCAAAGGAAGCTAGAGCCAACCAAATCAGGCATGCGTTATTAAAATGTACTATGAAACCCACTGCATATTTGCAGAAAGCGAATAATAGCATGCATTTCTCTCTTTGAAAAGAGACAGCAGAAACATATTCCAGAACAGGTCCTATAGCAAAACGATTTATCCATATTCAGAATGATTAGAAAGTAAGCTATGTCAATCAAGCTTCTGGAACCGAGACATAGAAACATAGAATGTGACGGCAGATAAGAACCATTCGGCCCATCTAGTCTGCCCAGTTTTCTAAATACTTTCATTAGTCCCTGGCAATATGGAGGTAGAAGGTTAAATCTTCAGTATTAGAATTCAGTTAACTAACAGTGATGCTGCTTCAACTTATGTAATTCTTCCCTTGCCCTGCCCTCTCAGGATGTGCCTAAAATAAAGCTCTCTGGGGCATAAAGAGCAAATTAAATGTATTGGTTTCCCATTCTTGTTCTCAAATACTTAATCACACTCAATAACAGATTATTGTCATCACAAATTTATTCTGTCCTGTGTAACACGCCTCATCTTCCATTAAAAACAGAGCCATTTTTCATCGCTAATGAAAAGCGCAGATAACCAGCAACTGCTCTTCGATTCATTAATTCTCTTGCGTTCTACAAGGCTTCAAAAACGTTGTCAACATTAAGGCAGAAGCAATTTACAGAATCTCTAATCATAAAAAAAAAAAAAAAAAAGATAAAGGACATAAGTCAATTTGTATTTACCTTTCACATCCATCATAAAATCATCGGGTTAATATATTGTCTTAATAAATATTAGCTAGGGAATCCAAAATGTGCAAGTTGATGACGGACAGAACCAGATTTAAAGATGAACTGTCATGAAGCACATTTTGATAAATTGTAGCATACGATATCTTTCAAGAAGTAAAGGCCATAGACATTAAGCTCAGAAGAGAATTTACATTTTGGACTGTTGCAAATAAACAATATTAACACGGGGTATCTGATATATCTTGCAAATTTTTTAGGGTATAGGGTTCGGTTGCTTGCATCAATAACATGGTAAGATAGGTTGTAGGTTTCCAGTAGTTTGTGGTCAACATGCTAGCTAGATATTCATGATGCTTATATCAACGTTGGTTATATTTACGCTTAAAACAGTAATTGTATGGTTGCATGCTAGGTAAACGGGAATTACTGCGTTCACCACTGGGGCATCATCCGTTTAGACAGGTATATATAGCCCCTGATCCAGACAAGCCAGCATAACCCTCCCCTGCCCCAGTATAAGGTTAAACATTATCAGTGACAGGTCCCCACAGTTCCCACCATTGAGCATGGTAAAGACAGAGCGGGTTACAAGTTAAGCGTTAAACAGCCCCTATATGCTAGGTGATTTCCATGTGTGAAACCGATTTTACTTGCGGGTCAGTTCTCATAGTATACACAGCATGTTTGTCCATGTTCTGCAGGTAGCGTCCGTGTGGGTGTCAGAGCTGACAAGATGTGAAGGAGCTGTGTTTTGCCCCTCTGCGGAGTCCTGCACGGGCAGTCAGCGCACACCACTTTTCGACTTTAACGGAGAGTTCATCTCTGTGGGGCATTGATCCAGTAGGGGATCGGGGTGGTGTTGTGGTGGGTATTCCGCTTTGCCTCCGCTTCGTTGGTGTCCACATTAAGCGCAATGTGGTCCGGTTGCCAGTCGGTTAGTGTTGTGCATCGTTGGCTCGTCGGAGCTGGCTGTGATGCGCCGCTTAGCAGTCTAGGAGTGCAGCATGGCACCTTGCCTGGGAGTCCCGCTCCCCGATGTGCCTGGAGGGTATGTCGATGGTTGCCGAGTGGCGATTGTCTGCTATGTGTTGCGCTCTCCAGTCCTCCGCTCCCCCTCTTCTTTCTGTTTTGGGCCTTCCCCTGCTTCTGGAGCTGCGGTGTAGCGTTGCCCCTGGGGGGTGGATGTCTTGCCTGGGTGTCGTAGCGGATATTCACATGCTGCGGTAGCAGGCGTCGAGCCAACTTGCACCCAGGTGTCATTTTGCTTACTGTATGTTCGGGGAGAGTGCTTGTCCTCCCTCTGGCATCGGCGCACATGGCGTCCGCCATCTTAACTGGGGTGTCTGGGCTCCATTCCAGGGTGCTAGTGTCGCTGGGCTCGGGTTCTGTCACAGCGGTCTCGGCCCCAGGGTGAGAACCGGGATCACCCCCGCCGGTCCAGAGGGGGGGGAACAGGGCCTTGTCCACATTCGTTTGGGCCCCAGGCCGGGTTCTGTTAGGCAGGACAGTGGGGCAGCGGCCGTCCGCCCCACTCACCGCCGGAGTAGGCCCCGAGTGGGGCATCGATGCCCTCTCCTCCAGGGGACTGCAGCTCGATAAGCCAGCCTCACCCTGGATGCAGTATCCCCTTTGCTTCTTGGACCGCCGCTGGTGGTTGGTATTAGCGTTGAAAATCATAGTTTGAGTTTAAAGTTTGGTGGCTTGCAGGAGCTCAGCGTGCATGCGACTATCCAGCTCGGCGGTCTGGCCCCGCCCCCCCTTGGACTGTTTTTTTTTTTATCTTCCATGAGTTGTAGTGTTTTTGGGAAATTCTGTAGCAAGCAGTTGGCCAATCTAACTTTAATTAAATTGGACAGAGCAGTGTGTGAAATCCTTGCCTATTACCCATGTCCTTTTCTTTTCAATTATGTCTGACAATTGAGACATAATCAAAAGGATGTTGGCCATATTGGCTTCCTTTTGAGAACCAGATGATCGAATCGATCAAATGTCCACAGATATGACAGATAGTGCAGCCCACACTACATTGAGGGAGTATGTGGTCTGCACCTCTGTTGCACAATTTATTTAATTTTTTTTGTGGAAGTAAAAGTTGAGAATCTTAATAATTTTTTTTTTTTTATTTATACCAAACATCTAATGGAGAGGGTGGCTTTTTTGTAGACACATTCTTTCAATCCACCAAACATGATCTAAGGTCTCCCATATAGTGAATTCCTTGACTTGATTTGTGTCCCAAGAAACTGCTTTTTGCGACCACAATGCTTGAAAACTTTGTTTCCTGTGGCTATGATTCTGCTGAGCTTAATACGACTTTGGACAAAGTGAAAAGGATGGATCATACGAGGCTCCGAATACCTATGGGTAAGAAAAGTAACAACAACTGGATCCCTTGTGTCACCACATATCGGGAAAATCTGGACATGTTAAACAAGTAATTAATAAATACTGACATATTTTACAGAGTGACCCTAGTATTAGTGATATTTTTAAAGAAAAACCCATTGTGGCATATAAGTTCCACGGTTTTCACCATGACATCCAGACGGCCAGGCATGGCCGTTCCACAGGTGCCAAAAAGGGCATTTGAACTCTGAACTCTTGCTGCCTTAGTCCTGCTGTCTTGCCTCTGCGTCACACTTCAGTTCATGTTTATGTCTGTTGTCCCATTCTGCCTTGTCTGCAGCACTACGGGTCTGCACTTTACCTGTGGCTGCTACGGTCTCCCTATGTCCACCTGAGGCAGATAGCTCATTAGCAAGGTATTTAAACCTGCCTCTCCATGAGAACACTGTCAGTTGTTTGATTCTGGTGATCGTGTGTTGTTCCTGTTTTGTCTCCGGATACTTGTTCTCTAGATTGACCCCGGCTCCTGACCTTGGCTTTCCACCTTGTTTATCCTGACCTCTGGCATCCTCTGACTTCGGCTTATCCTCGACGATCCTTCTGCTTGTGTCCTTGTTTGTACAGCGAATTGCAGCACAGTCCTGATGGTTTCTAACCAGTCACCTTGGACTGTGTATATCTGCAAGGGTGAGCACAAATCTCTGCCTACCGGACCCCTACCTCAGGAAAGCCGTGACAATAAGAGATCCAGGAACATCAAGAATTGTCTGGCTCCAACTAGGAGAAAATCCAGTAAGGAGTCAGTCACATCCAGGATATGGTTGACTCAGGTCAAGGGCATGTACAGGTGTGGCCATTGTGCCAATTGTAACAATGTGACTGTCGGCAAAAGTTTACCCATCCCAGAACTGGAAAGTCCTTTGACATTCCAAAATTCTTGAACTGCCAAAGTGATACTGTAATTCATTTGATCAAATGTCCCTGTGGATTAGGCTATATTGATCAAACAATGAAGCCTCCGAAAGTCAAAATAGTGGGAACATAAAAGTATTACACGGAGGGGGCTTGGCCTGCCACGCTCCTCCAACTCGGACAGGCAATCCGCTGCAATCGGAAACTTTAAAGGGGACATGGGTAACCAAAAAAAACAGAATAACCCTCACATTGCTTCAGGAAAACCCCCCATGCATAAATCGTGGTCCCTAACTAAATTCTTCAGAGATTCTGGCGACCGCGAGGGAGATGCTGCCGACAACAAAATGGCACTGACACAGGCTTCAACGGCCTTCTCCCCGCCATGCCCGGCTCTTCGCTGTCACAAGACCTTGATATTAGAGACATGCTCTGGCAACTGCCATCAAAGGCGGAAATAGCCAACATGCTGGGCAAACTAGAATCCACATTCCAAATGAAAATGGAGGCGCTGGGCACAGACATCCGCCATATAGGCAGCAGAGTTAAGGACCTGGAGGAGGAGAGAGATGTCACACAGTCCCAAATACTACAAATATCCTCTACACTGGAGAAACATAATAGAATTATCGCCTCCTTTCATTGCTCCATGGACAACCTTGATAATCAAAGCTATAGGAACAATCTGCGGATCCGAGGCCTGCCGGAAAGTCCGGAGGAGGACCTATTTGCAACACTCACAGAACTCTTTAACTTGATATTGGGGGAACCCAATGAGACTTCCATAGCACTGGACAGGGCCCACCAAACCCTCAGACCCTGAGGCGCGACTGGTGAGGAGCCGAGAGATGTAATTTGCCGCATTCACTACTTCACAGTGAAAGACCGAATATTACAAGAATTGAGAAATACCTCCTCACCCTTATTGTTCCATGACCACCCGCTCCAAATCTATCTGAATCTCTCTTGGCTTACACTACAATCTAGAAGAACACTAAAGCCCATAACGGAACATCTACGGAAACGAGACCTGAGGTACAGATGGGGCTTCCCCTTTGCACTCATTGTCAACCACAAGGATACTATGCACTCCATTTCTACAAATCTAGATGTGAAGCCATTTCTGTGGGCCTTGAACCTCCCCGATACACATATCCCAGACTGGTACTCACCTCAACCAGATTCTGGGTCTCAGAGCCTTCCCCAGTGGCATAGATGGCACTCAACCTCCAAGAAACAAAGAACGTAACCTCAATCTGGCTCTTTACACCAAAGCCCATCTACGGGACACTAAACATACACGCCATTCGCTGGGATTACAAACCTGCTTTAACTGGACTGGGTGAACGGATGACAGCATTTGGGATTTTTCCCTGAAAGTCCCCTTCAGTGCTTCACCGATGACCAGACCAGTAAGAACTCGATCTCTGGGACCTCACAGACCGTCTCGGTGCAGGTCTAAGATCCTGGGTCTAAGATCCCCCCCAAGACATTAGGGACAACCCACACATGGCTTCCAAATTAGAGGGGAAGAATATAAGGTCTCCGCTTTTGCGGATGACCTCCTTTTTACAATATCTGACCCAATACAGATGCTCCCCCACATCCTCAAAGAGATGGATACATATTATATGATCTCCAATTTTCAAGTAAATCTTTCCAAATGCGAACTGATTCCTTTGACCATGCTCCCAGAAGCTGAAACTTCATTGAAACAACACTTCCACTTTACCTGGGCACCCACAACCATAAAATATCTACCACGCAGGTTAGCGCGACTGTACGAACCCAACTTCCCCCCGTTGATTGTAGAGATATCCAAAGACTTAAAAAAATTGGCACAAACCACAATTTGGTTGGTTTTGCAGACTCAACATTCTTAAAATTAATGTGCTACCCCGCATACTTTATTTGCTCCAGACTATACCAGTAGGGCTCCCACAGGCGTTTTTTAGAACCTCAAGATCTTAATATCCTTTCTCTGGTCACATCAGCATCCACGCATAGCTTATAGCCTGCTGGAAAAACCCTAGGAAGCGGGGGGGACAGAGGTTACCTGCTATAGCGCAATATCACAAAGAAACACATGGCCAGGCTATACGAGTGGATAGACACTAATACGAAGTTACAATGGGTCAAGATTGAGGCAGTTGCCCTCGAGATATCTATTCATACACTATTCCGTGGCACAAATCAGGCCGGTCGTTTATTACACAAAAATCCCACACGACCATCACAGCTACGATGGGAATCAATCTGACAAAGCGAACACCTGTCACCCCACCCCTCACCTTTGTACCCGCTCTCGCACAACCCGCTCTTTTCGAAAGGGCAATCGGACACAACATTCAAATACAAATGGTCACGCAAGGCAGCGGAATGAAACAGTTAACTCAAATTATCTTGACACAGCCCCCCACTGGTATATAACATCTCCAGTACACATAACTGGCCCACTTCATTTGATGTACCAACTGTGAAGAAAATGGACTTTTACTTAACATTTTTCTTCTTTATTCATTTGTTTTCCCCATTCACTGTATGGATATTGAATATTGGTTTGGTAGTTTGAAACTACCGAACACTGACCACACTCCTGGCTCATTAAGTTCAAAAGAACCGACTATTAAGTGCTCCCTGGGCGGCCGCTGTTCGTATAGCCCAGGGATAGGCAACCTTCGGCTCTGCAGATGTTTTGGACTACACCTCCTATGATGCTTTGCCAGCATTATGTGTGTAAGAGCATTATGGGGGATGTAGTCCACAACATCTTGAGAGACGAAGGTTGCCTATCCCTGGTATAGCCGAACGCCACGTGGAATAGAAAACGGCGGCCATCTTGTTCGCACGAGGGGAGTCAGCGGGACTTGGTCATTGAGTGTCTGGAACTAAAATCGGACACTCAACCTCACGAAACACCGCTGAAACTACCGAACGCCAGCTTCTATACCTTACCGAACAGCCAGAAGACCGCCATTCTTTACAGACAAGGGGAGCAATCCCTCCTATGAGCCAGGATGATCCATTCGTTACTTTGTTCGTTTTTTACCTTTTTCTTAATTGACCGACCGCACACGCTGAATTTGTGGAACTGTTTTGGGCAGGAGCCTCGTGTATGGTCGGTACAACATGACTTCCATACTTTTTAAGAACCCCTGAACCGATCTGGGTGAAATTTGGATATGTTTCTCCCCCAGATCGGGGCTATCAGGGGATATGTTTGTGGGAATACTTTGTGGGGAAAGGGGTGTTCTAACTTTTGGGGAAATTGTGTGCCCTCTGCTTGGAGATAATTAATTTATTCCTTAACTTATCTCAATATCTCCCAGGCAGAGGGAAGGCGTGTATTACTGTAAAACTGTATGATGATTGGCTAATGTCTTTGTTTGCTGTGGGAGGTCCTCTTGCAGGAGGATTTCTCATAAAAGCCAGTGTGTTTTCAATAAACTTCATTCCTGTTACACCCTTCATGAAGTCTAGGCTCATGTTTGGGGAATATTCTATTTGCTGGGGAGAATCGTCTTGGAAGCTGCATTCATCTACACTATTCCTCTACTCCCTGCTGCAGCTATAATCACTTATGCTCAGCTGTTGGGAAAGGAATAGAAGACCGCAGTACCATAACCCCTGCAGGTCTTAACACCAACCTACTACCGGAGGGTAATAAGGAACTGACTAAATTTGAGCAACTATGCATACACCATCCACTGAAAAGGCGGCTTCTATCCTCCATGTATAACTTACTGCACACAGTCCAAAATCCAGGGCTCCCTCACTTCACAGAGAAATGGCAGGATGAATTAGTGCTGACAATAACACCAGGTCAATGGAAAGCAATATTTATGCGTGCACACAAGGCATCCACAAACCTTATGTCCCAAGAAAGTAAATTATAAAATGCATTGTGCGTTGGCACTATACACCGGCGAAGACCCATAAGATCCACAACGCGTCACCTGATACATGCTGGAGGTGCCATCAACCCAACGCAAATTCCTCACATATCTTGTGGTAATCCCACATGATTCAGAAGTACTGGAAACACGTACACTCACTTATACAGACCATCACCTACACCACGCTCCCATTCTCCCCAGAACACAAGCTATTCTTACTACTCCCGCAATACCAACAGCGACAAGAGTACAAACTATGCACTCACCTACTCGTAGCGGCAAATCAACTAATTCCGGTAAAGTGGAAACAGCCTAACCCACCTACAATGAGGGAATGGATCGCAAGGGTAGAGAGTATAAAACAAATGGAAGAGATAACACACACAACAGGGCAAAAAAATGCAGGAAATTTAGGGAAACATGGGGGACATGGACATCCTTCCTTGGGGCAGAAACCCAGCCTCACTGAATACATCCTCACCCCCTTCTTTGGCCCGGGTATATACCGCAGGGGCCATTTACAATGCAACCCAAGGCCTTAATCATAGGGCTCCACTTAAGCAGATAAAATGGCGTACCTGGCTATCACTCTCCGACCAAAGGGGGAGGGCTGTCAGACCGGGTGTTGGGCGAGTCTGACCTATAGCAGGCATTCAGGAGCGGGAGAGATAACATGTTTATATTTTTCCTACATATCCCAGTTTCACAAGGGTACTCCGTTCCTGTCAGAGTTGCAGTGTCCAGTGGTCTGATAGGTGTTATTCTAAAGAATTAACGAAACAACATGTTCATATATGATCCAGGGACCTTAGGTCTTTGTCGAAGCAGAGTTAAAACGGAACATAATTATTGCTATGGATCAGCTTTTCCCTATGCTACACTGTACATTGTATCAGTATGTTCATCGACTGTTGAGAATATCTGTGAATCGCTGCAAAACCATTCGTTTTCTAACCAACCTGTTGGTGATTGTATGTACCAATTGGACATGATTTTATTATTTTATGTTTTATTGTGTAAAGTATTACACGGAAAAACAAAGCCCAATGTATGGTAGTTAGGCACTTTGCCCAACATGGACACTGTCACAACTCACAACTCAGGTTTCAAGCTATTCAATGAATTAGGAAGCCACATGCTGGGCGGTCCTTGGTAGACACCCTGATACAAAAAGAACCATGTGATTTCAACTCTTTCAGATATTGCTCTAGATCCCTTGCCGGTTGAATCATTTTAATTTGGCTTTATCTGTTTCAGATTGTTTATGCACACGTTGGGAATACTGATTCACCATTGGTCATCGGATTTCCGAAATTGTGTAAATCACAAAGTTCAGTGGATTTGGACATTATTTGTCTCTTATTGTTTATTTAGGTATACTTGTTCTTTATTTTAGTGATTTTCTCTGTCATACCTGGTGTACATTTTAGTGTATTACTCAATATAGTATAAGCTTTTGAGGAACTCTTGGACCTGGTGGTACGTGTGCCCGTAGGGTACAATGTCACAACACAGTCTTGTTTTGTAAAATCATTATTTACATTACTATTTGATTTATAAACTGTACAAGTTGGTTTTACATACTGGATCTAATGATATTCACTGATTTGGCAGTGCATGTAAAGTACTATAGTGTAATCTTTCTTTATATGGGTGTGTTACTTTGTTCTGTACTTGTATAAACTGATGTATTTAAATAAGATTCTCTTTGGCTACATGGTGATTATCATTATAGGATTACATTCCAGTTTGTCTCCTCTTTCTTCCATTACATGAATTTATGTACCGGTATGTTTACCTACAGTTTGCAATATTTCCTTTTTAATAATATTTTTTATTACTTTTCACCATTATAGTTCATAATATTCTGTACACTTCATGTTTTCTTGCTCTTTCCCACTCGTTTATTTCTGATTTTCCTCCTTTGATTCCTTCTTCTTTCTTTTGTTTTTCATGATTTACTTCCTGCTTTATTTTTGGCTTTCTTTGATTTGGGGAATTATGAGCACTTTATTAGTGATCTTATTTCTCATTTTTTTTTAAATGTTTTTAAAGCTGCTCTTTGCAACGTTCTGTATTTTCTTGGAACACATATTGCATTCTGAGCCTCGTGGTTTAGCTGTGCATGCTTAGTATTATTCACTTGCGCGCACAAATGCATTTGGGATTTGGCTTGGACCACATGTAGTGGTGGAACATATTATTGTATTACTTTATTGCTATTTTGTTATCCTCCCTTGAGAAAGACATTTCAGCTGAAACGTTGGGGGGGTATTGATTTTAATTTGATATTAGGACCCTTTATCCTACCATTGTACCACTGTATGTCCAATATCAGGTATGCAATCCTACTTACTTATGTGCTTGTTATTATTATTATTATTGTGTTTAATGTTTAAATCTGGAATATTAGTAGGTACAGTGATTACCTGTTTGTTAAATTTTGCTAATGTGATATGCCTTCTGTGAATACATTCGGCTTTTAAGTAAAATTATGGATTATTGTTGTTTTGAATTTTTCTAATAAAGATTGTTGGTCTTGTATATAGTGTGCTCTTGCACGTTCTATAAAAACAGAATAGAATTGTGTGTGGTGTGTATGAGCATTTATATGGTTCCAGCAATAGAACCCCCCCACCCCCCTGCCCCCCAAGTATGCACTTACTCTGAGGAAGTAGAGAATAAACTCATGCTCCCTGTACCTAGTCAGCAGGAGGATGCACTACAGCCACTTGGCCTAAAGCTGCTCTGTCACTGCCTGGGGTATTTTCATAACATACAAAGACGCCCCAAAGTCACTGCTCCGCTGGGTGTCCGGAAGTTGCAGGTGATGGTGAGTTTTACTTGCCTGAACAGGTTTCTAGCAGCCACCACCATAGCCTTACGGTTCATCCTCTAAAGCTCCTGGAGCTTCACCTTTTCAGTTTTGTACTCTCACGCACGCATGATTGCACAACACCGAGGTCTATGAAGGAAACCACGGGTTCCTCCACATAAACAGCTTCCCCCCCACATACAGCCAACACCTGTGATGGTTGGAACGTGACAAATATAGCTCCACCGTTTGTCATGAGTAGAAAAAATACTAAGACAAGGTAGTCACAAACTTTGTCTCAGCGTATGTTTTGATTGGAATTTAAGTCATTAAAGTCAGAGCCAGGATGTCAATAACGCCAGTTCACATATTGGGCGTGTATGAACCCACCACTACTTCACAATACCCCAGTGCCGGGGTACTGTGGCATAGTTGTGGGCTTAACACAATATGGTCATATAGTGGAACTGAATCCCCATATTTGTTTGCTGAGATAGGTGATTTTAAGAAGCCTTATAGAATTCAGAAATGTATTTTTATGTGTGCGCTGTTCATTAATCTGTATTATGTATACATTTTGGTCACTACGGCAACCCCATTCGTGCTATATGTTCCTGGGTGTGCTGCCAATTCCTTTTTGTAATTACTTCAGCCCAGGCACAATAATGACTGGCTGGTCTGTAGCAAAACAGAGAACAGCAATAAGATATCTTAAATCTTGAAACTGGAGAAGGAAATGTAATAGTGTGTAGGGGAATACACAATAATATTAGAGCGCCACCCCCCCACCCCCAAATTTTCAGAATCATTAACCTGTTGTTCTCTCCAGCATACATAAGGGGTCCAGGGTTAAGTAGTTCCACATCTGATGCTATAGAGCAGGGGTTCCCAACCCAGTCCTCAAGTACCTTCTACCAGTCCAGGATTTGAGGGATTACCCTGTTGTGTCTTTTTTTTTTTTACCAAAGAACTTTCCCACGCTGTGTAAAATTACTCAGATCACTCTGGTTGGATTCCAAGCCACGTCATCATTGTGCGACGAATTTGGTCCAGTGAATTTGCCATTCGGACTTAAATTTGTCTGCCATTAAAACCCTGCGGCGTGCAAGCGTGCAACGTCTCAGAGAAGCTGGGGGGGAAGAGTCTGAGGAAGAAAGGTAGGTAATCCTGAAACTACTACACTACTCAATCTGAGAGCTCCATTACTAAACTGAATCAAGATCGAGGGCAAGATAGATAGGTCAATTTGAGTAGAAAACTTGTGGCAGTCAGCTGGGCAGAGGTTCCTCTTCCAGCAGAATATTGGCCCTAAAACACACAGCCAAGGCTACACTGAAGTGGTTTAAAACAAAGAAAATGGATGCTTTATGAAAACCCAGTCAAGCTCTAAACCGTAATCTGACTGAAATCCGTGGAAACACTTTTTATAATTGCTGTCCATCAACAATCCCCATCCAACCTGACAGAGCATTAACAATGTTGAAATAAAAAAATAAAAAAAATTGCAGGATCTAAATATGCAAAGCAGGGAGAGAATCACCCCAAACATTTGCAGCCAAAAATCATATTACCAGGTATTGAACGAGGGTGCATACTCATACAAATATGTTTAAACTTGTTTAACCCCTTTAGGACAGATGTAATTGTCCAAATTCTGAACCAAGACAACACCTAGAATTTGTTTGGTTTACTGCAATTTAATGGTTTATCATTAAGTGACCCTATACATATTATATATTGATTTTGAAAGGACAGAAATGGCTTTCTTTTAATATCCTATTTGTACACTGAACACAAAATTAAGAGTTACATTTGTTAAAGATTGGGGGGAGGGGAGGTATTTTTGTTAAAAATTTTGCTTAGAACAAATTTGTATACACCCAGTGACACTAAATAAAAAGAACTCAAAATAGAGTCACATATCAGACACGACTGTTAAATGCCCAATATGTTTAGGATCTAAATACCTTTTTAGTTAACCGCTAACCCTACCCATACACTATGCTTATGCCAACACGAACCATATACCTACCTTAACCCTACACTATCCATAACAGTAAAACAGCGTTAATCCAAACCCAGAATTTACACATACCTTAAAACTAACCCTACAGCTAATCCTAACCCTGACCCTAAGGGATACACCCTGTTAATATCACTACTGATATCAGCAGATGGCAGCAACATACCACTCTCTAGCACAGTGAAGAGTGGTATGTTGGTGCCATCTACTGGCTTTTTTTGGTATTACAGAAACATTTTATGTATTTCTGAATCAGGCATACTTGCCCAACCGATTACACTGTGATCGGTGCTGGGCAGTTGGCAGAGTCAAGCACCAATCACAATCAGCTTGGGAAAATGCAGAGAGACCCTGTCAGAGTCTATGCACACTCTCTCCAGCAGGATACAGCCCTAGAATTGTTGCGGCCGATATTTTACTTAACTTTTCTCACTTGTAGCGATGGTCTCTTCAGCGAAGCTCCACCTCTTTGGCGGAGATCATCAATGTTAATTATGTCAGCCAATCCAATGCTTTCCCATTCAAAAGTACTGAGAGGCTAGTATGTATGCGCAGAAAAACACTAAGGTGCAACAATCATAGGGTTTCACTGAGAACATCTGAGTGAAATAGTAGAGTTTTACTCTGCTATTCCATGCAACTGCCTCTAGTAGCGGTCTGTGTGACAGCTGCTATAGGCAGCTTAACCTTGTAAAGAAAACACTGCCATTCTTGCCAAACGGCAATGTTTTCAGCTCCAGGGTTAAAACAGGGGACTTATGGTACCCAGACCAATTCATTGTGATGAAGTGGTCTGGGTGCCTATAGTGTTCCTTTAATGGAAATGAAGGTAGCCATAGAGCCATAGGTAAATGTTCAGCTATGCAGCAAGCACGATAGCAAACCTTTAGTGGAGAATATTAAAGAAAAAGTGCATGCTAAATAATCTTTAAAACAGTAGATGCTGAACTGTAGGTAACATATCAGTGCCATAAATGATACACAGCTACAGTCCTGCACTGTGGGTTTAGAACAGGGGTAGGCAACCTTTTAGCAGCACTGTGCCGAAATAAGATTGTGATGTCCCGTAGTGTGCCGGTCCTATTTTTTCAAATTGAGGTGTGGATGTTGCTGTATTCTGCTTGTGTTACTTATACTGCAGTTGCTTTGGATGTTGTGCGTATATGAGCTGTTATATTGTATATGTTCATGAGTAGTTTGTGGTATCGTGTAGAATAGGCTGTGTGTGGGGGCTGTTTGTTGAATTGTGTGTGTGGATGGATATGTCACATTGTGTGTTTGGTAGTGTATGTATGTGTGTATGGACTGTTTGGGGTATTGCATGGGAGAGACTGCATGTGGGGTTGTGTGCATGTATGTGGATTGTCAGTGGTGTTGAGTTTGTGCGGATTGTGTGTTGTGTTTGGGCTGTTCGTATTATTTGTATGAGGGGAGGGTTATTCTGCATTTCTGTGTATATCTAGCAGTGTGGATGGCTTCCCTGGTTTCCAGTGGGGACCAGGCTGGCCAGGTACAGGTCAAGGACAGGAGCTGCAACAACAGCTGAGGGCTGCTCTACTACAGTGTGGATTCCTATTCACAAGTGCTGGAATGAAGTGATCTGAGATCACTTCCTCTGCGTGCCGCAATGTATAAATTGTGGATTGTCCTTCACCACATTTTCGTATTAGCAGATATCTGAAGTTTCACTGGGACTCCTGATAGGCCAGAGCCTGTTTGGCTCTAGCAGCCTTGAGTGCCGTGCAAAGACACCTCGAGTGCCGTGCATGGCACTAGTGCCGTAGGTTGCCTACCCCTGGTTTAGAAAGTTTAACCTCCTCTGCTGGGGAGCAGTTGAAAGCAGTAAGCGTCTCTGCTGAAATGCAGAGAAAAATAATAGACGAATGACATTTAATTACATTATAGCTTTGCTAGATACCATACATTTGCAATAATTTAAAACATTTTTTTTTTTTTAGTAATTATGATATTGGCACTGGGCTATTCCTACATGTTAAATCACTGCATTTATATACTTATATATTTTTTATTTATTATATATGTATCTCCTATGCAAAAAATGATTAAAATCTCATTTTCAAAACCAATTTTTTTTTTTAAATGTTCTTCTCTTCCATGTCAATGAGTTGCAAGGCTGGTAGAATTAAAGACAGGACTACAATCTCCTTCCCCTCCCCTGGCAAGTGAAGTTGCGGAGCTGACCGTATATAGATTAGACTTATCAACTTTAAGGTCTACTAGTCAGAGTCATCTAGGATATGGTTTTGTACACATTTTTTTCCCCCTATTTTTTATTCATTTTATGGCATTTTATAGTTTGTGATGTATATATGCAGGGTGGCCTGTGAATGCTTTTTACACACTTTATAACAGCAGGCTCCGAGATTTCAACCAGTTACCCTTATTACAAGAAGTCTTATTTCCAAATAAAAATTAGTTATCCTCTCCCAGTCTCTCAGTCAAGAGTCTACATGGATGGGCCTTGGGGATCCCCCTATATATTAGGCTAATGCATGTCCTGCACCTGATTGTAAAGTATCCATGCCACACGTTTAAAGGAACACTATAGTCACCTAAATTACTTTAGCTAAATAAAGCAGTTTTAGTGTATAGATTATTCCCCTGCAATTTCACTGCTCAATTCACTGTCATTTAGGAGTTAAATCACTTTGTTTCTGTTTATGCAGCCCTAGCCACACCTCCCCTGGCTATGATTGACAGAGCCTGCATGGGGAAAAAAACAAAACTGGTTTCACTTTCAAACAGATGTAATTTACCTTAAATAAGTGTATCTCAATCTCTAAATGTAACTTTAAATCACATACAGGAGGCTCTTGCAGGGTCTAGCAAGCTATTAACATGGCAGGGGATAAGAAAATCTTAATTAAACAGAACTTGCAATAAAGAAAGCCTAAATAGGGCTCTCTTTACAGGAAGTGTTTATGGAAGGCTGTGCAAGTCACATGCAGGGAGGTGTGACTAGGGTTCATAAACAAAGGGATTTAACTCCTAAATGGCAGAGGATTGAGCAGTGAGGCTGCAGGGGCATGTTCTATACACCAAAACTGCTTCATTAAGCTAAAGTTGTTCAGGTGACTATAGTGTCCCTTTAAAGTATATTTATGCAAAAGGTTTAAATAACCCCCAATAAGCATAAGTTACCATTCCAAGATATGAGTGACTCCCAGTAAACCAACAGAGTTTAAGTCATACATTCTCAGTAGCCATCCACTGATATGCACCTCATAATGCATGGGATTATCAGTCTTATTTCTAAGGGATTGGATGTTTGCCTAACTCAAATAACTCCTAGAGCTGGAGGGAAGATATTTGTATAAGTGGGCTCATTAAATGATATACCTACCACATTAACTAATCTGTATGCTTCCAAAGGTCGACAAATTGAATTTCTACAAATAAATAGGTAAAACACATACTGAAGATTGTGGAGGGCTCGTTAATTTGAGGTGATTTTAATTGCATATTGGTCCGGCCTTAGACACCCAGCATACCAAGTCTACAGTTATACCTAAGAAGACAAGGGTCATTAGTAATAGATTCTCTCGCCTCTTGTGGTCATGTGATCTAAAGGACACCTGATGATTCTTATACCCAGCCCTTGCTGATTACACATGGTGTTCTACAGGCCCGGACTGGCCATCGGGCACACCGGGCAAATGCCAGATGGGCCGCGGTGGCCATGGGCCGAGGCCGGCAGGGGAAGGTCCCAGGATCTCCCCTGCCAGTCTTTGCAGGGCCGGCACTATCCGAGCGCCGGCCCCGCTGTTTGCCACGACGGGCCGGTGGGGAGATCAAAGATCTCCCTCACCGGCCCACTTTCATAGACCTGCGGCTGGGGAGGAAGGGAGGGAGAGAGAGGACCCGGCGGAGCTCTATCTTGCAGCTCCGCCGGGTTCCTCTCGCAAGATCCGGCGCGTTGCCATGGCAACGACCGGATCTCGCGAGAGTGAACTCTAGCCTGCAGGCTAGAGTTCACTCACCACGAGGACCACCAGGGATGCTGGGCGAGTGACTGAACCCCCCTCCCAGATACCCCCATGCCGGTCCCCCCCTCCCAGGCTAAAAGGTAAGAAGGGAGGGGGGGACATAATGCCTGCTTAGATTTATTTATTTGTATATTTACCACAAAACACAATCCATAACATTTACACACAGCACTCTCACACACATCAGCACTCACACACACATCACCCTCAGCACTCTCACACACATCATCCACAGCACTATCACCCTCAGCACTCTCAGACACATCATCCACAGCACTATCACACTCGGCACCCTCACACACATCACCCTCAGTACTCACACACATCACCCTCAGCACTCTCACACACATCATCCACAGCACTATCACCCTCAGCACTCTCAGACACATCATCCACAGCACTATCACCCTCAGCACTCTCACACACATCATCCACAGCACTATCATCCTCAGCACTCTCAGACACATCATCCACAGCCCTATCACCCTCAGCACTCTCACACACATCATCCACAGCACTATCACCCTCAGCCACATCATCCACAGCACTATCACCCTCAGCACTCTCAGACACATCATCCACAGCCCTATCACCCTCAGCACTCTCACACACATCATCCACAGCACTATCACCCTCAGCACTCTCAGACACATCATCCACAGCACTATCACACTCGGCACCCTCACACACATCACCCTCAGTACTCACACACATCATCCACAGCACTATCACCCTCAGCACTCTCAGACACATCATCCACAGCACTATCACCCTCAGCACTCTCACACACATCATCCACAGCACTATCACCCTCAGCACTATCACCCTCAGCACTATCACCCTCAGCACTATCACCCTCAGCACTATCACCCTCAGCACTATCACCCTCAGCACTCTCAGACACATCATCCACAGCACTATCACCCTCAGCACTCTCAGACACATCATCCACAGCACTATCACCCTCAGCACTCTCAGACACATCATCCACAGCCCTATCACCCTCAGCACTCTCACACACATCATCCACAGCACTATCACCCTCAGCACTCTCAGACACATCATCCACAGCACTATCACACTCGGCACCCTCACACACATCACCCTCAGTACTCACACACATCATCCACAGCACTATCACACTCAGCACTATCACACACATCATACACAGCACTATCACACTTAGCACTCACACACACATCACACTCAGCACTATCACACACATCATACACAGCACTATCACACTCGGCACTCTCTCACACACATCAAACTCAGCACTATCACAAAACACATCACACACAGCACTATCACACTCAGCACTCACACACACACACATCACACTCAGCACTATCACACTCGGCACTATCACACTGAGCACTATCACAAAACACATCACACACAGCACTATCACACTCGGCACCCTCACACCTCACACACACACATTATCCACAGCACTATCACACTCGGCACTCTCACTCACATCGCACTCACACACACATCACAATCAGCACTATCACAAAACACATCATACACAGCACCCTCACACACATCACACACAGCATCCATCATACACACATGCTGCACCCCTCACATACACACAGAACCTACCCAACACACTGCACCACACACATACACAATACTTCCAAACATATATATATATATATATATATATACACACACACACACACACACACACACACACTACATTCCTGACATACACACACACTAGATTCCTTGTAAGCAAACACATACTACAACCCTAAACACACACTCTCTACAAACACTGCATCACCTATACACACACACACACACACACTTGCTACATCCCCTATACACACATTCTCTACAGCCCCTAGCCACATATGCATTACATTACACCACAAACACAACACGACTAAAACCGACCTTATTACATAATACACCACAATCGGCTCACTCTATACACACACACACACACACACACACACACAATACCACAAGCAGGCTCCAAACACATGCACAATACTCTTTCCTGGCCCTTTTGTCTCCTGGTATCCATTTATAGAGACACCAGAGACAAGTTGCAAGGAAACACAGTGCAAGCATGTTATTAAATTTGCTTGCACTGTGCAGAACTAATACAGGGATTTTTTCTCATGCTAGAGCTCTTTAGCAGAGCTCTGCGCATGGTCTGCCCTGGCCTGCACTTTGAGAGGGGGCGTGTTTGTCGTTAGTGATGACAAAACACACCCTCTCTTCCCCGCCCCCTTCTTAGTGGGCCGCTGTGATAAAAAAAATGACCGGGCCGAATTTTTATCCCAGTCCGGCCCTGGTGTTCTATGTGAGAATCAATTTGTGCATGGAGGGAACATCAGTGTTGCCTTCTGTGCAGACAGTGGATGTAGGACTACTTACCTGGTCTGACCTTGCTCTAGTCACGATTACCTTTAACAATTTCTATCCCATTAGATAGAAGGGGGCCTGGAGGTTGAATGCGTAATTGCTGGATGTTGACTCTATTTCAACCCACATAAAGAAAGTGATTATGAAATTCTGTGTCAGAGGACACTTCTGTTCCAAATCCTTGACTAGCCTTACATAAACACTTGGCAGAACCATTTCTGAATCTTTTCAAAAATGTTGGTTCTTGAACAGTGTAATAAAAAGGCACCTTCTCAAAACTACCTTGGCATCACACTCAGCTGCTAAAAAAAGGCCTTAGATTCCAAAGCCGTGGCTACAACAGAACACTGTATGTGCAAGTTAAATCATAGATCCTATGCCCAAACTGAAATACACACAATCAAAGATCACTTATCTATTTTTAAAGGATGGAACGAAACGACTTAACTCAATGCATAGAGCGGAAGAATTGACCTTGTTTTATCATTCACTTTACAATCTATCTTCGGATTTGCATGCAGAAAACCTTCCGAGAATTCTATTAATGATTTTCTTGCGAACATCTCTCTGCCATCCATTGCGGCTAACCAGGCTGTATCCTTAATAAAATCCTTCAGTACAAGAGGGAATGCAGGCTACCCGAGCTCTACCGAAACACAAGGCGCCAAGATCAGATGGCTTCTCCAATTACCATTATGTAAAATACATCGACCTCCTGGTCCCTCACTTAAATAACATTTCCCTAGGAATGACCACATCAATTACTATGTAGTTATTCCTAGAGAAATGCTAGAAGCACATATCGTGACATTACCAAAACCTGGGATCTCTCTTACTACGAGCGCCAAAATCTGCTCCATTACATTCTGACACTGTACGTTAAATAATTGGCTAATCATCTATAGCCCTTGCTTTCCTGCTCAGTATTAGAAGATCAAGTGGTGCTTTGTGCTGTGGTCAATACAGGTATTTAGCAATAATGGAACAGCTGAGCTGGTCTAAGAAGCAGGCCCTAGTGTTGGCGCTCAATGCCAAAAAAGTAATTCAACCACTTGAATTGGGTGAATACACTGATCAGCCATAACATTAAAACAAGCTGCCTAGTATCATGTAGGCCCCCTTCATGCTGGCATAACAGCTCTGATGCATTGAAGCATGGACTCCACAAGGCCTCTGGACGTGTCCTGTAGTATCTGGCACCAATACATTACTATCAGATCCTAGTCTGATGTAAGTAGTGATGTGATGTCTCAATGGATCAGATTTGTTGTTCCAGCACATCCCACAGATGTTCAATTGGATTGAGATCTGGGGAATTTGGAGGCCAACACCTTGAACTCTGTGTTGTGTTCCTTAAAACATTCCTGGCCAATTTTTGGAGTGTGGCAGGGTGCATTATACTGCTGAAAGAGGCCACAACCATCAAGGGGTGTGCAACAATCTTGAGGTAGGTGGTATATGTCAAAGTAACATCCCAGCAGAATTATTATTCCTATAGTGCATTCTGCTGCCAGCTCTTCCCCAGGAAAACAACGCACATGCACCCAGCCATCTATTTGACCTACAAGAAAACGTGATACACCAGGCCAGGCAACCTTCTTCCAATGCTCCATGGCCCAGTTCTAATGCTTATGTTCCCATTAAAAGCACATTTGGCTGTGGACATGTGCACTCTGCCGGTCTGTGGCTACGCAGCCCCATACACAGCAAACCATAATGCACTGTGTGTTCGGACTCCTTTCAATAATGGCCGGCAATTTGAGCTAGAGTAGCTCTAATGTGAGATCGGACTGCGGACTACTCCCTACTCCCTACGTGCATGAAAGAGACTTGGGTGCCCGTGACCCTGATGCCAGTTGTCATTCCTTGCACCACTTTTGGTAGGTACTAATAACTGCTTGCCGGGCACACCCTATAAGACTTGCCGCTCTGACCCAGTCATCTAAACATTATTATTTGGCCCTTGTCAAAGTCCCTCAAATCCTTTCGCTTGTCCATTTTTCCTGCTTCCAACACATGAATTTCAAGACTTGACTGTACACCTGCTGTCTAATATATCATACTCCTTGGTTTTAATGTTGTGGCTGATCAACTGTACTTGAATTTAAACTTCCACCATTTTTCTTTTCAGGCGAATTCTGTTCTATGTTCAATGGCATCATCTAGAATACTTGCTTCCAGCATCCTCTCTAAACCCTTTAACATTACCAATGGTATGGCCAGGGCTGCCCCCCCATCCCCATTAATATTTATTCTTGAACATTCCTGTAGCGGAGTGGCAGGGGTTAATCCAAGGGCTCTCCGCTGGTCATCAGGATTCAGCATACAGAAGGCAGGACACACAGCATAATTCCCATTCCCAAGGACCAGACGACACACAGCCTGGGAGTCAACTTTTAAATGTTCTGCAATGCAGTAATAGCAAGATATATACAAGGACATTCTGTAAGTGGCTAGGTTTGCCACAGGGGACAGGGGCAAGTGATTGCCAAATACAAAGGGAAACACTTACTTAACATGGGAAAACCATCACAGTACATATTGGAGACACAAAATATAAAACCAAACCTCTGAATACTCAGGGGACATGGCACTTAGTGGCGATGTCCTGCCACAATTCCCTCACCTGTAAATTATATATTTTATATAATATAATCTTTATTGACAATTTGAAACATTTCCAACAACAACAACAAAAGTAGTGGAAATATGTATTAGATCTGATTGGGAAAATGTGTTTTGCAGTTACTTACTCCTTCACAAATTTTATTTGGTTGGCTACTGCCCAACAATAAAAACAATGGTCTGACACTCCACCTTTTTTACATTAAGCCTCTCCCCCGAAATATCAATGCTAGACATGTTTCCCCTTCAGATATAGGGATGCCGCAAAACTATTACAAAAGCACATTTTAACCGCAGCCAAAATAAACATAGCCACAGCCTGTTAATTTACATCCCCCACCCAAATCCCATCAGTTATAGCAAGGTTACAGCATAGTAGCCTATGTGAAGCCAAGTAACACTGACTTATGGGTAAACCATCTCAATTTGAGTCTGTTAAACGTGTTAGGTGGATAGATATCAGTTGCAGCAAGTTACAGTAGGGCTTGGCAAATTTGTTTAGATTCTAGGTTTTATTAAAACTGCCTGCGGAATTTCTTTGTTGCCTTGTCGTTGTTGGATTAATGAATTGCTGGTCCTGCTCCGGAGCACCGGGTGGCTGCTGGGATTGAGTGTGGCTCCTACCATTATTTTTGGAATCAAGGAGCCAGCTAAAAAAGTTGGGAGCCAGTTTTTTGTTTGCTTGTTTTTTAAACTAACAAAGTTTAATTTTCAACTGAAATTCCAACTCAGTCAAGAGATATACTGAGACAAAGTAGGAACTTTATTTCCTATACCTGACATTTCTAGACACTGGGCAGAGCTACCTCTGTCTAGAAGAAGTGTCAATCCCCTAGGAGTCACCAGCTGCAAGGAGTTGGGATCCAACATAGACCTCATGGGTCCTCTATAGACCCCAAGCAACTTGATGCATCAGTTGCAGAAGAGGACCAGCCAGAAGAAGATAGTGGCGCACATGAAGGACACACTCAGGTTAAGTTAAACTAACCTTTGCCTGCCCTCCCTGGACATCGGACCCCAAGCAGCAAAGTCTAAGAACATTATAAAGGGGTCATTCTAAGCGCCATGAGTACTATAGTTTATTGTGGCGGTTGCCGTGTTACTACTCTAATTGGGTAATTTACAAGCATTGAGGGGTTTTATTTCTTATATATTAGGCAAAAAATATAAGATTTGGAAATATTCTTCAAATCTAGAGTTCCAGCTTTTTTACCATTTTTACATTTGATACAATTAGGAGTTTAGTGAATAATCCCCTAGGAGTTTACTTTCTGAAACCATCATAGACCAGAATTATTTGTTTTAATTGCTTGTTGACAGCAGGTACGAATACACCATGACAACCATGTCTACCCTTTATTTTACCTAGAAAGCGCATATAGTAAATTATCAGAACTTACAGTTATATAATGGAGCAGTAATGGCTTTTAATATGTCCGCTAACGTTGCTCCTTTCAGTTTCCGTTGGCAACGTGAATATTATTTCAGAGATTCATAGAACCATAACCTTTTCACAGTTTTCATGTATTAGTGATTAAAGCCATTTTGACACTTTTTATGTGACCGTCACCCACCCTGTCACATACCCCCAATACAGTTACATACAGCCCCCACCCACTCAAATATATATATATATAAAAATATTTTACCATCCCAGTCAAATGCCTACTTGCAGCCACACACTCACCAACTTTTCATCTCACCTCTCTTACATAATCCCCTACACTTACCAACCCACGCAGTCACATAGTTCCCTGCACCCAACAATCATATTTATCCACCAACGCAGGCAAATTCACCTACCCACAATATCCTACAGACATTATGCACAAGCTTACATACACACATAACATATAGGATGTGTGAGTCAGGCGTCAAGCTGGCCAGTCCCCTCCATAGAGGACCATGCAGGGAGGGCTTAGCACTCACTGCACAGCGCAAGCATAGGTAATGATGTGTTTGCGCTGTGTTCCCAGGTGTCCCCAGAATCGGGACTGTTGGGAGGCATGTCAATTTAACAGCAGTCACAGATTTCACAACAGCTACACACAAGAATAAACATTCAAGATATTCAATTTTCATTTAACCAGTCACATATGCTGGTTTTATTTTTTTGTGTGTATGTCCACACACACAATTTTTTTGTGATGAAATTCAACGATTGAGTGCCCTACCATAAACTCCCCAAATTTGTTTACAGCCCCAAGTACACAAATTACCCAATATAAACCTTTTAAGATTTTTAAGAAATTATATAGAGTCAAATTACAACTGTGCTGATTTCAATTCAGGGTATGGGGGCATGAAGGGATTAATGTAGATTAGTTTAAATTCATCTAAGATGTCTTACTTTAATTACTCTATGCCGTTATGCAGTGCAGGGCTTTATTGCGCTGAACATAAATGGAGTGCTGCCCATAGCCCTTTAAATACAGCAGCTGAGAAATATCGCTCAGCCACTGTATTTCTATCACTGTCCCCACTTTAAGGGACACTGAAGAAGTCAACCAGACCACTTCATCTCATCTAAGAGGTCTGGGTGCACTGTCCAGTCCCACTTTTTCTTTTTTAGAAACTGCAATAATTACATTGTCTGTCAACCAGACAGCCACAAGAAGCACTTCCTGGTGACTAAACGACTTTTGGTCGCCTGACGTCCTCAAGCTCTGACTGAGGGCATCCAACGTCAGTGAAAGCAATCAAGGCTGGCCCAAGACATCGTGCTACCTGCATCCAAAGAGGAAATGCTGCCTCCCCAAAACACAACCACATTCATTATGTTGTATCATTATAATTAAAAACAAAAATGAAACTTATCAGGAACATGATTAGATCAGTACATACCACACTGTAATGCACACTACAATAGGCGTCACCAGGGGCGGACTGAGAACCCTCAGGGCCCCCGGGCAAAATAAATCAAGGGCCCCCTTACAGGCCTCACCCATGCTTCGCAGCAAGCCCCACCCTTGTCCCGCCTCCAGCCACACCCTACACAATCTTTAGACACAAGGAACAAAAGTGCAATAAATTCTAAACAAGTGCAATATAATTAACAAATGTAAAAAACAAACTGTGCAAAATAAATAACAATAATCCCATCATGGCCCACAGTAGAGACTACAATTGAGGGCTAATGGGCCATGGAGGGGGGTCTTTCTAGCAGAGGCTATCTAAGTGTCATTTAGAGAGTGTGTTAGAAAGAATCTCCTCCAGGCCCCATTAGAGACTACAATGGAGTCTAATAGGCTTGGAAGGGGGTCTCAGCATCCATTAGAGAGCCTCTGTTAGAAACAGTCGCCTCCAGGCCCCAGTAGAGACTACAATTTAGGGGTCATGGGCCATGAAAGGGGGGGAGGGATGTCTTTCTAGCAGAGGCTCAGTGTCCTTTAGAGAGAGTGTTCGAAAAAATATCCTCTAGGCCCCATTAGAGACTACAATGGAGTCTAATGGGGCCTGGAGGGATGTATTTCCAACACTCTGGTTCTTATTCACAATATAGCAACACAGCATAGCACGCTGATACCTAGGCCAAGTTGGCTCCTCTCACCTTAATTACTGTTGCTGGCTGGCAGTCTGTGGGCTTTCTGGTTACGGCTGGCAGGCTGTGGGCTTGCTGGCTGCGACTGGCAGGCTGTGGCTTGCTGGCAGGCTGTGGGCTTGCTGGCTACTGCTGGCTGGCAGGCTGTGGCTTGCTGGCTATGGCTGGCTGGCTGGCTGTGGCTTGCTGGCTACGGCTGGCTGGCTGGCTGTGGGCTTGCTGGCTGTAAACCTATGGCTTGCTGTAGGCCTGTGGGCTGGTTAACTGGTGGCCTGTGGGCTGGTTAACTGGTGGCCTGTGGGCTGGCTGGTTGGCTTGCTGGCTGGCTACTGGCCTGGCTGGCGGGCTGGCCTGTGGGCTGGCCTGCGGGCTGGCTGGCTGGCTTGCCTGCGGGCTGGCTGGCTGGCTTGCCTGCGGGCTGGCTGGCTTGCCTGCGGGCTGGCTGGCTGGCCTGCGGGCTGGCTGGCTGGCCTGTGGGCTGGCTGGCTGGCTGGCCTCTAAAGATGGCTGACAAAGGTGTGGCCGAGCCCAGTTTTTTGGGCTTTGTAAGGCAGTGTGCGGAATACAATGAAATCCGGATTGTGCGGGTGGCATGACGTACAGGACTCCATGGAAACCCAGGACCGGGTCCCTCCTCCTATGCTGAGGTAAGTAGCGCTGGCCGCCGTGCCCCGATAGCCGGGTGAAAATAACTCTGTAGTCAGTGCACATTCTGTTATGTGCATGGCTGCACGCACAGTGCACTGGCGCGGCGGGCAGGGCAGCCACCAGAAATGTTGGGGCCCCTGACGCAGCTCAAGGTCTGGGCCTCCGGGGCCTGCCCACATGACCCGCCCCCAAGTCAGCCCACATAACCAATCTTGAGTCCACCCACATGGATGAAGTGTGTGTGTACTGAATTTGGTTGTGTGTGTATAGTGGCTGTAGAATGTGTGTAGTGGATGTAAAATGCATGAGTAAAGTGGATGCAGTGTTTATAGTGGATTCAGATTGAATGTTTGTGTAGTGGATAGAGAGTGTGTGTATAGTGAATGCAGAGTGTGTGTTTGTGTAGTGGATGTAGTGTGTAGTGAGTGCTGTGTTTGTCTAGTGGATACTGTGTGTGTGTTTGTCTAGTGGATACTGTGTGTGTGTTTGTCTAGTGGATACTGTGTGTGTGTGTTTGTATAGTGGATACTGTGTGTGTGTGTTTGTCTAGTGGATGATGTGTGTGTGTGTGTGTGTGTGTTTGTCTAGTGGATGATGTGTGTGTGTGTGTGTGTGTGTGTGTGTTTGTCTAGTGGATGATGTGTGTGTGTGTGTGTTTGTCTAGTGGATGATGTGTGTGTGTGTGTGTGTGTGTGTTTGTCTAGTGGATGATGTGTGTGTGTGTGTGTGTGTGTGTGTGTGTTTGTCTAGTGGATGATGTGTGTGTGTGTGTGTGTTTGTCTAGTGGATGATGTGTGTGTGTGTGTGTGTTTGTCTAGTGGATGATGTGTGTGTGTGTGTGTGTGTGTGTGTTTGTCTAGTGGATGATGTGTGTGTGTGTGTGTTTGTCTAGTGGATGATGTGTGTGTGTGTGTTTGTCTAGTGGATGATGTGTGTGTGTGTGTTTGTCTAGTGGATGATGTGTGTGTGTGTTTGTCTAGTGGATGATGTGTGTGTGTGTGTTTGTCTAGTGGATGATGTGTGTGTGTGTGTTTGTCTAGTGGATGATGTGTGTGTGTGTGTTTGTCTAGTGGATGATGTGTGTGTGTGTGTTTGTCTAGTGGATGATGTGTGTGTGTGTGTTTGTCTAGTGGATGATGTGTGTGTGTGTGTTTGTCTAGTGGATGATGTGTGTGTGTGTGTTTGTCTAGTGGATGATGTGTGTGTGTGTTTGTCTAGTGGATGATGTGTGTGTGTGTGTTTGTCTAGTGGATGATGTGTGTGTGTGTGTTTGTCTAGTGGATGTAGTGTGTAGTGAGTGCTGTGTTTGTGTAGTGGATACTGTGTGTGTGTGTTTGTCTAGTGGATACTGTGTGTGTGTGTTTGTCTAGTGGATACTGTGTGTGTGTGTTTGTCTAGTGGATACTGTGTGTGTTTGTATAGTGGATACTGTGTGTGTGTGTTTGTCTAGTGGATGATGTGTGTGTGTGTTTGTCTAGTGGATGATGTGTGTGTGTGTGTGTTTGTCTAGTGGATGATGTGTGTGTGTGTGTGTGTTTGTCTAGTGGATGATGTGTGTGTGTGTGTGTGTTTGTCTAGTGGATGATGTGTGTGTGTGTGTTTGTCTAGTGGATGATGTGTGTGTGTGTGTGTTTGTCTAGTGGATGATGTGTGTGTGTGTTTGTCTAGTGGATGATGTGTGGGTTTGTCTAGTGCATGATGTGTGGGTTTGTCTAGTGCATGATGTGTGGGTTTGTCTAGTGGATGATGTGTGGGTTTGTCTAGTGGATGATGTGTGGGTTTGTCTAGTGGATGATGTGTGGGTTTGTCTAGTGGATGATGTGTGGGTTTGTCTAGTGGATGATGTGTGGGTTTGTCTAGTGCATGATGTGTGGGTTTGTCTAGTGGATGATGTGTGGGTTTGTCTAGTGGATGATGTGTGGGTTTGTCTAGTGGATGATGCGTGGGTTTGTCTAATGGATGATGCGTGGGTTTGTCTAGTGGATGATGCGTGTGTTTGTCTAGTGGATGATGCGTGTGTTTGTCTAGTGGATGATGCGTGTGTTTGTCTAGTGGATGATGCGTGTGTTTGTCTAGTGGATGATGCGTGTGTTTGTCTAGTGGATGATGCGTGTGTTTGTCTAGTGGATGATGCGTGTGTTTGTCTAGTGGATGATGCGTGTGTTTGTCTAGTGGATGATGCGTGTGTTTGTCTAGTGGATGATGCGTGTGTTTGTCTAGTGGATGATGCGTGTGTTTGTCTAGTGGATGATGCGTGTGTTTGTCTAGTGGATGATGCGTGTGTTTGTCTAGTGGATGATGCGTGTGTTTGTCTAGTGGATGATGCGTGTGTTTGTCTAGTGGATGATGCGTGTGTTTGTCTAGTGGATGATGCGTGTGTTTGTCTAGTGGATGATGCATGTGTTTGTCTAGTGGATGATGCATGTGTTTGTCTAGTGGATGATGCGTGTGTGTATTTTTTAGCCGTTTAATTTTTATAATTTTTTTTTTTTTTTTTTTTATTTCTCCCTCCCTGCCTCTTACCTGTAGCTAGGGATGGTGGACACTGTAGTGTGTGGTTGTGTAGTGGATACAGTTTGTGTGTTTATGTGGTGGATGATGCATGTGGTTGTGTAGTGGATGATGTGTGTGGTGGATGCATTTTGTAAGTTTGATGTATGTGTGTGGTGGATGTGTGAAAATATATATATATATATATATATATATATATATATATATATATACACACACACAAAAGTTGATAGGAGTTGCACTCCAGCTATCCTCACGTGTCTGCCCGGTGCTCGGCTACACAAATGTATACCATATAGAAAAAAGCCAGCACTCAAGGACTTTGCAATTTATAAAAAGTAAAAACCTTTTATTCCGATTTGTCTGTAGGTCGACGTTTCAGTCCACCATTGTGGACTTTCATCAGGACACAAAATACAATGTTACAAAATTCAGTTTAAATAGGAAATACTTAACTTACCTAACCTCCACCACCTGTGTATTAGCGTGGTCTGCTCCCCTCTGCGCAAGTGTGACTATCGGTTCTTCCCCTTCCGGTGTATCAGTGTTGACCCCGTCACCAAGGACTGCACCTTCCTATCACTCCGGCCGGGCACCGCGGACCGGAGAGCAGCTCGGCCACGCTACAGGGGAGGGGAGGTGAGAAGCTGCAGCCGCCTGAGGCTCTTAAGAGAGCGCTCAGGCGGCTGCAGCATTTAAAGGGGCGGCGGGCCCCCTGATGGCAGGCCCCCCTCCCGGCCGGGCCCTCGGACCATGTCCGAAGTGCCCGACCGGTCAGTCCGCCCCTGGACTTACCCTTTCTGTATCCACGATGCAATGGCTCCTAGCTGAAGTGAAGTCTGAATTGACTCCTCGCGGCTCTGCTCCTCATGTCCTCTTCGTTGCTGGCTCAGTCCGACTCCTGCATCTGGGTTAGTGCTCCTGTTTAGTGGCCTGCCGCCCATTACAGCACATATATCCAGACACAGAGGGGAATTCTGCAGTTCCTGGGAGCAAGCCCACAGCAACAGCCACCAATTGCTGCAAGTAAAGTTCTGACGCACACACAGCTAGTAATCTCAGAGCACCGAAACTTCAGTGTGAAGCATGTCATAACCTTGAATGAAAACTGGGCTTTCTCCAAGGGGCTGTAAAATCCCTCTATATGAACTGACATCAGCAGAGGGAATCCTTTGAGAGATGGGATTAGATGGTGGGAGTATGGGTTGGATTAGAGGTTGTATTAGGGTGGAAAAAAGGGTTAGATTATGGGACATGTAGGTTATTGTACTCGAGAACTGTAGAAGAATACAGATATAAGGTTTTTACAGAAGTGGGATATGTGTGGTCTTTGAATTTCTCCAAAGTACAACGTGTGTGTGTGTGTGTGTGTGTGTGAGGGGGGGGGGGGGCTTGGCCTGTAGTTGTGGGAGGCTACCAATCCACTCCCACCTTACCGTTAATGGTCTGGCAAGTCTGAAACGTTTACTTCCGGTTCATGCCGCCATCTTGGATTTTTCTTACCTGTTCCTCGTGGTCTCCTGGTCCAGTGCTCTCCTGGGTGTTCCGGTGCTCTCATGGCTCTCCTTCCCGCCGCCGGCGTACGCACAGCTCGTTCGTTACTTGCCGCCGAAAAAACGTAAGTTAGGCCCGCCGTAAAGCAACCGCTGCAAACTTTCCGGCTTTACACGGCGGAGCCCTGTTCGTTTCAACCCACGTTCGGTACTTTCGTTCAAATACAGCACGCCGCTCGGCTAAATTCCCTTAGCCACTCGCAAATGTTCATATCACTTAAACTAGCGAACGCCAGCATTCGGTTATACACATAGCAATTTCTTTTTGGTTCAAATTACAATTAAATGTATCTATTCGTATGTATCTATACTCCATCTAGTAAACGCAACTACTCACTAAATAAACACGATTTTCAACCAGTTCTCCAGGGGAATTTCGCCCCTACTGGTCACAAATGATATTACAGTCACTCATAAATTCTACAAATGTATATAAATGTTCAAACCTAGATTAGTGTCCTGATTTTCCCTGACATTTTCCCACAGGTTTTTCCTTACCAGGGAGTCGTACTAGGATTCGTGAATTCTGACATCTGTATCAATTGTATTTTCTTTCTAGGTTGGTTGAAATTTAAATATGATTCATGTAAAGGCCAACAATACATATGATATTAGTTAAGTGTGTAATTTACTCTTCTAGGTTATCATTCATTGGACGGTAGCTTTAACAAGCAAGAAAGCCGTCACTTTCTCTCGGTTAAATCCCCTCTGCAGAGTATCGAATAGCTTCTGGTTTTAGGGCCCACGATCTGGCCAAACCACTACCTTATATTCAGAAATTTATATATCATCTTATACCCACAGGTCAACTACTCGATACTATCACAGGCACTCTTCATTGAGAGCTCGGCCTGACTCACACAGTGGCGGATCCAGAGCCTGATCTCGGGAGGGGCACTTGTAGATTATTTAAAGAAATAATCCAGACACAATAACCACTACAGCTCAGTGTAGTGGTTATGGTGTCAATAGTGGCGGGACCCCCTCCCAGAGTAAGTAGTCAAACCGTTTGACAACTTACCTGAGGTCTGCTGGGAACTGGGGCTGTAGTAGGGCGTAGGAGCAGTGGTGTATGTGAGTGGTGCAATGTGTAAGGGGTGCAATGTGTAAGGGGTGCAATGTGTAAGGGGTGCAGTGTGTGAGCAGTGTGTGTGAAGGTTGTAGTGTGTGAGTGAGGGTGGCAGTGTATGTGTGAGCAATGTGTGTGTAACTGTATGGGGGCAGTATTGGGGCAATGTGTGTGTAACTGTGTATGGGGCAGTATGGGGGGCAATGTGTGTATATGGGGGCAGTATGGGGGGCAGTATGGGGGGCAGTATGGGGGGCAATGTGTGTATATGGGGGCAGTATGGGGGCAATGTGTGTATATGGGGGCAGTATGGGGGCAATGTGTGTATATGGGGGCAGTATGGGGGCAGTATGGGGGCTATATGGGGGCAATGTGTATGTATGGGGGCAATGTGTGTGTATGGGGGCAATGTGTGTATGGGGGCAATGTGTGTGTATGGGGGCAATGTGTATATGGGGGCAGTATGGGGGGCAATGTGTGTATATGGGGGCAGTATGGGTGTATGGGGGCAGTATGGGGACAATGTGTGTATGGGGCAGTATGGGGGCAATGTGTGTATATGGGGGCAATGTGTGTATATGGGGGCAGTATGGGGGCAATGTGTGTATATGGGGGCAGTATGGGGGCAATGTGTGTATATGGGGCAGTATGGGGGGCAATGTGTGTATATGGGGGCAGTATGGGGGCAATGTGTGTATATGGGGGCAATGTGTGTGTATGGGGGCAATGTGTGTGTATGGGTGCAATGTGTGTATATGGGGGCAGTATGGGGACAATGTGTGTATGGGGCAGTATGGGGGCAATGTGTGTATATGGGGGCAATGTGTGTATATGGGGGCAGTATGGGGGCAGTATGGGGGCAATGTGTGTATATGGGGGCAATGTTGTTTATATGGGGGCAGTATGGGGGGCAATGTGTGTATATGGGGGCAGTATGGGGGGCAATGTGTGTATATGGGGCAGTATGGGGGCAATGTGTGTATATGGGGGCAGTATGGGCGCAATGTGTGTATGGGGGCAGTATGGGCGCAATGTGTGTATGGGGGCAGTATGGGCGCAATGTGTGTATGGGGGCAATGTGTGTGTATGGGGCAGTATGGGGGCAATGTGTGTGTATGGGACAATGTGTGTATATGGGGGCAATGTGTGTATATGGGGGCAATGTGTGTATATGGGGGCAGTATGGGGGGCAATGTGTGTATATGGGGGCAGTATGGGGGGCAATGTGTGTGTATGGGGGCAATGTGTGTGTATGGGGGCAATGTGTGTGTATGGGGGCAGTATGGGGGGCAATGTGTGTATATGGGGGCAGTATGGGTGTATGGGGGCAGTATGGGGACAATGTGTGTATGGGGCAGTATGGGGGCAATGTGTGTATATGGGGGCAATGTTGTTTATATGGGGCAGTATGGGGGGCAATGTGTGTATATGGGGGCAGTATGGGGGGCAATGTGTGTATATGGGGGCAGTATGGGGGGCAATGTGTGTATATGGGGCAGTATGGGGGCAATGTGTGTATGGGGGCAGTATGGGCGCAATGTGTGTATGGGGGCAGTATGGGCGCAATGTGTGTATGGGGGCAATGTGTGTGTATGGGGCAGTATGGGGGCAATGTGTGTATATGGGGGCAATGTGTGTATATGGGGGCAATGTGTGTATATGGGGCAATGTGTGTATATGGGGGCAGTATGGGGGGCAATGTGTGTATATGGGGGCAGTATGGGGGCAATGTGTGTATATGGGGGCAGTATGGGTGTATGTGGGCAGTATGGGGACAATGTGTGTATGGGGGCAGTATGGGGACAATGTGTGTATGGGGGCAGTATGGGGACAATGTGTGTATATGGGGGCAGTATGGGGGGCAATGTGTGTATATGGGGGCAGTATGGGGGGCAATGTGAGTGTATGGGGGCAGTATGGGGAGCAATGTGTGTATATGGGGGCAATGTGTGTATGGGGGCAGTATGGGGGGCAATGTGTGTGTATGGGGGGCAGTATGGGGGCAATGTGTGTGTATGGGGGCAGTATGGGGGGCAATGTGTGTATGGGGGGCAGCATGGGGGCAATGTGTGTGTATGGGGGCAGTATGGGGGGCAATGTGTGATAAGGGAAGGGGGGCTTTTCTTTTTTAATAATATATATATTTTTTAATTTAATTTAAATAAATATTGATGTCCCCCCTCCCTTCTTACCTTTACCGGGAGGAGGGGGGACATTTCTTGATCCCTGGTGGTCAGATGGTGATTCCCTGGTGGCCCAGTGGGGAGAGTGAACTCTAGCCCATAGCTTCCGGGCTAGAGTTCACTCTCGCGAGATTTGGAGCGTTGCCGTGGTTACCGCAGCAACGCTCCAAGCTCGCGAGATGAGGACCTGGAGGAGCTGCAGGCAGAGCTCCCGGGTCCTCTCTCCCTCCCTCTCCCTCCCCTGCCGGCTGTCAGCATAGTGCCTGCGGACCGGGGAGGGAGATCTCTGATCTCCCTCCCCGGTCCGCAGGCACATTGCAGGGCTGGCACCTGCATGTGCTGGCAGGGGAGAGAGAGACCGTCAATTTTCTCAGGGGGGGGGGGGGAATTGCCCCATTGCCCCCCCCCCCCCCCCTGGATCCGCCACTGGACTCACATATCAGGTACTACGCCAGAACCCATTACTTTCTATGCTTTAAGGGGTACTGGTCCTAGGTTATGTGACCCAATTAGGTAAATTCTTCTGGTCTTAATCCATAGGCTAGTGGTCCTGCGAGGCCAACATCCCCATCCTCATACTCAGAGGTACTACGCCCCTCGGGCCAAATCATAGATAGCCGCCTCGCAACAATGCAAAGAGAGGGCCTCACCTGTCACTCCCATTCTTTCTTATGCTTTAATTGACACCGAGAGGCCAACACCCCGCAATAACGTTCCATGGCCTCAAACTTTCCCTCGGGCCCACACATAGATAGTGCCTCTCAAGCCGCTTGGCAACTAGCAGGGACTCATCTGTCACGCTCAAAAGCTTAATTGTTTCACCGCTTGGTATCTAGCTAGCCCACCAGTACCCACTCACAAACCCATTACATACGACTGATTATTTCATTTTATAATTTCAGTTATGTCACTAACTCCTGATATCCCTGAGGAACTATCACTACCTAGCACACCCGCTAGGCCTGCCACCCCAGGTCCTGGTACAGATGTGAATAACCCTGCATCCCTTAGATCATGGACCATACCACGTCTCACAGCAGAACTCAGAAGACGCTGCATCCCTTTCCCAGCTACGGCTAGGAAGGCGGAGTTGTTTAGGCTATTGAACACTACCACCGACAACTCCGAGGCAGGGGAAGGCCCTAGCGGGACCCAATTACCAGTTTTTCATGCTATGATGACGTCCCTTATGGCATCCATTGGCACAATAAGCGACAGGCTGGACAAATTGGAGGCCGGTGGTGCTAGTCAGTCCACTACAAACACGACAGTCACCACTCATCCTCTCACTAATACCTTGCCCGGTAATTATAGCTACGGCAATTATAGAGTATATTGATCCCTCGCATATGGTCCCAGCTCACCTTAAAAAGGACATTCTGGAGGGCAAGGACGTTAATCTAGCTTCATTGCTCATTGCCTCCCAGGATGTACTAGAGAACAGGACTTTTGCATATGGGGACATTTCGGTAGTACTAAGGGCTAGAGACCCTCGGCTGAACAAAAAATTGACCATCCCCGAATTTGTATTAGGGTTTGGGATTTATAGAGATGTATACTGCACTGTTTACCCCGGGAAAAGAGCAGAGCTGGATGCTTACATGCAAAAGATGGTGGATCTGGGGCACAAATACGGTGGTACGGCGTTTTACGATTGCCACCGTTCCTTCTCTGCAAAGGTGGCTGCAGCTCTGGCTCAATTCAATCTAAGCATACATTGGAATACGTTGGACACTGAGCTATTCTGCAGGCACTTTGCAGGCCTCAGACCCCCAACTTGTGCAGTAAGCTCATCAGCAACACACAGCACTAATTTCTGCCCGAATACGGCCGAGCAAAACCAATCAGCAACAAACCTCCAAAGACCTACTAAAGGTTTGAAAGATAAACTGGGAAGGGATATTGTCTTTTTAGGCAAATCCCAAGTGTGTAATAATTTTAATGCAGGCAATTGTGGTTTTAGCTCTTGCAGATTGATGCATGTATGTTCACACTGTTTTAGGGCCCATTCCAGGACAATGTGCCCAAATAAAGCTTTCCCTAAACCCTATCTCACGTGCGTGAACCTCAGCTTATTCACCGATTTGCTACATCTACACCCATCACGACATTTCAGTGACTCTCTCATAACAGGACTGTCGGAGGGCTTTCACACAGGGTTGATACATTTACCTACAGGCACACTGGAATGTGACAACCTACTATCCACACTAGATGACCCACAGAGGGTACATAAACTCATCATGACCGAGATGAACCAAGGGTTCTTGCTGGGTCCTTTCCTTTCACCACCCTTCACTTCTTGGAGAACCAATCCCATTGGGATTGTCACGGGGAAAAACTCACTTAAACCTAGACTGATCATTGATTTATCTACACCACATTCCTCAACGGTCCCTAGCCTAAATTCCCTCATACCTTCTGAAGAGTTTTCAATACATTACGCCACTATCGACCATGCCATTGTTGCTATCATTAAAGCAGGCACAGGGGCATGGTTAAGTAAAACGGATGTAGTGAATGCCTTCAAATTACTTCCCATGCAGCCCGCGCATTTTTGACACATTTAAATAATGTAAATGCCTCTCAGTTATTCACTATTTAGATGATTTCCTCACGATTGAGAACAACACATATAGTTACATAGTTACATAGTTACATAGCTGAAAAGAGACTTGCGTCCATAAAGTTCAGCCTTCCTCACATATGCTTTTGCTGTTGATCCAAAAGAAGGCAAAAAACCCAGTCTGAAGCGCTTCCAATTTTGCAACAAACTAGGAAAAAATTCCTTCTTGACCCCAAAATAGCAGTCGGATGTCTCCTTGGATCAAGCAGCTATTACCCCACTAATTAGAAATTGTATCCCTGTATGTTATGTTTTTGCAAGTATTTATCCAATTGCAACTTAAACATCTGTATAGACTGACAAAACCACCTCTTCCGGCAATGAATTCCATATCCTTATTGCTCTTACTGTAAAAAAACCTTTTCTTTGCCTTAGATGAAATCTCCTTTCTTCAAGCCTAAATGTGTGACCTTGTGTCCTATGTATAGCCCTGTTTATGAATAGATTTCCAGATAATGGTTTGTACTGGCCCCGAATATATTTGTATAATGTTATCATATCCCCTCTAAGGCGCCGTTTTTCCAAACTGAAGAGATTTCAATTTTTTAACCTTTCTTCATAACTAAAATGCTCCATTCCTTTTATCAATTTTGTAGCTCGTCTCTGCACTTTTTCTAGTGCCATGATATCCTTATTTAGAACAGGTGCCCAAAATTGCACAGCATATTCAAGGTGTGGTCTTACCAGCTATTTATAAAGAGGCAAAATTATATTTTCATCTCGAGAATTTATGCCCCTATTTATACATGACAAAACCTTACTGGCCTTAGCAACGGCAGATTGACATTGCATATTGCTACCTAATTTGTTGTCTATAACAATTCCCAAATCCTTCTCGTGTGTGGTTATCCCTAGTTCACTACCATTTAGGGTGTAAATTGCTTGTGCATTCTTAACCCCGAAGTGCATAACTTTGCATTTTTCTACGTTAAATTTAATCTGCCATTTTAGTGCCCAGTCCCCCAATCTATCCAAATCCCTCTGAAGCAAGGCAATATCCTGCTCACATTTTATTACTTTACAAAGTTTTGTGTCATCTGCAAACACTGATACATGGCTTTCAATGCCCATTTCAAGATCATTTATAAATATGTTAAATAGAAGCGTTCCCAAAACAGAACCCTGAGGGACACCACTTAACAACTCCAGCCCCACTTTTCAAAGACATGATAATGGTTTAAAAGCTTTGTTAGATCACGCACGTCACATTTCTCACCTGGCACTTTCTGTAAATATTAGGAACAGTTACGATAGGGCATTTCACATATTCAAGAAATTCATCACTGATTTCCACATCCACGACATGTTCACGTTAGAATCAATACTGGGTTTCACTTCCTTTTGCCACATTAACCTTAAACTATCATTTAACACGATAAAACTATACCTTACTGGAATTCAACATCACATGCTTATCCGACAACCCAACGCTACGGGTTTCCTGTCCTCATATCAAATCAAGACAGTACTGAAAGGCATAAAAAAATTGGACGCACATGTCCCCTCAAAACGCCTACCCATAGACAACAACATATTCCATGCACTAGTCAATTTGTTAGATTCCTCTCCTTTTGAGCCCAGGACGAATACGGTAATAAAGACAGCTATATATTTAGCCTTTTATGGCTTCCTCCGACCCAACAAATTCACGACTAAGACCATTACAACCCCCGACTACCTAAGAACTATGGACTTGGGGAAACATAACGACCATTACCTACTAATGTTAAAACAATTAAAAACCAGCACCATATGTCATACTATTACAATCCCCTTGTACCCTACTCATAACAAATGGTGCCCTGTACAGGTTTTTGACACTTATCTTCACTCACTCCACTGAACTGCATGGTAACGCTCTGATTACAACAAAGTTTATGCTTTATGTACGTCTACTATTGACTAGACTCGGCTTAAACCCTAGTCATTTCTCAGGTCATTCTTTTCGAATCGGGGCAGCATCTACAGCATCTGCTAATCACATACCCCCGCACATCATCAAGACAACGGGACGCTGGAAATCCTCAGCTTACACTCTCTACATACCCAATCCTGTAAAAGAATTAAGACTAGCTTTCTGTGACTTATCTAAATAAAGAGTATTGGTCACCGTATTATGTCTTATGGTATTTTATTTTTGCCCATTTTTTACAGGCCTACTGCTCTTTCGGCACACCACAACCGACTAGTTCCAACTCATTGATATTATGGTTATTATATGCTAGATTTCTGTATACGGCTATATTGCCCCGACTACAAATTATATATATATATATATAATTTGTAGTCGGGGCAATATAGCAATATAGCAATATATATGTAGTCGGGGCAATATAGCCGTATACAGAAATCTAGCATATAATAACCATAATATCAATGCGTTGGAACTAGTCGGTTGTGGTGTGCCGAAACCGACAGAGCAGTAGGCCTGTAAAAAGTGGGCAAAAATAAAATACCATAAGACATAATACGGTGACCAATACTCTTTATTTAGATATATACACACACACACACACACACACATACATACTCACTCATTTGACATAGGTGTCTGATAAAATGGTTAAATTAAAAGTGTCAAAATGCTCTTAGTTACATAGTCTGGTGGATGTACATGCTATAAATATATACTTTTTGTAGCGTTTTTGGATTCTGTGACTATAATTAAAGTTTTAATCTTCGCATTCCAAATTCCACTTGGTGTGTAGAAATGGTTAAATGTAAAACATGTGTTCACCATGTTTTAATATTTTATTCATATTAACTATTGCTTTATGTATACATACAAGGTATCAAAAGAAAGCCATAATTCTCCTTTAAAAATATATATATATAATATGTATGGGTGCACTTAAACAGAATGTGGGTAAATTGTTTTAGAATGAACGCATTGCAAAGGTGCCAAAAAGGCTTTGGTAACAACCATGTTGCAGCTTAAAAAAATCCTTCGTCCTTAAGGGGTTAATTTTTCTATTTAGGGGGGCCCTAACTAGTCTGAGATTAATTTGTAAAATAGAACAAAAAAAGGTTGCGCCTAAAATATACAGTAAAACATATAAGAGTGTATAATAAATAATATAAAATACAATTTAATATTAAATATTAAATGAAATATAAATGTATAATTGGCAATAGTCCAAAGCACTTATCATAAGTCCATAATGGTAGATGCCGTGTATAAGAACAGGGATCCTGAGGCGTAAAATGGGGTGTGTCTTCACAAAGGTGTCCTTGAAATCCAGTGAAGTAATATGTGAAGAAAAAAGCAAGAGGAACTCCAATGGCACAGTATATAGATGAATAAAATGGTAAATAAAATAAAAGTAGTCTTACTCACACTTTTCAGAGCTAGAACCTAGCTCTGATATAACGCACGTGAAGTGGAATAATCCCCACTCAAGGATATGCGGAGTAATATTGATTGGCGAGTATCTGGCTCAGATTCAACGTCCAAGTTGGTATTATTCGACCCAGGGAGATAAAATAAAGTATATAGTGCTCTCTGTATAGTAATTAAAAGGTATAAAAGGAGAATAAATATACTACTCACAGTATATAGAGCAGGCTTGTACTGCTCAATGTAGGCGCTTGGGTGGTATCATCCCCACCTAAGGATTCTTTAGGCTTCTCGTCAGGTAGATAGTATATGTATAGTCCGGTGAAAAAGAAATCAAAATGGCTATAAAATGTTTTATGCCAAAGTATTTTCTTTATTGTAAAATAATAAAAATTAATATCTAAACGCGTTTCGCCGCAAGGGCTTCTTCAAGTAGATAATAGTAAAGATTTTTTTTTTTTTAGATTAATTTGTGCTATTACTCGTTTCAAGTTAATTGCTACTACATCAACATAAGGCTAAATCTTACTATACCCAGATATTTACCACGTTCAAGGTGATAATATATACAGTTATCAATATGTAAAATGCCAATACACCAATTATTTACTACGTAATAATTTCCCATTTACACAGATATCTACCATAGATCAAATGTCAATATACCCTTAGATTTAACAAATACTAAATGCCAATACAAGTAATTTAAACAAATAAATAAAACATCCAGATATGTACCAAGGGTTAAATGTCCATTTACTCATATTTACCACACATTAAATACCCCCTCACTTAGATATTTACCACACATTAAATACCCCCTCACTCAGATATTTACCACACATTAAATACCCCTTCACCCAGATATTTACCACACATTAAATACCCCTTCACCCAGATATTTACCACACATTAAATACCCCTTCACCCAGATATTTACCACACATTAAATACCCCTTCACCCAGATATTTACCACACATTAAATACCCCTTCACCCAGATATTTACCACACATTAAATACCCCTTCACCCAGATATTTACCACACATTAAATACCCACTCACTCAGATATTTACCACAGATTAAATACCCATTTACTCAGATATTTACCAAACATTAAATACCCCCTCACTCAGATATTTACCACACATTAAATACCCCCTCACTCAGATATTTACCACACACATTAAATACACCTTCACCCAGATATTTACCACACATTAAATACCCCCTCACTCAGATATTTACCACACATTAAATACCCCCTCACCCAGATATTTACCACACATTAAATACCCCTTCACCCAGATATTTACCACACATTAAATACCCCCTCACCCAGATATTTACCACACATTAAATACCCCTTCACCCAGATATTTACCACACATTAAATACCCCCTCACTCAGATATTTACCACACATTAAATACCCCCTCACCCAGATATTTACCACACATTAAATACCCCTTCACCCAGATATTTACCACACATTAAATACCCCTTCACCCAGATATTTACCACACATTAAATACCCCTTCACCCAGATATTTACCACACATTAAATACCCCTTCACCCAGATATTTACCACACATTAAATACCCCTTCACCCAGATATTTACCACACATTAAATACCCCCTCACTCAGATATTTACCACACATTAAATACCCCCTCACTCAGATATTTACCACACATTAAATACCCCCTCACCCAGATATTTACAACACATTAAATACACCTTCACCCAGATATTTACCACACATTAAATACCCCCTCACTCAGATATTTACCACAGATTAAATACCCATTTACTCAGATATTTACCAAACATTAAATACCCCCTCACTCAGATATTTACCACACATTAAATACCCCTTCATCCAGATATTTACCACACATTAAATACCCCTTCACCCAGATATTTACCACACATTAAATACCCCTTCACCCAGATAATTTCCATACATTAAATACCCCTTCACCCAGATATTTACCACACATTAAATACCCCTTCACCCAGATATTTACCACACATTAAATACCCCTTCACCCAGATATTTACCACACATTAAATACCCCTTCACCCAGATATTTACCACACATTAAATACCCCCTCACTCAGATATTTACCACACATTAAATACCCCCTCACCCAGATATTTACCACACATTAAATACACCTTCACTCAGATATTTACCACACATTAAATACCCCCTCACTCAGATATTTACCACACATTAAATACCCCTTCACTCAGATATTTACCACACATTAAATACCCCCTCACTCAGATATTTACCACACATTAAATACCCCCTCACTCAGATATTTACCACACATTAAATACCCCCTCACCCAGATATTTACCACACATTAAATACCCCTTCACCCAAATATTTACCACACATTAAATACCCCTTCACCCAGATATTTACCACACATTAAATACCCCTTCACCCAGATATTTACCACACATTAAATACCCCTTCACCCAGATATTTACCACACATGAAATACCCCTTCACCCAGATATTTACCACACATGAAATACCCCTTCACCCAGATATTTACCACACATTAAATACCCCTTCACCCAGATATTTACCACACATTAAATACCCCTTCACCCAGATATTTACCACACATTAAATACCCCTTCACCCAGATATTTACCACACATTAAATACCCCTTCACCCAGATATTTACCACACATTAAATACCCCTTCACCCAGATATTTACCACACATTAAATACCCCTTCACCCAGATATTTACCACACATTAAATACCCCTTCACCCAGATATTTAAAACACATTAAATACCCCTTCACCCAGATATTTACCACACATTAAATACCCCTTCACCCAGATATTTACCACACATTAAATACCCCTTCACCCAGATATTTACCACACATTAAATACCCCTTCACCCAGATATTTACCACACATTAAATACCCCTTCACCCAGATATTTACCACACATTAAATACCCCTTCACCCAGATATTTACCACACAGTAAATACCCCTTCACCCAGATATTTACCACACATTAAATACCCCCTCACTCAGATATTTACCACACATTAAATACCCCCTCACTCAGATATTTACCACACATTAAATACCCCCTCACCCAGATATTTACAACACATTAAATACACCTTCACCCAGATATTTACCACACATTAAATACCCCCTCACTCAGATATTTACCACAGATTAAATACCCATTTACTCAGATATTTACCAAACATTAAATACCCCCTCACTCAGATATTTACCACACATTAAATACCCCTTCATCCAGATATTTACCACACATTAAATACCCCTTCACCCAGATATTTACCACACATTAAATACCCCTTCACCCAGATATTTACCACACATTAAAAACCCTTTCACCCAGATATTTACCACACATTAAATACCCCTTCACCCAGATATTTACCACACATTAAATACCCCTTCACCCAGATATTTACCACACATTAAATACCCCTTCACCCAGATATTTACCACACATTAAATACCCCCTCACCCAGATATTTACCACACATTAAATACCCCTTCACCCAGATATTTACCACACATGAAATACCCCTTCACCCAGATATTTACCACACATGAAATACCCCTTCACCCAGATATTTACCACACATGAAATACCCCTTCACCCAGATATTTACCACACATGAAATACCCCTTCACCCAGATATTTACCACACATGAAATACCCCTTCACCCAGATATTTACCACACATTAAATACCCCTTCACCCAGATATTTACCACACATTAAATACCCCTTCACCCAGATATTTACCACACATTAAATACCCCTTCACCCAGATATTTACCACACATTAAATACCCCTTCACCCAGATATTTACCACACATTAAATACCCCCTCACTCAGATATTTACCACACATTAAATACCCCCTCACCCAGATATTTACCACACATTAAATACACCTTCACCCAGATATTTACCACACATTAAATACACCTTCACCCAGATATTTACCACACATTAAATACCCCCTCACTCAGATATTTACCACAGATTAAATACCCATTTACTCAGATATTTACCAAACATTAAATACCCCCTCACTCAGATATTTACCACACATTAAATACCCCCTCACTCAGATATTTACCACACATTAAATACCCCTTCACTCAGATATTTACCACACATTAAATACCCCCTCACTCAGATATTTACCACACATTAAATACCCCCTCACCCAGATATTTACCACACATTAAATACCCCCTCACTCAGATATTTACCACACATTAAATACCCCCTCACTCAGATATTTACCACACATTAAATACCCCCTCACCCAGATATTTACCACACATTAAATACCCCTTCACCCAGATATTTACCACACATTAAATACCCCTTCACCCAGATATTTACCACACATTAAATACCCCTTCACCCAGATATTTACCACACATGAAATACCCCTTCACCCAAATATTTACCACACATGAAATACCCCTTCACCCAGATATTTACCACACATGAAATACCCCTTCACCCAGATATTTACCACACATTAAATACCCCTTCACCCAGATATTTACCACACATTAAATACCCCTTCACCCAGATATTTACCACACATTAAATACCCCTTCACCCAGATATTTACCACACATTAAATACCCCTTCACCCAGATATTTACCACACATTAAATACCCCTTCACCCAGATATTTACCACACATTAAATACCCCTTCACCCAGATATTTACCACACATTAAATACCCCTTCACCCAGATATTTACCACACATTAAATACCCCTTCACCCAGATATTTACCACACATTAAATACCCCCTCACTCAGATATTTACCACAGATTAAATACCCCTTCACCCAGATATTTACCACACATTAAATACCCCTTCACCCAGATATTTACCACACATTAAATACCCCCTCACTCAGATATTTACCACAGATTAAATACCCATTTACTCAGATATTTACCAAACATTAAATACCCCCTCACTCAGATATTTACCACACATTAAATACCCATTTACTCAGATATTTACCAAACATTAAATACCCCCTCACTCAGATATTTACCACACATTAAATACCCATTTACTCAGATATTTACCAAACATTAAATTCCCCCTCACTCGGATATTTACCACACATTAAATACCCATTTACTCAGATATTTACCAAACATTAAATACCCCCTCACTCGGATATTTACCACACATTAAATACCCATTTACTCAGATATTTACCAAACATTAAATACCCCCTCACTCAGATATTTACCACACATTAAATACCCATTTACTCAGATATTTACCAAACATTAAATACTCATTCTCCCAGATATTTACCACAAGTTAAAACTCCAATACATGTTCAATCTGTGGTAAATATTTGCATGTACACCTATTTATCCCTTGGTAGATCTCTGGGTGTTTTTTTGTGTGTGTTTTTTTATTTTTTATTTTATTTTATCCATTCATTAAACTATTTACCACATGTTAAAAGCTCCAATACACCTCTATATTTACCAAATATTAAACACTAGTATACCTAATGTTTACCACAGATTTAATGCTAAAAATAACTAAATTAAGTAATTAAATGCTTAACACCTACAGAGTTATCCACTAAAGTGATAATTGTTGGACATTTAAAGTGAATTTCAAATTAAGACCAAAATAGTTGAACTGGAAGTGTTTTACAAATCAGTTATGCCCCCGGTTTAGCTAGTTTGGCCTTAAATGTCAAATTCTCTTTGAATTTCCAGCAATTCTCACGGGGACAGGTTGAGGTAAACTCACCTCCCTGCACCCAGCGGTGCAGTTACCCTCAGGATTATTAGCAAATTATGCTACAAACACACATATTTACCACAGATTAAATGGATATATTACAAAATTATCCTGGGTGCATAATAATAATAATAATAATAATAAAGTTGCTCACTTTTTGTTTTATAAACTACATAAATTAATTACAGCTCTTATATAACTTTTATCCACAATCTAGTACAGTAAAAAAAAAAAATAATAATAAGCCACTTCAACACATAAGAGAAAAAGGAGAAAATGAATGAATAAGGAAAAAGTAATCTCAAAACAAGTCCCATATAATTCAGGGTTAAAGATTAAAAATCAACCATAGTACAGGTACTACGATCCGATAAAGTGCAATATTTGGTTGTATTGAGATAAAGTTGGATTTAGTTCATCTTACACTTTGTTAAATTTAGTGGATGTAATACTGAGAGTTTTCTAGACTATTTTTTTTATTTTATTTTAAACTTTTGGATTATATTAGACCATTATGCTGACATACTTAGATTTTTACCTCACTTCAGGTCCTGCATACACAGATATTTTCCACAAATACAATGTACACTTTGGTAATCTCACAAATCTTGTTACATTTTGTCTATGTATTTTGTTCTGGAATTTTAGCAATAAATAAAATTCTATTTAGGCTGATACCTTCTCAGTCTGGTTTCTGATCACAATGTATCAGTCCTGCAGGTAAATGCTGTTCTTGTAGTCCCAGGATGTACTCTGTGTCCTTTTAACACACATTAAAATGTTGATCTTTCTTTAACCAATGAGATATACTATTACATCCAACACACAGGAGGTGTATGAGAACTCTGATATGATTGCACCATTTTGAGTCAGTTTGTTCATTACTACTGATTAAACTTTCAGTTCAGTCTACACCCCCCCCCCCCCCCTCCTGCATAAATATATAGTAGCAAGAATAGTTGGCACCTGGATATATATTTTTATTATTATTAGTTATAAAGCGCCAACAAACTCCAAAGCGCTCAACAATAGGTGCTTTTTTTTTATGTTTTTTTTTGTTTCCACGAATAAACTGGGAAGTGTGTAGAAATGGCAAGTCAATTGTATATTTTAGACTGAAATAGCTGAATGAGGAGGAAAATAAATGTACAAGCCAGTTATTTGTCTAGACTGACTTTGCAATTCCTTTGTCAGTTCTCAGCAAATTCCAGTTTAGCGAATAACACTGATCATTTTTCTGTCTCTCTTGAGGATCTATTCAATAAAATGGCGAATTAAATCTGTAATTGGAAAATTTAGACTAAAGTGACTGCATCGGAAATAGTCTTCGAATCAGCTGGCGCCTACCTGGGTATATTGGAGCAAAAGTTGCAATTTGGTTTTCGACTCATCACAGTTCAATAAACTCTTTAGTGTGTGACTGTCCATAATTTCACCCTCAACTCAGAGATATAAGGGGTCTTGTGATAAATTAGGAGGGAGATGGAAGTGTAGTGACAAGAAGGTACTTCATCATCTTCAGGTAAAACGTCAGGACTATAAAATGAGTATTATTCATACTATTTGAATTTGTGGTAGCAGGAAAGCGAACAACTGACTCAATCTCAATTGCCCCTCAGGTTTAGATTATTCAAAGGGGCGGTCAAACCATTTATTTTTTTAATCAAGGCTGCATGAATCAACATAGCATTTTCAGTCATACCTCAGATGCCTTTAATTGTTAGTGTATAATGGCTTTTATGAGAGGTGAAGCATGCACCTCGTTTTGTATTCCAGAGATAAGCAAATCCTGAACTGGAACTACCACTCTGCTTTACCAGCTGCAATAGGTTAAAGCAAATTTTACTTCTGTAACATTTGAGGCACAGGAATTGTCATAGCCCATAATTTACTAAAAAGCAAATAAGTGCACTGCAGCAACTCCCATCATGTGCTGAACAATGTATATCAAGGGAGTGCAATTCCCATCATACTATGAGACAGCACTTGACAAAGGAGCCAGCTAAAAAAGTTAGGAGCCTGTTTTTTTGTTGTTGTTTTTTTTAAATGAACAATGCTTAATTTTCGATGACAAAAATAACATCTTAATGTAGTGATTCTAGTGTATATATGTCTGGTGTTTATAGCCTGTCCCTGCAGGCTTCTCAATGTAAACATTCCTATTCAGAGGTAAAAAAAAATTAAAAAAAAATTGAGTAAAAACACTGCCTCTTTCATGCGAACAGAAGGGGGCAAGTCACCTAAATAGTTAAACACTACTGTGTTCCTGACAAAATGTAAATTTACACATAAAGAAGACTAGAACCAAACGTCATGAGCACTTGACTTGTGCAGATAATGGATATATTCTGATGTTACATACCAGATATTTTATGCAATGTATCAGGTTTTTCACTTGGATTTTGGTGGCCATGAACATACTTTGTATTTTTAGAATTAAAGTACCAATACTCACACACTCACTGACCGACATACACACACACACACACACACACTCACTGACAATCACACACACTCACAAATTACAAGTTTTATTTTATATCCACATGGCCTCTTTACATTTGGGAGTCCAGTAGAGCTGCTACGATCCTGTTTTCTTCCTGCTCTTAGATTGCCAGCGAGCCAGCTATTGTGCCTTTCATGACCAGCAGCACACTGCCCTGTCCTACTCTCAACCTCAGGGACCCCTAAAGTTCCATCATTGCACCGGCAACAGGCTGAAAAACACCTTGTCGCCATGGCGGCCTGGGATTTGTCGAGCCCCAATATGTGCAAACCTTATCTAGCAGGTTAAAAACTGTAGTTTCACATCATTTTGTGAGCAATATACTACAAACTACAATTCTCACAATCCATGAGCAATTTATGCAACTAAAATGTAATTTAAAACAAAACAATGTATCATGTTTACACAGACAGATATTTTGAAAAGAACACTATAGGGCCAGGAACACCAACGTGTATTCTGGACCTTATAGTGTTAAACTAAGTATTTAGGTAGCTGCCCCCTCCCTCCCTCTCCCCCTCTTTATTTCCCTAAAAATATTTTTTACTCACCTTTATTACAGTGCCCCGCCCTGAATCCACCTCCATCAGAATTGATAATCTCAGCCAATCACAATGCTTTCCCATAGATAAGGGGTTAAATGGCAGTTCAAAACAACAACTGATTTAGGGAACACTCCAGCATTTTTTTATTTTTTCATTTTAGATAACCCACAAAGAAAGCAGTCAAATATATTTTTTTCTGCATGTTTTCCTTGGTCTCCTGTATGCAGCTTTTGCGAGCCCACCCCTATTTCCAAGACACAGGCTTTCAGTTTGTGTCGGGTAACACTCCTATCAGAGGAGTCCCAATGAGAAGCCTCGGTGCTGGAGCCGCAAGGACATGTGGACAAATTAACAGCTTTCTAAAGCTTCTCAATGAGATTACGGAAGAGGGATCGTCATGCGCGCTCTAGCCAAGCAGGCGTGCCACTGCCGTTAGCTCTGTGGAACTAACGGAAGCTGAAGAAAACCTCCCAGCTGTCTGAGATTTGGCCGGGAAACTTTTTTAACGTTTATTTATGAAATTGCAAATTTCTATTGAAATCAGCACTTTTATAAACTGTCCAGAATTTTTTTCAAAATGACAGACTCCAGGCACGTAAAGCACTTCAACAATCTGAAATGCTTTACTTGTCTGGAGTGTTCCATTTATGTTATTTTTTTATTGTGACAATGCAGCCATGGTGAAATTGCCATTGTTTCAGTGTCTTGGTGGTCATCTTGCAATTCCATTACCATTTTCAAACCCTCCGTTATAGTTACTGATTAAAAAAAAAAAAAAAACAAAGGCTACAGAGAACATGTCAGCAGCCAATAGAATTTGGTAATTTTGCAGTCATGTATTCCGCTCTGCAGGACACAGCTCTTTGAACTCGCTAATAAAGCTCTGTACCAAAAAGGTAGCTGGATTTTTTTTTTAAATAAAAGAAACCGCTCAACAAAAATTATAAGATGGTGCATAGAATATTTCTAATGATAGTGCCACTTTAAAGATCTTCAGCACATTCTAGATCTAGAGTGTCTTTTCGTTATTGCTTTAGGGATTTGCGAACTTTTTTTTTTTAAATTGAGTAATGGTTATCTTTATCTTCCTTACTAATCTTGCACGAATTTAGGTGGGTGTTTCACGTTTAACTTTGTTCAGTTTATTCTGTCTTGTATGTTAATTATCACGAATTGCAGCCTCCGTTTTATTCACAATTATTGTATGCACAATATCTCAGGTTCCCCCGTGTGCGTAAAAAGATTAGAAAAGGCTGTGTTGTTTGTGTATGTTTTAGATCTATAACCTTGTAATTTCATTTTAATGGATTTGCTCCACATGCCATTTCTGAAAAATCTCTGTGTACTCTTTCTGGTAAAAAGAAATACTGCTATTTATATCCAGCACCTGGGAACTGCAAATCTCACCATTCTGGGCATTATTTATATCCAACACCTCGGAATTCCAAATTCTACAATGATGGGCAGAATAAATACTATTTCCAGTTATGCTGCAGAAAAATGCTTCTTTACTCCATAATGGCAATCCGATTTCTCCTTGAATCAACAAACTCTTCACATACAATACATATTAATTATATCCTTAAATATTCTGCTTTTTTTCACAAAAAAAGAGACAATCAAAGCCTTCTTTTAAAAAATATCTATATAATCTTATCTGACAATCTCTTCAGGTAGAGAATTTCAAATCTGTATTATTCTTACTGTAAAGATCCCTTTCCTCTGCTGTCAACAAAAATGGCTATCTTCCAGTCTCAATGGGTGACCTCTTGTCTGTTGTATATTACGGCTAATGAACGGGTTAGCACATAGCAGTTTGTACCGACACTGTATGCACTGATTAGCCCTAACATTAAAGGGATTCTCCAGTGCCAGGAAAACTGGATCCTGCAGTGCCCCCCTCCCTCCCATCCCCCATCCCATGTTGCTGAAGGGGTTAAAACCCCTTTCAGTGACTTACCGGAGTCCAGTGCCAATGACCCTCGGCGCTGGGTCAAGCTCCGCCTACTCTCCTCCCCCGCTGACGGGGGAGACCTAATGCGCATACGCTGCAATGGCAGTGCACGCGCATTAGACCTACCCATAGGAAAGCATTATTCAATTCTTTCCTATGGGGATTTCGGTGACGCTGGAGGTCCTCACAAAACGTGAGGACGTCCAGCGTCATATAACACACTTATCGTGTTCTAAGAACATGGAAGTCCCTCTAGTAGCTGTCTTGTAGACAGCCACTAAAGGAGGACTTAAGCCTGCAAGGTAAATATTGCAGTTTATGAAAACTGCAATAATTACACTTGCAGGGTTAATGGTAGTGGGAGTTGGCACCCAGACCACTCCACTGGGCAGAAGTGGTCTGGGTGCCTGGAGTGTCCCTTTAAAACTACTGACAGGTGAAGTGAAGTGAATAACATTGATTATATCATTACGATGGCACTTGTCAAAGGGTGGGGTATATTGGGCAGCAAGTAAACAGTCAGTTCTTGAATTTCATGTGTTGGAATCAGGACAATTTGGGCAAAGGAAAAGATCTGAATGTCTTTGACAAGGGCCAAATAGTGATGGCTAGACGACTGTGTCAGAGCATCTCCAAAACGGCAAGTCTTGTGCATTTTTACCGGCTTGCAGTGGTTAGTACCTACCAAAAGTGGTGCAAGGAAGGACAACCAGTGAATCAATGTCAAAGTCATGGAAGCTCAATGCTCATTGATGCACGTGGGGTGTGAAGTCCAGCCCGTCTTGTCCGATCACACAGAAGAGCTAATGTAGCTCAAATAGCTGAAAACGTAATGCTCGCCATGATAGAAAGGTGTCAGAACACACAGTGCATCGCAATTGCTGATTATTGGGCTTAGTTGCCAAAACATGTGGCTATTATTGGTGCAAATTCAACCCACTCTGATATAGTAGAAACTACACTTCTGCATCACGTGGTTTATTTTCATCCAATGAGGATTTCAAGGATCGGCTTAGAATTCTGGGTGTGGGTTAGCCTAATAATGTTTTTATATAGATATATTGTTGTTTTAATTTCAGGGCTGTAATAGAGAACCGTGGTTTGCTAAATCTACCTCCTGCTAATCATATCACGGTTAGGGTCATTAAATGCCCCATTAAAAAAAAAAAAATAGGAAAGGCAATATATACATATTGCAAGGTTTAATGGTAAGACAACCCCCCTGTTGGTCTAGGTACTTGTATGTTTCTGGAACACTGGGCCCAGCTGAGATATGTCTAAATGTCTGCAATTTCCTAATTTGCCTTCAGGATATATCACTGTTGTGTTTCAGTACTATCTGTGGGATTACATATATTTTATGTGTTGTAATTTTCTAAATCTGTTTTTTTTTCTTTCTCTCAGTTTTATTACTTACATGGTTTAATCTCACATTGCCTCTTTGTATTATGACTATCTATTGGATTATGTATCCCACACTGGGAATGTAAACATGCTTGTTGACATTCAGATTGGAGATTCTGCAGGAGATAAAGAAACATGCCCCAGGTTCTGCTACTGATTTGCCGTAAAGTACAGACAGACGTGTCACATTCCTCTTGGTTGTATAACCTATACTGCAAAAACATAGTGGATTACAGAAAGGTCTGGGCTGGCCACAGTGGCCAAATGCCTGGTAGGCTAATTCATGGCTGCAGACTATAGTCTTATTTCTTCCTCCTTCAATGCCAGTGAGACATCACATGGAACACTGCTGGCCCAGTGGCTCGCTGCCTCCTCTCTTACTCTGTGTTTGCCACACAAGTAAAGGCTTGCAGCTGCCACCCAGCCTTGTGCAGAGAACAGCATCCGCTATGGGGTCCTCCACTATGGAGGCAATCTCACAGATTATCAAGACTACATGCAAGCAAGACTCAAAGATTAAATGCACAAAGAATGATATAGGAACATGGGACATATTCTGTTCTCTTAGGGAGTTGGCATATCATGGATTGCATGGGGAACAAAATGGGGCAAGGAAGCAGGATAGCATCTACTGCTGGTGGATCCAGTCTGAGCTGGGGGGGGGGGGTGAAATATGAGGTTTGACAGCTTGTTTTCTCTCTCATCATATCCCACATATATCTAAGTGTCTCAGTATGAATCTGTGAGAGTGCGGTTATGGCTAATAACTCAAGTGAGAATTATTGGGAATTCAAAGTGAATTTTAAATTTAAAGTGTTACTCCAACCAAAAATAAACTATTTTTTTTTTTTTTTTTTTGCATGGAGTAACCCTTGCCGAAAAAAAAAAAAGGCACCAATCTATCTCACACCGAGGCCAAGTTCTCCCTCATCCCGATCCTCCTCCGGTCATGTGACTAACTCCCTGATGGGGAAGGACATTCCAGAGGACAGGCTGAGGGGAGAACCTGGGAGGCAAAGAAGGGCTATGAAAGCTGATGCACAGAATTCACATTAGCCAGCCAGGAACTGTTGCTCTAAGCTGGCTAATGATGCCGCTTAGGTGGTTTTATCACCAGCAGCTATGTGCATTAACTCTGGATATGCAGTGTTACTCAGTGAAACACTGCACATATTACTATTATTACTGGCATCTATAAAGCGCCAACATATTCGGCAGCGCTGTACATACAGACTCCAAGCACCATGACCACTTCATATCACTGCAGTGATCAAGGTGCTTAAAGTAATCATCTAAGGCCAAAAAATGGAAAACATTCTTCATGTCCACTAAACTTCCACTTCTGTATCATTGACCTTAAAATTGAAATTCACTTTAGGTTCCCCAAAATTCTCACACGAAAAGAGGTTTAAGGGACTCTCTTAGCACCAATCTCAAGATGATTTTTCAATGTTTTAAACAATGGTTTAATTGCAAGATACTCAGCGTTTCCATTTTAATTTAGATATTTTGGCCTTTGTCAATTCTTTACAAGTTGGCTTTAATAAATAAACTGTGCACTCTCATCCTTTCGACCTCAAGCAATCTAGTACAGTTTTCTCGCTCTCTGAGATCCTATTCAATAAGAAATGGCACGCATATATTTTACAATAATTCTTTTGCTGCCACGCCTTTAAAATCATGTACCAAAATGAAGGTAGAAATTGCACAAATGTATTTAGATAAATATAGGATCTACTTTATAGCATATTATGTTATAATTCAAATTGTCTGTATCACATTTCTGAAAAAAAAAAAAGCTAAATTAGAGACTGCGCAAAGCAGAATAAGTAAAGTGGTGCTTGATATGAGCCAGTGCTAAGGAGATAACTCTTCACATTTATACATTTATACATCAGAGAAAGAAAATTATATATAATTAAAGTTTTGTATGTACGGCGAAAAAAAAAAAAAAACATTGACTCTTTGTAAATGTACTGTGTGGAAAGACGAGTCGTCTGAAATAATTTCAGAGAGAAGCTTCTCAAAATGAATTTCTCATATTCAGAAAAGTCCCAAATTGTCAGCAAATTATGGGGATGTTAAAGGGCTATTCCAGCCACCATTATCATTTCTGCTTTTACAAGTGGTCAGGGTGATAAAGTCTGTATGTTAAGCATTTCAGCTTGAAACGCTGAAAACCAGAGATATCTTCACTTTTGTGTCAGGTACTGCTTACACCGCCAGCACACGTGACTTGGGAAGCTCGGACCTCCGTTCCAGGAAGTCTCATTAAAATTCGGTGGAAATATTACGTGTGACATTAGCATGCTGGTGACAGATGTAATGATTTTGTCCCTTGCAGGCAGTGTGTCTGCAAGGTGAGCCCTGCTCTCCCCTTCCCCTCTCTCGCTCTCTTTGTGTGTTCCCTCCACCTACCTCCATTGGCACTGCTTTTATTAATTTTTTTTCCCAAATCTCCCTCCCCTTGCTTGCTCAGAGCATGCGCATGTGCTCTGAGCCAGTGAAACGGTCCAATCAAATGGTTCTCTATGAGAAGAATTTGTTTGGACTATACGAGGGAGTCAGTGATGTCAGACGGGGGTAGAGAGCAGCGCCAGGTACTTTACCCGGCTCTGGATTTCAGGTAACGTTATTGCTCCATATTAAACTATATCATGGAGCGGGGACTTAATTAGCAATGCCCAATAGGGCATGCTAAACCATAAAAGGGTTTAGCTTAAAAATACTGAAACAACACTATAAGCTGTTGTGTACTTGTTGAATGGTAATGCTGGGTTGAATAAGAGGCCATGGGTCAGACTAGATGCCTTGGTACTTGACCTGCAAACCCAAAAGAAATTGCAATTTTAAGTTCTCATAGTGCAGATGGTGATACACATCATATGACAAGAATGAATGTGGTGTGGGTTGGCAAAAGGATTGTGAACTATCCAATATTCTGGATTTTTTACTACCGTATGTTGATCAATGTAGTCTTTACAGTGTTTAGACTGTGGCAGTCAAGTGACAAGAAAGCGTGTGATTTCTTAGTATTCCGGTAGAAGCATTATGTGTGAGGAAGTTATGTCTACAGGCAATACAAAGCACTACAGCAAATATCATTACCAGGAAACTGAAATACAAGCACATCTCGTGCGAAGTCAAAAGATCGCACTGGCCTCAAAAGAAAAAATACACATCCTTCAAACAGATTACGTATGAAGTGAGTGTTTTTTTTTTTTTTCTATCATTATCTTCTTTCCTCAAGAGCAGTACCTATCAGGGTCAAACGAATTAAGGAGGCAAAAATAGGTTTGGAACACGGTGCCCCTAGCCATCAGAACAATTGAGGACCATTCCACATTTCAAAATAAACTGAAGATATGGTTCTTGATGATCTTCTCCTATCAATACTAACCTTTATTTTCCTCCATCCATCCTTTCCCTCTCTATCTATACTGTATAAATCTTCTATATCCCCCTTCTGCCTTACAGTCCCCAAGTGTATAACATCAGGCATTGCTCTGTTTATCCACTATATAAAGCCATTAACCGATAAAAAGGCCTATGTTTTGGTAACATCACTGGAACAGTCTGTAAACATGTAGAAGCAGTGGCAATATTATTATTATTATTATTATTATTATTATTATTGCCATTTATATTGCGCCAACAGATTCCGTAGCACTTTACAATATTATGAGAGGGGATTTAACTATAAATAGGACAATTACAAATAAACTTACAGGAACAATAGGTTGAAGAGGACCCTGCTCAATCGAGCTTACATTCTATAGGAGGTGGGTGTAAAACACATTAGGACAGGAATTTGCAATCAAATAAGGTGGGCTGCCCTTTAGGAGAGGGCAAGAGACAGGTATGTGAGGTAAGGGTTAGTCTTGGAGGCCATAAGCTTTCCTAAAGAGATGGGTTTTAAGGCACTTCTTAAAAGATGCAAGACTAGGGGAGAGTCTGATGGCGGTAGGCAGGCTATTCCATAGGAAGGGAGCCGCCCGCGAGAAGTCCTGCAAGCGTGAGTTGGCCGTACGGGTGTGGACAACGGACAGGAGGTGGTCACGGGCAGAGCGGAGAGACCGAGAAGGGACATACCTATGGATCTGTGAGGAGATATACGAGGGGCTAGAGTTGTTCAGTGCTTTATAGGTGTGAGTTAGTACCTTGAATTGACTCCTATAGCATACAGGAAGCCAATGTAAGGACTGGCAGAGGGGTGAGGTGTGAGAGAAACGACTAGAGAGGAAAATCAGTCTAGCAGCATAAGTGAAGATTAGGTCAAGGGTATTGCCAGCTACATGGGTGGGATAATTTGCCCACTGCGATAGCCCGAGGGAGGAAGTAATTGAAAGTAGTTGCTGCAGAGGTCAAAGGTGGGTTTATAGGAATATTGAAGTCCCCGAGAATTAGGGATGGAATGTTAGAAGAGAGGAAATAGGGTAGCCAGGCAGCAAAGTGGTCAAGGAAGAGAAGAGGGGAACCAGGGGGGCGGTAAATAACAGCAATGTTAGCAGAGAAGGGTTTGAAATGGCGAATTGAATGTATTTCAAATGATGATGGGAAAGAGAGGGGAGGGGGGGATGGGAAGAGGTTTAAAGGAGCAGTGAGGGGAGAGGAGAAACCCATCACCACCACCTTTACATTCAGAGTTTCTTGGGTTGTGGGTAAGTATTGTATTGCTTCAGTCTGGTACTATAACTTCCATCTTCGATAAAGGTATCGGAGCGTATACATGACACAAAGTATTTCCTCTCTGTACTATGCCCTTTTGTCATCTACCTTGTATTTTTCCACCCACCATTAGACTCCATGGAGCAAATAAGAAAGCCTTGATTGTGGCTTTAACAAATGTCATGCAATACATATTCACACCCCTAGGACATTGGCACACTTTCTAGTATTTTAATCCACAAACAGAATGAATGTATGCATTTTTTTGAATAGTATAAACATATCACTTCAAATTATCACTTTAAAAATTGTTGCTACTAAAGTTTAATACAATAAAATTTCTTTCTTTGCTGCATTCATCCCTATTGATATAATACCAATTGCCCACGGAAGTTGAAAAACAAGTTGAAAGGGGTCCACTTGTGCGTAATTAAACTGGCATATGATAGCAAAAAAAAAACAACAAAAAAAAAACACATATCTGGAAACCACAATAGTTTTTGGAGAAAATAAAAAGCACGAACACTGATAAGATGTGAATAACAAGTCTGCGATAAGGTTCTGGAGAACAAAATATAGCTCTGTACAGTGGATGTGATTGCTTTTGTAAGGCACTGTATGCATTTATTTCCTGATTTGATCTTTACATTAACATGTTTTGGATTTTCTTTTTTGGTTGGTATCATTTCATTTTTTACAAGGTGTTTTGGACCTTGTGTACTTCTATTTTTTACACAAATGTACATATGTTTTAAGATTCCTGATTAATCACAGGCACTTACCTGTTCATCTGTTGCTGGAACAAGAGTCCCCTTGAGATACATTGTATAAATCCAGCAGCCTTCTTTCAGTTGACTACATTTTTTGAATCTGATCTGAAAGTGTCTGTCAAACTGCTCCCCATACTCACACTCACTCTCACATAAGTGAAAAGTCAGTAATGGAGAACTTCTCCACCCATACCTGAAACTGTCTCTGTGTATTAATATATACAATTTAGGGTTTCTTTACAACCTTTAAGTGAGTTATTTGAGTAATTTGAGCTGGAAACTTACTGCACTGAGATGGTCAAATTATATGTACCATCAGGAAGAAACTGAGATAAATATATTGGCTTAGGTGCCTATTACAAGATATCCAAACACGTTCAAATTTACAGCAATAAACAATATTTTATCAGTAAAAAAAAAATAGCATGCAAAGTGTAGATAATATTACATTGAGCAGCATTAACGCTGAATTATCTGTCCAAAATAAAGGCAAAATGACAATATTGGTTGCAAATGCATATATGGCTGCAGTTTGCACAATCACCACTGGGTGTCAGTGTACCTGCACTATAATTAAAATGCAAGCCATGACAGCCACGGATTCAGACAGAGAATTCAAAGATACTGTCAATCAATGTTGAGAATTGTTTATCTTAAAACTGCACCAAAACAACCAAAAAGCACCAAGAGAATGCAAACAATAGCTCAGATTTAATTATACAAGAAAAGTGAGAGAAAGAACAAAATGAGATTTGAGGGTGTAAACTTACTGGCGTTACAGTTTATCCTGATACAGTCTAGATGGGAAAAAATAAATGAAAGATGAAATCGCATCCTTCAAGGTTACAGCTGCAGTCATCCAAAAACAGTTAAGTCCACCCTTCCGGGGACAGACACACGCAACAATAGTGGCCATTTTATATGTGAAATCATCGGGTGTGGGTGTACTGAGAGAGCCTGCGTGTTTGCAGAAATTCATGGCATATAAAATGTAAACAATGTATCACTATAGGTCTTCTTTACAAGTAAAATGGTGCAATGTATGTGGAGGTTGTGGGGTAAATGTAAGGATGTGTCCTAGGCTGGCATGCCAAGCCTAATGTGTGAAGGACTGTACAATTCTATAAAATGGCCACGTACAAACGACTAACCGCACGAACACATTGCTCCAGAAGTAATAGTCACCTCCAAAGGGGAAGCATTTGGGGTCTTAGCATAGTTAAGGAGCACAGAATCTGGGAATCCCCAGTATTTCCCCCTCCAAGACCCATTTAGGCTGCTGACGGTGGCATTGGAGAGCTGTAAGGGGTGAGGGATTTGAGAAGAAAGCTACAACTACTCTGAAAATGAGCAAACAGTCCAGCATTGGTTAAAGGTACATTCACTCTTACAGACTCCGAGCAGCAGGAATCTAGGAGAACCTGAGTTCTAGGTTTTAGTTGGCCGTGTTTAATAAACGTCCCCATTATTATCTCCCAAAATATAAATATGTTTAATATTATTCTCCTCATTGTTTTGAGCAAGCAGAATTTTTAGGAGAAATAGCTATAAGATTCTATGCCATAAATATGTGTAGATGGAATCAAAGCAGTAGGTGTAACCTGGTCAGTAATGTGAAACTGTATCTTTTTAGTAGTTAATTGTAGTTTACTTCAAGTAAGATTGAAGGCACCTTCCCAGACAGGAACGTACTATGGCACAGCATTATGGTATATGGCTCTGATGCTGTGTTTTGTAGGCAAAGAACATTAACCCAAGGTGGATTTTCTGGCTCTCTGTTGTTTCGTGCGATTAGGTTTGCTGTGTGTCGTCAACCGCAACAGAAAAGTGGGAGCAAACAGCCTCAGAGAACCTGTGAGATCAGCTGACAGTGGGGGGACGCGTCACAAAAAAGGGGTCTGGCAGTGCATCAAAAATGGATTAAAAAAATGTTTTGCAAAAAGTTAGGGCTTATGTGAGAGAAAATCAGAACCTCAGCCTTGCTAACAAAGGAAGGAACGTGACGGGAAATGGCGAGAGAGCTCATAAAGGGAATGGTGAAAAGGCTTGTAACAAAACATAAGGATAAGTGGGAATCGACATGGCAAGAGTTGATAAGGAGAGGTGACCGAGGAATGTGATCAGGAAAGGAAACAGCAACAGAATAGAAACGGGGAGGGGGGGGGGAGAATTGGTTAAGAAGAGAGAGAAAAATAAGTGGTCAAAGAGACGAGAGATAATCCGGAATCAAGATGGAGGGAGACAATGATGAAAGAAAAAAATAAATAAAAGGACAATAATCAGATTGTGAAAGAACATGTAAAGGACATGTTCAAAGTGAACTGTGATCAAGAAAGAGAGAATTTGAAATGATCAGAAAAGAAGATAATTACATGCTATTTAGAGCTTCTTTTTTTTCCAGCAGTGCAGTATCTATGAGGGACAGGCCTCACAGTGTCAATAACAGATGCTCTTTTTTCCTTAAAGGGTGGGTGGATGTGGTAAAAACAAACAAACAATAATGTTAAGGTTGGGTGTTCTGATCTTCATCTGACATGACTGTGAGTAACAGGGGTAACTGTGCTGGTGGTGTAGGCTCAACTCCTTTATATCTGGTATCAGATATTGTCTCGTGATGATTGCTGCTAAGCACATAGAGCGGCGGGGCTTTTCGCACACCCCCTACAAGCTGCTCAGCACGCTCTGTTCTCAAGGCTGTTTGCTGTACGGGCCGCAGGCTTCAGGCCTTTGAAGGGTAGTGAGTGCCATCTTTTGAAGTAACATGGCCGATGGAACAGGTTTAATAAACTTAAAAACACAGGGAGAGAAAGAGAGAGAAAGGAAGAAAGACAAGCACAAAGGCAACACAAATAACACCACACTGCACAGAGAACCGACTGCAGGAAAACAAGAAAGACCCAACACAGTCTCAGCACCCTCAAGTGGGCCACACTCCTCCTGGATAAAAACTATTAATTCAGGGTATGAGACATGTGACATGGCACACTTCGGAAAAAAACAGACCATAAGCTGGTTGGTGTGCAGTCACTTATCAGAGACTGTTTTGGGTGGGAAAAGCGACAGAAAAGGCATGAGGAAAAGGTGAATTAACACATTAATATGGGTTAGAGCGAAAGGAAACCACCCCAGCAATGTACAAGGGACAATTTGGTTTTTTTCTAGACAAACTGTACTTTACTATATGATTCCCAATACAGTTACTGATCAAAGACCTGTCAATAGTAAACGTGAGGCTCAGCTATCTGGAAATCTGATCACATATACAGACTACAGAACCATAATTGGCTCTCAAACATGGGTACTCGGAAAAAGTTGCATAAAAATCTATGGATCAGAGAGAGAATACTGGAGACAGGCAGAGCAAAACAGCTGGTGCAGAGAAGGGCACCATCCTCAATTTAACTGCAGTGTCAATCTCTACCGAATGCGTCCAATAAAGTGCCAGCCTTGGGAGACTGCAGTTCTAGACAGAAATATATAATAACAGGCCAGGCTCTACAACACCCCGTTCTAACATTGAGAAAACAATATATCACATTAACATTCTATAATGAAATGCACCAGCCTTCGAAATTGACACTTTATTGAATACACCTAGTAAAGCCTTCCGCAGATCACCATGAGCCTCTACATAATGCACTCAACATCAAAGGTTGCATAATCCATTCCTACACAGCCCGTCGGTTCACAAATGTAGGATTATCCAATGTTGTTACTGTGGGAATACTGACAAAACATGGATCATGGAAATGTAACAATATGGGAACAGCTGCCAAAGGCCAGCCTTAAACTCTAAACAACACAGTCGAGCCTCTGCGAAAAAGACCTCAACATTCTACACAATAGCTATCCTTAACCTGAGCTAAAGCATTTTAATAAAAAGTTTTTACAGAATGCAGGCCAAGTTCCAACTACTAGACAATACGGCCACAATCTCCTACAAAGAGCAGGCTGTGCCTCTACACATTACTGTATGACTGTTTACATGCCCTAATTGCTACCGAACAGAACCTGAATATGCAGAATACAAAAAAGAAATACAAAACAACACAGACCTTATAGAAGTCAGCCTGAACACAATACAATCCCATTCCCTCCATAACACTGTATGAACTTCTACCTGAGCCTTAATATCACTCTTCGTGCCTACCAAATGTTCAGGATTTAGGCTTTCCCAATACTAACACAGGGGAGTCTCTGCAGAATGCAGTCCTGGTTCCAGCTGCTACACAATGTCCAAACCTCTTATAATACAACACAGACCTTCTAAAGGCTTGATCATAGCCCCTAAGCAGTGCAGTCTGGGTCCATATTACTGATTATCATATTAATCTACAAGAATCACCGACAATGGTGATTTTTCAAAACGTAATATTAAGATTCAACATGGACATTTGGGTTGAAGAAGACTTGTTTCGGGACAAGTGCAACACCCCAGCTCTAGACTCTACACAGCATTGCCCAAGCCTCGACAAAATGCACCTTAAGCATTTAAACAACACAACCTGTCAAATCTACACAATGCTCAGTCCAAGCACTGGATTCCATACAATACAGCTCGAATCTCTACACATTACAGCACAATTCCTAACCTCCACTCAATGTTTTCAAAACATAATAAAAGCAATAATATAATAAAAAAAATTTTTAAGTGACAGTTGTCTTTTTTACTTTAGTCAACACAGACTAAACTTCACCTCCATGCAACAAGGACAAGCCAAAACTCTGCACAATACAACCTAAACTCCACACTGCACACAATAATGTCTAATCTAACCTTCTCGAAATACAGCCTAAAGCTCAGCCTTCACACAACACCATCTCAACCTCCACATAACACAGCCTGTACCCAGTCTAAACAAAACATACTCTACACTTATAAACACCCGCACGGCAAACCTGAAACATCAAACCTTTACACAGCACAGTCTAAACCCACCCTCTGCATCAAATAGTCCAAACACTAACCTCCCCACAACATCGATTGGTAAGCGATGGAAAGGGTAATGACAGGAATATGGAACAGCCATAAAATCCCCTCTGATTACATTGTATCGCCGGGTTATTTCAAGGCTGTTCCAGAATAGGAACATGCAGGTAAAATGCAGTTTAATGCAGCCAAATGTGGTGAAAAGAAATACACTGACAGGAAACCCACAACACCATCTCCCAGGACATAGGAAGGGCTAATACAATACCTAGGTTGACAGTGAGTTTGACCTTTCCACTGTCTAGCTCCAACTTCAAGGTGTCGGCAGAGTCTCTGGACGTGGTGGCTACCAATAACCCATAGGCTCGCTGAGACTTGAAGCGAAAAGAGACATCCTCGGCTTCAGTGTGCATCACAACTGGCATGATAATTTTCATATACATGCTCCCATCATAGCTCAGGATGGAGGCCTCTGAAAGACAAAGAAAAACAACAAATGTCAACATAAATTCTGCTCCTCTGAGAAATGTTGATTGTAAAACACTTGAGCAAAATACAGATTAAGGCTACCTAAAATCACCTGCATGTTCCGGGTGTGCCCCTAATTCTCACCCCCCCCCCCCTTTTTTTTAAATATATATAATAGAACACTTGCATACAGCAGGACATCTTATGATACACCAGGGAATCGAGTCAGGGTATGACATCAAAACCACAACAGCAGACTATAGTGGTTATACTGCTTAAAGTAACCCTTTAAAGGGACCACTCCTGACCCCTATAGACCCTCAGTTTGTGTGAAGAGTGTGTTCTCTTTTTTTTTTTTACATTTTACAAAAACGTAGATTACAATAGAACTTGGCACCTTCATAAATTCACCCCCTTGGATGTCAATGAGACAACCAGTCCTGTTACTTTCTGGCAACTTCTGAGCATTAGGAAGTCTGTGATTGGACAGTCACAGAAAGTCTGGGCTGAGTTAAAGGGGGAGGGCTTGCAAAAGCAGCAGACAAGAGTTCCGCAGGTTTTGCAAGCTGTTTTTAGATATAACCACAATTGAAAATGCAAAATCAAATGCATGCATTTCGTTTGTGGTCGATCTACTAAAGAGTGATTGTCACATATGTGGCTAAGGCTGTAAGCTTCACACTCAGGCAGTATTAGAAGCATTTTGAGTGACAATAGTCAATCTGCCTAAACATTGGGTACACATGCTTAGAGACTGTGGACTGCGGCACCCTTGTGACAGGTAAGCAGATGGGATGTGTTTTATGGAAGGTGGGGCATGCTAGCTGGGTAGGTATTTGACCTGAGCTGGTACGGCTTTCTAGCCGCTGGGAATGTGTGATTCTCATTTTGAGCATGTTCCCTTTTGAGAAGAGCTATGAAGTGTGAAAAGGATGTAATGCAACTATTTACTAGAGGGCGTAAAGGAGAATCTGAGGAATAAATCAGGAAAAAGACATATTATTTGTCTGAGGTAGAGATGAGAAACAAGAACATTACTGGCATTTTTTTTAGTCATTGATCAATGCTTTGCATTTGTTATGAAAAAAGAAAAAAAAATAGATGCATGGCCAGTTTTTAATGTAAAGAATTTTAGCGCATCCTCCAATAGCCACTTTTTATATCTTGCTGGTCAAAGGATTCACACTCTTTATATCTACCATTCAACACATACTTATTTTTCCTCCTTATCCAACATTCTGTCTCTCTAAATCTTCCAACCCCTAACATCTGCCCCACTACATCTCCAAACCTTCAAAATATGCTCCTCTATATTACCCCTCCTCTAGCACCTACGTATTCTACGTCTGATCTCTAACCAAAGATTTTATAACATCAACTGGGAAGACCATCAAGCCCTGTCCAGCAATGTTTTCATGGGCCAAATCTATAGTGTGCAGCTGGTAGACCTGATGACTACACTAGTCGGAGTGTACTTTCTTCCAATATGAACCAACATTAATAAAGTACCCCCTAATCAGGCACCCTGGATCAGGGCTGCCCAACAGGTAGATCCCCAGATGTTGTAGAACAACAACTCCCATGATGCTTTGTCATTCTAAATGCATTCTAAAGGCATGCAAAGCATCATGGGAGTTTTAGTTCAATAACATCTGGTGATCTACCTGTTGGGCAGCCCTGCCCTAGATTGTCAGCTTTGGAATGCTAATCATGTGTACTTTCTTCCAATATGAACCAATATTAATTGAGTACCCCCTAATCAGGCATTTACACACCCCAGATTGTCAGCTTTGGAATGCTAATCATGCTCTTTTGAACAGAGTCTCTAAAGCACATAACTGTAAAAATGCAAGAGCTAAATCCCCCAAAGGGGTTGTGGCCCTTTAATCACAAGAGAATCTTTAACCCCTTAAGGACACATGACATGTGTGACATGTCATGATTCCCTTTTATTCCAGAAGTTTGGTCCTTAAGGGGTTAAAGGATAACCTCTTAACAGCTTGGCTGGGGGTTAACTACCCTAACAGTCTCTGTGGGGCCTATTAATACATAGTATTCCATTGAATGTTTCTGTATTTACTGCACATTGTTGAACACGTCCTATTTCAATACAGTGTGGGATGATGCAGTGTGTCACACGCTGCTAGGAGGTACAGTAAGAGGATGATACAGTGTATTATAGAGATATGGGGCTATGCAGTGGAGTAAGGATGAAGCATTCATAGACATGCTATTCACGTCTTGCTTGGATTAATTTAAGCACGCGGTTAATACACCTTTAATCTCACAATCCCATTTTTGTAAGGAAACACGGCGAGAGAAGCAATTCTTATTTTAACCCCTGCTATGACACGTGAGTCTCCAATACCCCCAGTCCGATTTGAGATTCTCCGAGGGCACACGTGGCTGGGAAAGGGTGCAGCAGAGAAATAGCCTCTGCATCTCACCATAGAACAAGCTCTTTAATAATCAGGCTTTTTTTTTCAAAGCATAAGATTAGAAGAAATCCTCAGCTCAAGAAGATCTGTAATTACAAAGTATTAACAAGCCTAGAAAGGAGTCTACAACAGCGCCATCCAATGGCAAGAAGGGCAAATACACAATAAGAAATAGATGAGCGTGCCACAGTTGCAGACATGGGAGTATCTGCATATTACATGGCAAGATATTGAGCCTTATTTAAAGGGTTGAGAAATATCTGTGTGAGCCACTAGGGGAGAGATGCAGCTGCAGGTAACACAGGAGGGGAAAGAATCAAACGAGCAGTACCTGTGTGTAGAGGGGGGGAAATGGTAGCTATGAGTATCCCAGGCAGTTGAAACATAGGTTAAGATACTTGCATAAAACAACTGTATATTGAATACAGGGAAGAGGTGTTTGTATATTACAAAGAAGACCCTTTTTTTTTTTTTTTTTATTCTTTATTTTTGCTGTGCAGAAAAATCCTGCAAAGCCACAACAGTAATGCACGAATGTAAACTGACAATAAATAAGAACATTTAAACTAATGGCATTTCATTTGAAGACTAAAGAAAATAAGGAAGGCTTACATATAATTGTAATTGGCACCAGACCCGACACGCAGAACTTAGATCACAGCTAACTAAGATTCTCATATAGAATGGATAGCGGCGTATTAACCGTCTTTAGAACTGGCCGAGCTTAACACAGAGATAGATAAGATAGTCGTCTAGGAAACAGGCAAAGAGCAGAGTCTGGAAGCAAACGTAGAGCAACAATGCCACACAGGCACACAAATGGATAACCAAGCCAGGGTCAAGGGACACTGTATGGAGAAAGTACAAGTAACTAGCCAAATTTAAAATACATGGGACAGATATGGAACAAAACACTCTTTGATCACCACAAGGAAAAACCATGGCAAAGCAGAGAGGGTTTAAATGGGCCTTGAAAGGAAGTGGTTGGCCAGTATAGTTTCTGCAATGCCAAGTGGTGCCAGAACAAAGTCACAGAAATGCCACTTTTTTGCATTGACCAGCATTCAAAACGCCGCAGAATTACATAGGTTTATGGTATGTGTGGAAAAAGGCAAAATGACCCACACCTGGGAGTGCGCTAACAGGTAATGTCACAGAAGAATCATTAGTATGAGACAAGATAGGCCCCATTGGATCTTAACTTCCAGCAAAATATAGGTTGCTATTATCAATATTAAATGGCCTTGAGGCACAATATTTGCTTTTTCTCTTGCACAGTGATTATTTGTTTCCTCTTGTTATTGCATTCTGTCTAAAAGGGGGAGACCTTAATAATATAGCGATAATTTTTTTAACTCTTAGGTGTGTTAGTTTATGAAAAATAGTTAAGTTTTTTCAAGATTTGCTTGAATATAGTGGTATGATGGCACTAGGAAGAAGGGACCTTGTCCTGACTGGAATGGACAGCCCCACGTAGTAAAACACAGTTAGGCAATGCAGTTTGCAGGAAAAAGGGTAATCACTCTATGTTTCTCCCTGGAAAGAGAGGGTTAAAAGGCCCTCATTAACCAAAAGCGACCATGCCACAGTCCTAGCCTTCATGTGCATCTCATCAGTTTATCATGCACATTCCCTTAGGGGCTGGTGGGATTACATTATGCGAAAAGACGAGACGGACTGCTTTGTGAAATTAATTGGAAAATAGCTGTCTGGGTTTTTTGATCCAGTGCCCACAGGGTGTGCTACTCAAATCGTCGTAGATAGACTGGCTCTCAACAAGATGTGATCAACTTGTTATTGGTTGTTCACACAGCAGATCATCATCCAACTTTTTTCACAAGGATCTTAAAGAATCTTTTGTGAATAAATTAAGGTTCCTTCTCAGGGAGAAAAAATAAAAAGAAAGAGAGGTGAGAACGGACAACAGCTCAATTAGCCTGCCCTTCAGTGGGTCCACGCTCAGATCTCAAGCTGGTTTTAGCTCATCTTGTGCCATTACAGGGAGAACATATCTGAAGCATATCAGACTGGTCTCACCCGTAGTCAAAATGCCAGCAAGTTCCCTATGCACGAGAGATTCAGCAATCCCAGACGATCGTTTCAACCTTGTAAGGTATCACCAGTGAGGTATAGCCAATATCCCTCTAGCCACCGTGAGCAAAGGGTCCATGTCTGCATTGTCTTTAAACTTAAGGAGAGAAATACAAGTAGCAAGAGAGGTGAGAACGGACAACAGCTCAATTAGCTCACCAAAGCACAGGCTAATTGTGCTGTTGTCCGTTCTCTCCTCTCTTGCTACTTGTTTTTCTCGCCTTAAGGTTCCTTCTCCACTTGCTATATAATAATTTAGTTTGATTCAGGACATGTGGTATGTGTCTTTTAGATTATTATTTTTGTCCACAAGAAATTCTTATTTGAATCTATGCAATTGAGTACCAAATTTAAAAGTGACATACCTTCAAATTTGTATGTATACACCTAGAATGTCCACACTGATTTACAAGCATTGCAAGTTTGTGCTATTTGGTTTTTTTTAATTTTATTTAAGCTGGATATTTATGTAAAAGGCTAAAAATTCTTGCTGTTCTACAAATGTGGCCTTCTTTTTTCTTCCTTTACTTGAGGATGAGTTTTTATGACTAGTTGTTTTAACTGCAAGCTTAGTCTTACCCCATCTCTTGATCTCACCCTCTCTCAATCTCTCTTTTCCTCTGTTTCTCCCTTTCTTTCTATTTAAAATAGCATATCTTGCCCTCTCTCTTCATATCCTCCAATATATGCTCACTCAGTCTCTACCACTTTAACTCAATATTCTCCCTTCAGTTACCCTGACTATTCTTTTCCTGCTCCACCCCATCCCCTATAAAACTTTGCTGCCTCCCCTCTCTCATTTCATCCACTCCCCTCTAACATGTTATACCTAGATTTTGCTATTTGTCGCTTTCCAGCACACAAGCTGCACACACTATAAAACTAATGATGCATGCCCTAGCCATCATAAAAAATAATGAAGATCCAGTGTCTGCAAATCTCACACAATTTTCTTCCTATAGAGGACTAGGTAGCACCATGACCTCTTATGTAGAGAGGCAAGAATGCCTTTAACCAGTTCACTATTTAACCAATGGCACAAAGAGCAAAGTGTATGATCTTCTTCAGAAAAGGGGTAGATGGTTCAGTCTTCCAGTAACAGTTGGAGAACATTATCTTCAGTTTCTTTGTCACACTGATACTAAACACAGACTACATTGGAATGGAATGAGGGAACAGAAAAAAGCCCTCTTTCACAAATCCAGATATACAGCCGATAATAGCACAAAATATGTTCAAGAAAATATAATACTCTACTTTGAAAGGTTTTCTGAAAGCACTGATAGAATAATAAACTTGTCTATCTGGCTAACTGAGGCTACTTGTTCAAAATTTATTTAAAAAAAAGTAAAGTACACTTCACAAGAAAAGCATACATTATTTTAAATGGTAAAAAAAAGTTTTTTGTTTAACAAAACATCAATCTAGATCTGAGAGTGGACTTGTTGTTCCTATGATAGATGGATAAAACAAGTTATCTTATGCATCAGCTGAGGACGGAATACCGGCAGGAGAGGGTCAGTGGTGAGAATGTGAAATTGATACGTTAGTAGCAATGAATGGAACTTAGTTTGGATTCTGAAAACATTACCTATGTGATGTCACTGACTGGGCAAATCGTTGGTGAGGTAAATAAACAGAATCTTAGGACTGACTCAATCTAGGGAACCGAGAGATCAATCTATATGCCTTGGCATAAAAGAAGGCAGAACGCAAGGTCTGGTTCTATATAACAATTCGCAACGAGGCACTGTGTTGGGTCAGAACTACACAGCAAAACATATGACATATTGTCTACTACTCTAAGAGTCTATTCTCATCTTCTTTCTTGAAAATGATCAGGAAAACATCTGTTCTGTGGGCAACTTTTGGCCTTGTGAATGGATATGGCCATTTTTGGTCTTGATGAACAGATTCATGGCCAGGTTTCCCAGTATAGGTGCTTAGTAGATAGATAGAGGATTCCCTATTACAACGGTTGCAGCCATATAGCTTTTTAGGGAGGTAGATGACCTTAGCACTGATTAATATGGTTCCTGGATATATGTCCACCCCATGGCTTAGTGAATGGACAATTCCAGGTTTTCCCTTGGTTAATGAATATGGACAACACTTAAAAGATTAAAACAATATATGACCAGCATTTGCCTTGGTAGATTACTACTTGCAGATCTTGTTTGGTAAACAGCAATGTTACAATGGTGAGAAGACATGTATTCAGCTCTTGGCTCATAGAATATCTATGGCAGCCTCTTGCCTATACGGAGGTTCATCAAGTATCATTAACTAGAATTACATAATAGAAGAAACTTTATAATTCTGATGTGTCCCTATAAGTTGAACATTGTCTTGTTCTGTAGCCCTTCAGATACCCTCCTAGGATTCTATCTACTAGATAAAGTGCCAAGTTTGTGCACACATGTTCATCATAGATTTGTACTTAAATATCAATAGCATCTGGGGTCCACTAAATTACTGTTATGTGGCATCTCACAGCGAAAACCATGAGAACGCACGGCATATATTATTAATTATGTGTGTAGAGTGAAAAAAAGCATGCTTTTACTATTGAATGATACATACTCATCCTGCCATGTGTGTAAATATTTAACATTTTAGTAACATGGGAGAAAGTCAGTCAAGCGTTTTAACAGACAAACTGTAAATAAGGGCTGGAGTGATTTCACTCAGCTGGGAATTCGACTGAACAACAGCTGCCACCTCTACATACCGTGAAATACCCTTTGTAATAACTAATTACATTATTAGGTAATTAGTGCATCTCCAATAGGTTGACATCAAAGACCCAGTGGTTTCATCTCTGAAAACCCTCAGCTTTGGAAGCGGTCACTAACATTAACGCTTGGATACTTTTCCAAGTATGATGATGTTTCTGAGACAATACAGCATCTTGTTTCATCTGGTGTAACAAAGAAACCAATATTGATGGGAGATACGAACCAGACTACCAATCAGTCTACTAGTTTTGAAACCTCAAGCTGATTTTTATGTAAACGATAAAAAGAGCCCCTTTACCACCACTATTGGAAGGATATTCCATGTGCCTTTTACTTCTTCTTTAATTTAGTATTTTCTTACATTATCTCTCCGTTTTATCTTCTTGCTATACACTATGGCCTCTTTATTTTTTTTTATTTTTTTTTTAGTAATTCCCAGTTTTTCATCTCTCCATTCTATCTTGCATAAATAGTAAGAAATTAATGGATATTTTATTTGTTTTTGATTTTGCAAATCCAAGCATTTTAGTTCCTTGAATGTTGTCTAAATGCTCTGCTCACAAACAGCATAGTATCATCACCTAATAATATGCTCATGCAGCTCTCACTGGACCAGCTCAGGATACTTTAGGACTGTCTTCCTGAATCCGGGACTGTTGAGGGATATGTTTTAGATGAATGAGTTTTGGATGAATTGCACATTTTTCCTCATTATGATCTACGTATGTATAGGTGTAAACGTGTAACTGGACACATTAATGAATCTTCCACAGCCGTGCATGTTATGCATACAAACACGACATTCTAAATATATATGAGAGTCAGTGGCTTCTAATATGGTAGGCATCTTGGTGACTTTTGGCCCTCGCTCCTAGAGTCACACACAGACAAACACATACCATGCATGCTGTGTACTCACTTATTGTATGTTTTGTATTTGTACATACCCCACATCCTAAACACACAATATCTGTGTCAGCATACACTGTACATTCCTTACACACACTGCACACTCTGTAACAAAATGTAAAAAGCATTCTAAAATATTAACCACTTGGAAAAAAAAATAAAAAATCTATGTAAAGAGTACATTTTCCCCCATCACTATCACAGTGTGATCAACTGCATTGCATACAAAAGTGAGTCAGCCCTACTCTGTTCTGTGCTTGTGACGTTAGGACTGAAGTCACAGTGTATTGTGTGTCACCTTAGCTTGCTTGCTACATATATGTTGCTATTAACTAATGCTCTTTTGTCTAAGTCACTTAGCCAGGCTCCTCATGGGAAAAAGCAGCCATGCCTCTTTTCTGGGTGTTCTAAAGAAGATCATTGCTTTGCCATTCAAATCCCATAGGTCACAGAGCTGTTATTCAGTCCAACGTTACACTTACCTCTTTCACAGGTTCTACCCCAGTGCCCTGTGCCAGTACAATCACATACGAAGCGGTTCCAACCATCTCTGCAGGCGGCATTGTTTTTGCAAGGGTAGCTATCGCACTGCTTTCCACTCATCCGAGAGCAAGAGGACTTCACCCCTGCTGCGTTCTGTGCTTCTGCCAATGCTCGGATGTTTTTACTGCGCCCGTCAATAAATAAGTCTCTGATGCACCCCACGTAACCATAGTTCAGCATAGCTGTCCACAGCTCAGTGGGCAGGATAAGCCCTGCACGGTTCTCTGGAAGACCCCCTAAATACATGTCTCCTTCCAAGTCCAGGATTTCACTCTCCCCACTGGCAGTGAATGGCGTGCGCTTGCTGTTCACAGAAATAGTGCCTGAAACGGGAAAAGAAAAAAGATACACATTATAACCCTGTATAAAACACCGTATTCCAATTAAGTTTAAAGAAATGCATTAGCAGTACACTGGTGCAATCTTGCCTTATTCAATCTTTCACTAAATGTCCACTAGAGAATATAGATATGATGGAGAGAACATGAGTGATGGAGAACAAGCAATTAATTAATGTAAGTAAAGACATGGAACAGAGCACCATGGATCTCCTATATGTGATCTCACAATATTGTAAGGAAGTAGCAGCCTCTGAGCTACTCACATCTCCATGCATTACATATCCCTTTGCCGTGGATATGAGTGCTAAGGAATCTCTGGCAAAAATATGCAATTTATTCAATAAACTGTGGACTAACTTTTAGCAGTTGAAGTGAAGGTGACAAGTGAATTGCTGCAATTTAGGCCCCCCAAAAAATAAGGTTAAGAAAAAAACAACAACAAAAAAAACACAAAAACCTTACATCCAGTTAATTTTCTAATCCTTTAGCTTTGACCTACATCTTGCATGTTGGTTTTCAATGCACCACAGATCATTGTTAGATGAATTGATCCCACAGTGTGCCAGAGAGCATTTTTTACAATATTTTTTTTTTGAATTTTTTTTCCAGATATAATATGGCCGCTATTACAATGCATTTCATGTGCTGTAAATGTTAATGGGGTCAGAGCAAAACGACTCATGCATGCCTGTTTTAATGGGATGCTATATCTTTTGGTATTATTAAATCTTCATTTAGTTTGTCTGTAATCCTCGTGACTTGAGACCGGAGAGAGGATTGATTTCTCATCTCTGCTCTACTGTGACATAATATAGGTCACAAGGGTTGCACAGCAGACCTAGCCTGCCTGCCGCCTACCTAGAGTCTTCCCCTCTAGCATTCCATGTGTACGTTAGAGTATCGACACAATCCCAACATATAATAGATGTTAATTCCGTAGGCAACAACGTATTTAGAGACAATGTCTGTTTTGTTATTTATTCGTACTGTTTTGCTTTCCCTTGTGATCTAATCCAGCTTCTGATTTGCTTCTTTGCTGTGTGCGTTATATGTGGATTTGGTGATTGTTCGGAACATCATTCCGTGTCTCGTCATGTGAAGAGCCAGATGTGTTAATGTCTGAAGACATTTTTATTTTAAGAACACAGTTCTAGATCAAGTGAGGATTTTCACAAGGTGAAGGACTTTGCCCATAAGACCGCAAAGGGATCATTTCCACACAATACAACCAAGACATAACTAGCACCTGAGTAAAGGCTCATGTTACAGCTAAGGGATACTCACCTTCTGAGTAAGAGTTTATGGTGGGAAACCTACACTTTGAGTATGGCTAATGGGTAATTTCTCCCTGTCTAGAAGTATAAGGTAAACCCATTTAATAAATACTCAGCGACTTAAGGTACAAAATGTAACCAGTGTTATAGATGGGGGAGGAACAAGGATGCAGGAATTGTCTTCTTTTAGAAATCTATATAATCTAACATACATGATGGAGTGCAAAAACTAACATGTAATGTTCTCTAAAGACTCTAGTCTGGAGCTGGGAAGACAAATGTCTGTGATTATCAGTTTTATGTTTGAATTGAATTGCATCCATTCAGAGGTAGCTCTCAATTGTGAGAAATGGTTTTATAAGAATGTAATGCAAGAAACAGCTTCTGGAACTGATAATAGGAAAATTCAGCAGTTTGTGTTGGATAAAACCCACATTCATTAAAGAATGTACGCCAAAGAGAACAAATGTGGTTGTTATTAATGTAGGCAAATTATATCGGTGTAATAAGTAGTATCAATCATCATGTACTCAGAGAGCATAACAGCTAATGTACAATTTCAGAATTTGAATGACCCACTCTGACCGTTGTTCTGAGGGTGACGTTATGTGGAGAGGGTGTGTTGAATCCGAAAAGAGACAACCTTTACAAGTAAATGTTACCACGAGAGCAAACCAGTTGGAAAAAGGTTGTAGAACATTCTGTTATCTTTAGATGTTTGCACAAGGGTGAAAATGTATGACTATGGACAATCAGTCCATGGAAACAAAAAAGGGAATGTATCCAGATCAACGATGAAATCCAAGTCAACACCCAGCCAGGGCCCATCAAGAAATACTTGGGCTGTTTATTTATGAAACTGTTTTGAAAATTGCAAAAAAAAATTATATATAAATGAGTTCTTTAGAAGAAAGAGAGATTTGGAGATGTAAAGTGCTCTTCGTTGAAGAGATAATCGTTCTCGAATATTAGAGTTATAAAAGTGGTTGGAATGTATAACCTGGTGTTCTGAAATAATAGTTCTTCCTTTTTGTGTGGACCTTGAACTAACTGATATTCTTTTTTTTTTTTTTCTTTAGAGGAAGGTGTCAAATAGTTAGTTGCTGTGAAGTCCAAGACAGTACAAAAATATGGAGGACACAAAGTTGCCTTGATGAGAATTTGAGGACTGTTGGAAATTGATTGTGGTGGTGCATTTGCCTTTTCGTCCTTTGCACCTGGAAGGTATTTTACCAAGAAGAAAGACACTGAAAAATAAATAATTGAAAAGCAATCTCTTCGTTTGTGTCGGATAAAGATATAAAGCTGGCTGTGGGCACTTTACATTTTAAGTTGTAGATAATCATGTTAAACTTGTCTTTTGTAGATCTCTTCATCTAGTTAGAGTTTTCAGACAAAGGGTCTCTTCTTTGGGGAAAGAGACGGCCACCACAGCAAATTGTGAACCTTTCATTTCTATCAGAAGTTATATTGCTATTTTGACACAATTTATATATATATGTCCTGATGAAAGTTTAGAATGTTAAACTGAAATGTTTATATTGTTAAATAAAAGTTAAGCTTAAGTAGATAAGTCCCAGGAGTGGAATATCTATCTATCTATCTATCTATCTATAGAGGAGGAGCATTGCTTGGAAGGTTGCACTTCTTAGAACGGATAATGAAGAATAGAGAAATGAAGAGTCTACATATGGTTATCCAAGAAGTGAAACGAGGCTTCTCAATGTGCCATACAGATATATGGTGTCCACATTGAGCTTCAATGATAAGCATGCTCATTATATGCATCCCTAGATGCTGGGAACATATTAACTAACTGAATAGCGTAAGACAATTACTTCCCATTGAAACTGAGCCATCTGTTTCCAAGCACCTACATTTCAGGCTTTCTTTGAAAGTTAATAAGAAGAAAATGTAGAGAATGGGCAGGTGGTCCATATAATGTCTGGCAACACATAATAATAATAATAATATAATATTAGAGTAAATAGTGTTCAGTGGGTTCCAGAAAAGTGAACAGAGTCAGAGCATAAAAGTCAAAAACAAAATAACAGTCCAGGTTGAAACAACAAGTATTACAAAATAAACATTAGAATGAGAACAATTAAGACTCCAAAGACGAAGTCCCAGATGGAGTCCATGAATTTAAAGCTTGGGTTATCTATATGCCATGATGATATTTAAGAGGAATGTTCATAAAAACATCCAAGAACTAAGGAATATGGAGTTACAATGTGGCATAAACAGAAGTGATTGGCGGGGAGGATGCATACATTTTAGCATGAGACATTATCTCCTAAATATAATACAGCCGCACTTGCTTACGGACATAGATTGAGCGGTGATGGCAATAGAAGCAGTGAACAATTACTGTGACAGGGATAGTCAAGGGATATTTACCATCTGACACAGCCGAGGGATTATAACAATAAACTAAAGGCATATAGTAAAGCCAACAGATTCCCTCTGACTAAAGGCACATGGTTAGGCCAAGGGACACTTACAGATTCTATTAAGGAATACTGTACTGCCAATAAATACCCTGACTAAAGGCACATGGTTAGGCCAAGGGACACTTACAGATTCTATAAAGGAATACTCTACTGCCAATAAATACCCTGACTAAAGGCACATGGTTAGGCCAAGGGACACTTACAGATTCTATAAAGGAATACTGTACTGCCAATGAGTACCCTGACTGAAGGCACATGGTTAGGCCAAGGGACACTTACAGATTCTATAAAGGAAAACTCTACTGCCAATGAGTACCCTGACTAAAGGCACATGGTTAGGCCAAGGGACACTTACAGATTCTATAAAGGAATACTCTACTGCCAATAAATACCCTGACTAAAGGCACATGGTTAGGCCAAGGGACACTTACAGATTCTATAAAGGAATACTCTGCTGCCAATGAGTACCCTGACTAAAGGCACATGGTTAGGCCAAGGGACACTTACAGATTCTATAAAGGAATACTCTACTGCTAATAAATACCCTGACTAAAGGCACATGGTTAGGCCAAGGGACACTTACAGATTCTATAAAGGAATACTCTACTGCCAATGAGTACCCTGACTAAAGGCACATGGTTAGGCCAAGGGACACTTACAGATTCTATAAAGGAATACTCTACTGCCAATAAATACCCTGACTAAAGGCACATGGTTAGGCCAAGGTACACTTACAGATTCTATAAAGGAATACTGTACTGCCAATAAATACCCTGACTAAAGGCACATGGTTAGGCCAAGGGACACTTACAGATTATATAAAGGAATACTCTGCTGCCAATAAATACCCTGACTAAAGGCACATGGTTAGGCCAAGGGACACTTACAGATTATATAAAGGAATACTCTACTGCCAATAAATACCCTGACTAAAGGCACATGGTTAGGCCAAGGGACACTTACAGATTCTATAAAGGAATACTGTACTGCCAATGAGTACCCTGACTGAAGGCACATGGTTAGGCCAAGGGACACTTACAGATTCTATAAAGGAATACTCTGCTGCCAATGAGTACCCTGACTAAAGGCAAATCACTAGGGAAAAATAGAAGAACCATTGCATATTTAGTTTCTGACTACAAAATGCAATGCATATGGCAGGGGTAGGCACTCCAGATGTTATGGAACTACATCTCCCATGGTGCTTTGGTTGCATTATAGGAGATTAAGTCTCCCACATCTGGAGTGCTGAAGGTTGCCTACCCCTGGCATATAGAATAAGAACAATAAAGGGATACCCTCTGCCTCGAGGTACACATTCAATCAAATGATAATTGCTGTGGAAGTGGAGGGATATAGTTTAACCAAACAACACCTGCACCCATGACCATAAATTAGGGTTTATTGCCCTGTGCATTTCAGAATAGGTTACCACCCACCACCTACTCTCAGCTGTATTTTTTTTTTTACAGTTTCAAAGATATGTACACAGATTAATCAATCTTAATGTCTGAAAGCGAGAGAACTGAGAACAGCTTAAATGTCAAGTATGTTTTTATTATAATGGTTAATGCACCAGACACAAGCTAAGAATCTAGAGAACAGGTCTCTCTACTTCTTAAATAAAGCTACAAGGGTCATCTTCAATACACTCTCCCTTAGACGTGTTGGAATAGACCGATTATAGAAAAAAGAGGACACCCATAAAACATATTAGATCTGATTGTTTTATAAGATATTATTCATCTCTGGATCATACTGGATAAGCTGGTTAAATAAAAAAGATAGGGGACAACCTTAGAACGTGTTAGGTAAGGTTAATCCACTGTACTAAAGGACAGAGTGAATTCCTAAAATGTTTTGAAGTAGGCGGTTTGACAGAATGAGACAAGTAGTGATGTCGCAAACATAAAATTTTCCGTTCGCGAACAGCGAACGCGAACTTCCGCAAATGTTCGCGAACTGGCGAACCGCCATAGACTTCAATAGGCAGGCAAATTTTAAAACCCACAGGGACTCTTTCTGGCCACAAGTGATGGAAAAGTTGTTTCAAGGGGACTAACACCTGGACTGTGGCATGCCGGAGGGGGATCCATGGCAAAACTCCCATGGAAAATTACATAGTTGATGCAGAGTCTGGTTTTAATCCATAAAGGGCATAAATCACCTAACATTCCTAAATTGTTTGGAATAACGTGCTTTAAAACATCAGGTATGATGTTGTATCGATCAGGTAGTGTAAGGGTTACGCACGCTTCACAGTGACAGACCAAACTCCCCGTTTAACGCACCACAAACAACCGCAAACAGTCTATTTGCACAACCGCAAACTCCCCATTTGCACAAGGTAGGATACCAAGCTAGCCATGTCCCGTTCCTTGTCCTCACTGATGTCATTGAAGGTCTCTTCCTCCACCCAGCCATATACAACACCAAGGGTCCCCGAAAGGTGACAACAAGCCCCCTGTATTTTTTTTTTTTTAAATGTACACTACTGTTACACCAGATAGGAGTTGCACTGGTGTGACACTGTGCCCTGGCAGGCCCTGAAACGCACACGTGTGAAGGAAACTGACTGCTATTATATTACAGTCAAAAACGTTTTTTTGTTTTTTTTTAAATGCAAGCTATTGTGACACCAGATATGAGTGGTGGCACTGGGCAAGTGGGCACAGTATACGCTGTGAGCCTGACACACACGCTGGCAGGCAGGCAACTGCAATTAGATTACACAGGAAAAATAAAAAAAGCAGACTGATGTTCTAGCCCTAAAAAGGGCTTTTTGGGGGCGGGGCCTGGACATCATGGCGGCTGGACGTACCTTGTGTGAGCTCCGAGCTCAATCATCCAACTAAGCCTGAAAAACCGCACACCAGCCAGCCAGGACCACCACAAAAGCCTGTAACCAGGACATACCCACCTCAGGAGCCAGCCGAGGCGTCCTGGGTCTGCCGCCCGCGGGTGCACGGAGCATCTGTCGAGGGTCCGGGGAGTGAGGCCTAGTAGTATCGCCGGACGGGGGAGGCGGCTGATCCCCTGCTCTGTGCGACCTAGTGCCCTCCCAAGCCTGTAATACAACCCTGTTCCCCCCCCCCGGGACCGGTGGGGGTTATCCCGGTCCACCCTAGCTTGTACGTGTCACCAAGCAAATTCAATCGACATCTACTCCTCGCGGACTACCAATCGCTCCCAAGCTACTGCGACGCGCCAAAATGGCGGATGAACGCCAAACTACCACAGAGGACCATGGCCCACCTGGGCAAAATCAACACAGCACCATCCCAAACATTTCCCAGCGGCTGGACGACATCTTCAAAGCCTTTTGGCCCAAACTCCAGGATCTCATCACAGCCCACACCCACCACACCCGCAAAAGAAGGAGCAGAGCAGTCTCCCTCGGGAGAAACAATCATCACAAGCGGCGAATTGCTATGCGACCACCTTACCTGGACCGAGAGCACTCCGAGGCATAGCCTCCACTCATCGACCAAGTAGGCTGAAAAGCTCCCACAAAAGGCGAACACCTCCTATCAGACGCCACAGCAACCTCAAACAGGGGAAAGACTTGGCGCCACAAGGCCCTCAGGTCAGTGGAACACGGGTGCCGGCTTTCTATACCGACCAGGGCTGGAGGGAATCCTGGATCTGCCGATCGGATACAGACGGCGGATGACCCCACAGCCCAACACCAACCCTGCAGCCTGATCAGGACTCCCACACAACTTTACAGTTATTTCCCATGCTGGGCATAGGCTGAAGGGGAACGTACACCCCGGGAAAGCGCAGAGATCCAAGCTCAGATCACACAGCAGCCTCCCTACCTGAGACTTGCTAGCTCCAGAGAACACTTAATTTGCACTAATTTGCGCTTGCAGTTGTATAACAATACAATAATGACCATATAATGTTGTGTTACACACGCGGGTTGCTCTCCCTGATGGCCAATAACCTACTCTCATATTCATATGCCTGTTGGCCTGGCAACCTCTTGGTATTTTTTACTCGTGTGGGGGTTATCCCGGTCCACACCTGAGAGGCTGTCTGGAGCTAATGGACGCACAGAGCACAGCCGCCCAGGCTGACATACTCATCTGTGACTCTCCCAATATGGCGGCAGCCACGTGTCCTCCTGGTACCAGCAAAGCATGGCAGGATATTGAGTCTAAGCTGGACAGACTCTTTAATGGATTTTGGAAGCAAATAACAAGCAGGAAGCCCCAACAAGCTCCACCACAGCCCCAACAAGCTCCACCACAGCTAAGCAAAGCAGTCCTCATTAAAATCCACCAACGCAAAAGGCGTCGAAGACCGGACCGGAGGCACAAACAGAAATGCAGAGCCTGCCCCACGTCAAGCACTCGCCTCCACCTTAAGCCACCACAATCCCGCAACGGACGTGAAGCACCACCGGGACAGATCCGACCACCCGACAAAACAAGCTTCCACCACCTCAAGCCGCGAACCCGGCACTCAGCCAGAGACTTGCCTTTGTTGTTCCAGGTATCAGGGACTCCCAGGGTCTGCACCGGCCGGCATGTCAGTTAGCCGCAAGGCTAACAAGGCATTTGCCTTGGGCGGCATTTTCCAGGGGGCGGCAAAAAACGCCGCCCCCAAATGCCCAGGGCAAATGCCTTGTTAGCCTTGCGGCTAACTGACATGCCGGCCGGGCGTGCAGGCTGCTGTGCGCTGGCGGGAGGGTGGCTGGCGAGTGAGCACTTCCCCTGAGCACTCTGCTCAGCTCCCTCGCTAGCCGCAGAGTGAGGCTGGGAGCCGGAATATGACGTCATATTCTGGCTCCGCCTCCCAGCCTCACTCTGCGGGCGGCGCGCGAGGGAGCTGAGCAGAGTGCTCAGGGGAAGTGCTCCCTCGCCAGCCGCCCTCCCGCCAGCGCACAGCAGCCTGCATGCCCAGCAGATAGCCCGCCAGTGCCGCCCGCCCAGCAGCCACTGGACCACCAGGGAGAAAGAGACCCCCCCAGCATTCCCAAAGGTAAGGAGGTAAAAAAAAAAAATATATATATATATATATATATATATATGTGTGTGAATGTTAGTGTGTGTGTGTGTGTGTGTGTTTGTTAATGTGTGTGTGTCTGACTGTGTGTGTCTGTTAATGTGTGTGTGTGTGTGTGACTGTATGTGTGTGTCTGTTAATGTGTGTGTGTGTGTGTGACTGTATGTGTGTGTCTGTTAATGTGTGTGTGTGTGTCTGACTGTGTGTGTGTTTGCCTGTTAGTGAGTGTGTGTGTGTCTGCTAGTGAGTGTGTGTGTGCGTCTGTTAGTGAGTGTGTGTGTGTCTCTGACTGTGTGTGTGTGTGTTTGCCTGTTAGTGTGAGTGTGTGTCGGCTAGTTAGTGAGTGAGTGTGTGTCTGTTAGTGTATGTGTCTGACTGTGTGTGTGTCTGTTTGTGTGAGTGTGTTTGCCTGTGAGTGTGTGTGTCTGTTAGTGAGTGTGTGTTTCTGTTAGCTAGTGTATGCGTATCTGTCAGTGAATGTGTGTGTGTGTATTTAGAAGGCGGGACGGGGGGAAGGGTTGGGTGGGGGTGGCGCGGGGGGGGGGGCAGCACAAAACCAGGATACACCACTGCAAGCATGTCAAACTTGCGGCCCACAATGGATATATTTGCTGCCCACCTGCCCTGGGGCCACATTGTGTATTCATTTGGGGAACGAGGGGGCAGTGTATTAGAGTTGTGGGGAGGGGGCAGTGTATTAAATTGGGGGAGGCTGTGTGCGGTGTATTAATTTAAGGGAGGGGGCCAGTGTATTAAATTAAGGAGTGAGAAGGCCAGTGTATTGGGTGGGGGGCAGTATATTAATTTGTGGGGGGGTGGGTGAGGCACTGTATTAATTTGGGGGAGAGAGGGGGACAGTGTATTAAATTGGGGGAAGGAGTGGGGCAGTGTATTAGAGTGGTGGGAGGGGGAGGCAGTGTATTAGAGTGGTGGGAGGGGGCAGTGTGCTAAATTGGGGGGAGGACAGTGTATTAATTTGGGGGAAGGGAGGGGGCAGTGTGCTAAATTGGGGGGAGGGCAGTGTATTAATTTGGGGGAAGGGAGGGGGCAGTGTATTAGAGTGGTGGGAGGGGAGAAGTGTGTTAAATTGGGGGGAGGGCAATTTATTAATTTGGGGGGAGGGAGGGCAGGGGTGTATCCTGGTTTTGTGCTGCCCTAGGCAGGACAAAACTCAGGCGCCCCCTCACCCCCACCCCCCCCCCCCCCCCCGGCACCCCCACCCAACCCTTCCCCCGCCTTCTAAATACACACACACTGACAGATACGCATCCATTAGCTAACTGTTAGCTAATGGATGCGTATCTGTCAGTGTATGAGTGTGTCTGTGTGTGAGTGTGTCTGTTAGTGAGTGTGTGAGTGTGTCTGTTAGCTGCTAACAGACACACTCACACACTCACTAACAGACACACTCACACACACTGACATACACACACTAACAGACACACACACACTCTAACAGACACACTCTCTCACACACACACTCTAACAGACAAACAGACACACTCACACTCACTAACAGACACACACTAACAGACACACTCACACACACTAACAGACACACTCACACACACTAACAGACACACACACACAGTCAGACACACTCACACACACTCTCACACTCACTAACAGACACACACACACACACTAACAGACACACTCACACACACTAACATACACACTCACACACACTAACAGACACACTCACACACACTAACAGACACACACAGTCAGACACACTCACACACACTAACAGACACACACACACACACACACTAACAGACACACTCACTCACATTAACTCATTTTTTTTTATTTACCCCCCCAGCCTCCTTACCTTTGGGAATGCTGGGGGGGTTCTCCCTCTCCCTGGGGTCTAGTGGGGCTGCCGGTCGGGCTGCTGGGCTGGTTGCTGGGCGGGCGGCTGGCGAGGGAGCACTTCCTCTGAGCTGTCTGCTCAGCTCCCTCGCTCGCCGCAGAGTGAGGCTGGGAGGCGGAGCCGGAATATGACGTCATATTCCGGCTCCCAGCCTCACTCTGCGGCGCGCGAGGGAGCTGAGCAGACAGCTCAGAGGAAGTGCTCCCTCGCCAGCCGCCCGCCCAGCAACCAGCCCAGCAGCCACCAGCCCAGGATGTCTGTTAGCCGCAAGGCTAACAAGGCATTTGCCCTGGGCGTTTGGGGGCGGCTTTTTTTGCCGCCCCCTGGAAAATGCCGCCCAAGGCAAATGCCTTGTTTGCCTCGCGGCAAATACACCCCTGAGGGAGGGGGCAGTGTATTATAGTGGTGGGAGGGGAGAAGTGTTTTAAATTGGGGGGAGGGAAGTGTATTAAATTGGGGAAGGGAGGGGAGCAGTGTATTAAATTGGGGGAGGGAGGGCAGTGTATTGGATTTGTGGGCAATGTATTGGATTTGTGGGCAGTGTATTAGAATAGGAGAAGAGGGCAGTGTATTGAATTTAGAGGCAATGTATTGGATTTGTGGGCAGTGTATTAGAATGGCAGGAGAGGGCAGCATGGAGGCTCCCTATAGAGATGCTGATTGGCTGCGCAGCTTTTTGCCACACATGCACAATAGCCTTCCAGTGCTTTCCTATGTGAAAGCATTGGATTGGCTGAGATCATCAAGTTTGGTGATCTCAGCCAAAGTGAAGAACACACTCATAGGACTTCAAAATCAACAAGATATCACTTGTTTTTTTACATTCACCATTTCAGTCCCATCACCAAACTTTTCATAATATGTCAAGGTAGTTGGACTGAAAAATTGGTTATATGCAAATACATATCTCCTTAAAATAAATTATAGTCTTTGCTGCCACCAAGAACCTTGACTCTTGACCGTTGGTTCATCACTGAAAATAAGTTAAATACGTCTGAGCTTTTTGACAAGACAGACTAGAACTAGCTAGGTTCTAATTTGCCTGCACACTTTAGATTAATCATGCTTTGCCTTGGATTTCCCTGACAGCAACGACTAACCCATATGCCTAATACACACCTTCAAATCTCTCAAAATTCCATAATCTAGATATCAGCCATTTATTTTTCAAAAGCGATATTAATAACACGAGGGTCAATGAGATCATTAAAGAGGAGTTGGGAAATGCTGGTCTAGGCAATTTGTGGTGAGAAGAGTACTGTTTATTATTATTATTTTTTTTTATTTAAACAATGAATGATGAAAGTCAAAACATTACAGAGGGAGCTGTGAAATGTGTTCCTCTTGTGCAATATGTCCCTCCCTGAAAAAAAAAAAAACGGACAACAGACAATGTTATTGCTAATATCTAATTGCTAATGAATGCAAGACAGAATTATAGCTCCTGGCCTAGGAACCTTAACAACTTTATGTAATTTTCAAATTACGCACCTGATCTGCCATCTCTTTGGATGTCAACATGGCACCATTCTCCATCATTTGCCTTCTTGCTGGTGGCTTTAACTTTAATTGTCCCTGAGCCCATGTCCAGTAGAAGATATAGATTCCCATCCAGTAGCTCTACTGCAAAGAAGTCCACTTTTGTGTTTTTCTGGCTCCTGATATCTTTCCTGTCTTGAGGCTTCCCATGGGTGAAGAGGATGAGGCCATTCGGTTCAGTAGTGCGAAAATCAAAAGAGATGGACCCCATCCGTTTTGTGTTCCACTTGGGAAGGCTGATGTAGGCTTCTGGGCTCTCAAAGCTGATAGGATCAAGGGTAGCTACATTCTCACATTTGAATACCACATCTCCATAGATCTTCATCTTGGTATCTCCAATACGGGCCAAACGAGAAAGCTCAAGGCGGATATCATTGTTTTTGTATACAACCTGGCAAGTGGAGAAAATATATCACATGTACTACAATATAATGTGAAGCCTGTAAACCTATAAACATGTAATTATATTTCAACGTGTGCAATTATATGTACACTGGTTGGAACAATGATTAGTACTGATGTCAGTAGACATGATAGACATTGTAGTGTATATATTTGTTAATCCATTTGTTTCCACTAGGTGTCACCAATGCAGCACAGTAACACATAGCCAGCTCTTCTTGCAAATTACGATCAGATATAATATATATTATTTGATGATGCCACTCTGAAGATTAGTCACGAAACAGGGTGAAGCTTCTTCCTATGGCATCCAGTGTACGATGAGAGATGCCTCCTTTTCTAACATAATTAATGGCCGTATTCTGACCTCTTCTATCACCTTTGCTGACTTAGTATGGGGTCTGGTAAATACTGTAATCGGTAAGCAAACTGTGATCGCTTAGTGTGAAGACCCTTAAGGTTTCTGATGTTACACAGCTATTTAAAATTGAATACACATTAAAGTTGGGTGTGGCCATGGGTGCGGCTGATCTTATACATTTTAGTTGACTTACTAATAACAATTTATGTAACCAAAATCTAATATAGTACAGGAACAATGTATCTGATTTACACAGACTAAATTCTAAACATATTTATTGTAGTTTAATGGGACTATTATTGTTGTATACCTCTGTTATACACTCAGACAAAATAACTATATGGAGCTCCTATAAAAGAGGGACATTGTGATAGTAAAAATAGAAAGAGGAATTTAGACCCAAAATAGGGACTGTTCTTGCTAAATAGGGACAGTTGGGAGGTACGTAACAGTCTGGCATGGGGCATGGTAAATATATCCCTCACCTCCTTTACACAGCAAGAGTTTACATCACAGCTGGGAAATCACTATACAGAGCTCAATTTACAAATATTTTACACGTGGAAGGGACTGCAAATAGGTTGATCGTAGCACTAGCAAGGGACCTATTCACTTATCGAGTACATCTGATAAGAGGAACTGTGATAGGGGGTAAACTGCATACAGTATCTCATAAACCCATGCTGGACAGGAGTTTAATGATTAAGAAATAAATCTAATTGATCAGCATGGTAGGCTCCAAATAACTCCTCTTCTTTGGAAGGGATCTCTCTATTGCAACACCTGTGCAAGTGTCACAGCAAGTTCTACCTTGTATTTATGGAATTTCTAATGCTATACGTGTAGAAAGCATCGCCAGCCTTACAGAGCCTAATCAATGTATTCCTATGAAAAACATATATTTTGATTACAAGCTGGTAAGTACTGGTATCTCTGAATTTGAATCCTAGAAAGTCAACGTAGCTATGCATGAATGGATACTATATAAATATACATATACAGCAGCCAATTCACATATAGATCACCTTTAATGTCTCATTTATACATTCATCATTCACAAAACTATTTGGGAGCATTCCTCTAGCGATATGTTTTTTTATATTATCAGTTCCTTATTTTTGTAATTTGATATTAAGCTATTACACATTGCAGTAGTATTGTGGTATATGCCTTGTTCTATAGTCTGAGGTTATAACGAGTGATATTCCGCAAATGCCTCAGCAGAGCTAGTAGCGTTTATATAGTCCTGATATGAGCGTAGACATGAACACCTAATGTGCTATCATTTACAAAATTGTGCATGTTCCCAAATGTGTCCTACTGTTATATATGCTGATTAGCTTGTGGAATGCTGTTGCGGCCCCGCAAGCCTGCTTGTACACTTATGCACTGCAAAAAAACAAAAAAATAATAAAAAACTATTGGGGAGTAAAAAGGTTTTATACGTCATATGACATAACTTGCAATATTTCAGATTCAGATTCTGAAATATTACTTGAAAAGTGTAACTATAATTAGTTTGACCTATGGTTAGTGGTTAAAACGGTTAAATACCCTCCCACCCCCATTACTGCTAGATACCAGCCATGAAGTTTGACCTACAAAAGCTACTGTATAGCAGGAAATACAGATGGGGCTATCATTTGCAGTATGACCGAATAGTGCGCTGGCTAAAACAGTTGTTTTTGTGCTTGTAGAAAGCCAGTGCTGAAGCAAAGGGGGCAAAAGGTGGGTAAAACTTTGCAATGCATTACAAAAATCATCCTATGAACACAGTGGGAGGGAAGGAGTTAAATACTTTGATATTATAGTTTAGAAACTGTGAGTTAAGTCCAATGCAATTGTGCCCAGAAGGGTGTTCCCCTACGCTATTTTCATTTTTTAAAAAGCTTCACAGACGCTACATTGTACAATCCAGATGCAGTGTCACTAATTCCCAGACTGGATCATCAGCAATTAAATTAATTAATACTTTATTACTAATAGATACAGATACTGCCAAAGCTAATTTACCCTAGATATTCATGTAGACATATTCTATATACAGATTATCATCTTCTCAATGACGAAAGCAGCATTTAAATAAAAAAGAACCCCAAAGGGTTCGGATTATCACTAGCTGCTCCTGATCCGTCTAACATGCTGTTATTTATTACAACTGCCAAAACAATATAAAAAGAGAACTCTGTTCAATTGAAACAGAATGGGAATACATCTAAATATCTCTTGCAGAAAATGGTGGGAAATAAATAATAAAACGTAAAAAAGAAAAAAAGGCACTAACTCTAGAAAACACACCAAGTGTTAATCTGTATATCGCATAAACAAGCAACAATTTATTTCCCCCTGCTTGCTGAAAATTCTAATTCTACCATTATCTGGAATGTTTTGCTTTGTACAGAGTGAAGGTTTTTTTTTTCTAAACAGTGATAAAAAACAGTTCGTAAATACACTCAAACACATTTTGTTGAACAATAGGATTATGTACTAAATAGTGATCTGACAAGTGAATTGCATGTTTTGGATCAAAACAAAATGCTACAGCTCAGCTTTGTTTATATATTTTTTGCAACTGGCTCTGGATTTACCGCAATTTTCTGTTCAGTAAATGAACCCCTGCATGATGTTAGGCACCGTTTTCAAGCAAGGGGTGCAGGGAAGAAGATTATTGAGAAATGGCAGAGGAAAACAGACGGTTATAAACAGGATAAGGCGAGAAGAAGCGATAAACTCAGAGAACATAAAATACACATTATTCCGATCCCTGCAGGTGCCAGCAATCCAAATCAATGTATAGCAATTAGCAGAATTAAAACAGCTTTAAATAGCTGCTGCAGGCAGACGTGCATGCTACTCATGGCACGGGGTAATATACCGTTATGACATATAAAACCATTAATCATATGCTCGCCGTTCTGTATGTCTGTTCCTCCATCCCCAACATGTATGGGGCTACATAGATTATTTATCTGAATCCCTAACAGACCTGCCAACACTGCACCCAGAGATCTGCAATAAGCACATGGAATTACTCTCAAAAATCCTGCTGGGAAAAAAAAATGCAGCTTTCAAATTTTGGGGCAGTTTGGCTGAAATCCATTTTTTTCCCCTCACTAATGGTTCTAAAGCTTTGGAAGGTCATGCATAACACAAGAAGTAAAATCTGTGAATCCTTTTATGTCTGCATTGTGCTCGCCAAATGGCTAACGAATTTAAAGAATTGCAGATATAATGCAAATAGACATACCCTACATCTGGTTCCAGGCCGGCCACGAAGGTTGTTTCGATAAAGTCTAGAATGTGCCTTCACCTCATCTCTATCTATCGCTGAATGCTTTCACTTTCAAGATGAAGAGCTGATCAGACAGGAAACCAGGTGAGGCTTAATCAAGCAAGGATTGTGTGGCTACTTGTTAACCGAGTGCTGATGTGTGTAAGCATCTCCATAGCAGTGTCCCTTTAACACCTCAACAACTAGTTACTCTGAGCTTAGTATCTTAACATCTCCTCCAACCAGTGACATTGACCCCTGCTTATTGTCCTAATGTAACAACACCGAGTTTAAAATCTAATTATCTTGCCGTTGTGTAACATTGCAGCCCAATCACATGGCTGTGTACTATGTAATCCTTGAAAGGCTACTCCCCAAAATGTCATTGTTTGATCACTCACCTCTTTCAAGCAGCCCATGAAGTTGTTGCTAACAGGAGATCCAGGAAGGTCTGCGGTACTTGGACTTCCTCCTACATAGAAGAAATCGTCTGATCCCAGCATGGTGTAATCTTCCTGGGTGTAACCCGTCGTGGTCAGAATTCCATCCACCGAGATGGTCACCTTATGGGGAGACAAGGAACATCAACAATTCCTGCTGCTTACATGAGGGGCAGGATCTACCCCTGGCCCCTTATTTCTGGGTTCGGAAAAAACAACAATTGTTGGTGGTTCTTGCTACATTTGTCTCTGGTATGGGAAGCTACCTGCCATCCCTACCTGAGATTAATTGGAATGTCTGGACGTTACACAGGTGGGCAATAAAGCACCCTTCTCACAATAAGGCACCCACTTCATCAATGTAGGTGCATTTCGCATTCACCTGGAGCAACCTTTTCACAATGAAGTTCCTTCTGCACTATACAATGTTTTGAGGCATTTCTATATAATACCAGTCCACAAAAACGTAAGAATAAACCTAAAGTGGTGTTAAGTATCACATCCAACACTAAAGTAGGATGAACCCCCATATTTGGGCTTTATACAGGAAGGCTGGTACCACGGGTTGTCAGTGACTTTTATGGCATTATACTGTTGAGCCATTGGTTCATTACTATAATAAACTTCAAAACACTAACAGGTATAGTTGTGTAGTCATAGCCGCTCTTTAATACGTTACAAATGCCTCTGCTTTGAGGGACAATCCACAAACATAAAATGTCTATTAATCCTGTGTGAGCAGTTGACCATGTCACTATTTAATAAAACTGGGGACTTTTCTATTTTTGAAATCAGAAGGAATTGGCCTATAGTAGCCACTGGGATCACAAAAAGGATGTCCGATAGGACATGACACAAAATGTCTACAAGGGAGTGGATGAAGTCGGTCAGTGCTGGGTTGGCTACTTCGGCATACAAGTTGTGACTCACTGAGATCTCATCTGCACAGAGGAAAAAAATGTGACCTAAAATAAGCTTGAGCTCCATAAGCTTAAAGGGGATCCGTCACTTACCATTATTTTTTTTAATAATATGTTTATGTTTTCATTATATTTAACCAATATATTAGCAAAGTCTGAAAAAATACAATTTAAAAATCCACATTGCTTTATTTACCTCTATTGAGTGCCTCCATCTTGGCTCACTTTTGTTGTTATAAGCCCCGCCTTTTACACCTATCAGTCAGAGTAGAGAAAGCAAACAGAGAAGAGGTGGAAACAGAAATTATGTTTCCGTTTCTCTTCCTCCAATGCAATGTGTGCCCTGGCTGTGCCCTAATTGAACTAGCGTGTGATGTCAAACAATTTTGCAATAAAAAAAAAAGTTACCATAAGCTATATGTGAATTTAAATGTTGTATTCCTTTATAAAGGTGCAGATGCCAGAGAAGTGAAGGTTTCCGTTTAATTGCAGCTTATAAGATGAAATATACAGGGGCAAAGTCCAACTCCCATCCAGTGCTGACAAAGTTCACTCTCGACTCCTTTTGGACACAGTGTCATTTTAGAAAATAGAACACATGATCAACTGCTCAAACTGAAAATCAGGTACGCATTGAATCTTTCTGTTGCTGGAGGGTTTCAGAGAATTATTAAGCACTTTGCCCGCCAGAGGATCCAATAACACATAGGTCTCTGTTATGACAATGCTTACGGGCACCTCTAGCAATGAAAGATTAACTTGGCCCAGCCACCATCCACGAAACACCCTATAAATACCACTTAAAAACCGCTACATGCTGGCCATACACCAAACGTAAGAAAGTGCTATGAAAATGGAGTGGAGACTGTTTTTTTTTTTATTACTGTTGAAGGACAGAGAATTTTTAGCACTAAAGGAGTTTAGTAAATAGGAAATTAATTCACAAATGAGCAAAGAGATGGTAATTTTTCTTGCCCAGTCTGTCTCCATCTTCATAGCCCCAAGGCCCAAGATAAGAGAGAGGATAAAAAGCTTCCAAACACACTTGCCCCAAGAAGACCTCTCTCCCCATACCTCACCCCGAGATACATCTCCAAATTTTAATGGACTAAACCCAGTGAGTGATGTATGAGGGTGAAGGGTTAGGAGGTTAGTCTGTTAGAATGTGTAATGAGTGAGGTGGAACGCAGAAGCCTGGAGTGCTGATTGGCTGGGGCTTTAAAAATGGGTGGAGTCATACAAGCGGCCATTTTGAACATCATCTGAACATCATGTCACTATTTCTGGATGTTGACCAGAAGCCTATAAGATATCTAAAGTATATGCTTAGTTATATATAAATTCAAGGTCTATGTTTGGTGATAAAAAATAAATAAATAAATAAAATTGTTTAAGAACTTAATCATGTTCTGGTATATTTTGAAACATAAACAGGGACTATTTGTATATATATATATATATATTTTTTTTAAAGTTAATATTATAACTATAGGTCAAAATGCATAGTGTCCATAGTTTGAATATGCTATTTATTATTTTTAGAGATATACAATATAATTTCCTGGAATAAAATTGTTACATAGCCTTGTTTCATTATGCCTCGGCTAATATTTTTTTATTTTAATAAATATTGCAATTACTATGATGATAACGTCACAGAGAGATAGTACTGTGCCGGTACTTGTTGATATGTTTCTCCAGCACAGATCTCTGCATTTAATTATTTAATAAAACCAGCTTTAGTGGCTTATTATTTAGAAGAAAAAAAAAAGATAAAAGTAAAAATCCTATAACAATAAAGTTCAACAAATGAGCCCCGGCCTTCACCTGCGCTCAAGCCTTCCAGCAGAAAGACACCATGCAGAGAGTGGCATGGACAGACACTGCAGGGGCAGCTAGAAGATGGGGAGATATTCCCAAAATATTTACTGGGGGTTCTTTCAAAAGAAAGAGAGAGACTCGATATGTAAGGCCTCACTGTGCTCTAGCAAAGAAATACAAATAATTCATGAATACTGGCTAACAAGCACTTGAACTGGGGGAAGTATGTGGAGCTATGGAATGTGATATTGCCTTTATGTAATGTGATGTATGGTTTGGAGTTATTATATATGCATACGATATATGTACACATATAATCCTATATGCATATATCTAATATACGTTTGTATATAAACACAGACACAGAAAATGCTCTATAATGACGAGAGTAGGGTATTCACATTGAGTCTCTAAAGAACATGTTTTTTCTTAAAGAAAAAGGGTTGGGGGGGGCGATAGAGAAAAGGGAGAGGTGGAAGAAAAAGAAAGACACACCGCAAATCCAGAGTATTATTTAGACAAATAAGAATGATATCTACCAGACAATGTAGTTTGTTTACCATAGCGTGTCCAATGCCAGAGAGCTTTGCGGAAAGTGGGGAAAAAAGGAAATTGAATAACTGTGAACAGAAGGATTGTCAAATCCAAAAAACGGAAAATAAAGAAACAATAAAAAAAATAAAAATAAAAATGATCCATTAAGAGGGTGTTAGTACAGTTGGAAAGGTTTCGGTTAGTAGCAATGAAACATTACATGAATGAGTTGGGCTTAGTTTCTCTAAATAAAAGGGAACGTTCTCCTAGGCATTTATACCCACCCTCTGTCACCCCAATTCAAGTAACCACAATAGTTCCCTTTGGTGCTTAGCCTCCAAATTCTGCCTTCCCCCCTCCCTGCACACACACACACACACGCACGCACAAACACACTGTGGAGAGACCTCTCAATCTCCCACTTATGGCTATATTCAACATTCATTACATGACTCACCAAGGCTGTCGTCACAGCTCCCGACACACGCCATACTTACGTGGCATAATCTGTGTGCTGGGTATTCCTGACATGAGTCATCATAACACAGAAAAACTCGTCATTAGCAGTGGAACAAAATCCCCAGAGAAAGGGACAACCAGTGACACATGCCCTCCATACCATGGAATTGGGGACTTTGACATTTTAAGATCTTGACCTTCAGACTGGTGCAGTTATTGTTATTTAAACTGTTCCCAATATAGTGTTGCATCTGACATGGTCAAGGTCCATTGTCTGGCTAGGCTTTCCAGCTACATACATATTGAACCTTCTTGTGAACTAATTGCTCGAAAGCTGGTTAATTAGAGAACTCTGGAGGAACTGTAGGCCTTGACGAATGAGTTCAGGTAACTCTGGGTGAGAATTACAGTTATCAGGATAATTAATCTTATGCTGTATGGGAGGATTAGTCCAGACCAGTTATTGGTCATGTTTTCCAGCATCAGTAATCCCATTTAATTGTCACCTTGTCACAGTCTTGTAATATAAAGAATAGGACCTAAACCTTGATTTATTGCCCCTAGAAGTACCATTATCAATATGTACTTATGCCCAGAATCCAGTAACATGCATATCTACCAATGTAAAAAAGGTTTTGTGTCATGTATTATGCAACTACAAGTACCCCTTCATAAATATGTACCTTTTACTTTTAATAGATGTACCTGCACCCTGTAATAATGTGTTTTACTATAAAATAATAATACCTGTTCACTCTAAAAATATTTACCTATTTCGTGTAGGAATTTGTACATGTACCCTCTGACGATATGTATATGTACCTTTGTAACAACATGTGATTGTACATTGTATTATGTACCTGTCTGATGAAATTATATGCATATAATGTCAAACAACATTTACCTGTGTCCTATAAAAAGGTGGATCTGTACCCCGTAACATCATGTCCCTGTCACACAGATCCATCTTAAAGGGGCACTCTAGGTACTCTACCCATTTAATCTCCCTGAAATGGCTATAGTATCTGGAGTCCCCGTTCAGTGTTAAATGGAGAGAATGGGCCCCGGGACGCCAGACACAATAACCGCTTCAATGACATGAAGTGGTTACAGTGCCTAGATTGCCCATTTAAAACAACATGCAACAAAATATTCCTGTCCGGCGATGTCCAGTGAGAGGGCAGGGGGCTGACGCTGAGTATACAGCACGATGCTGAAATAGATTATGCAACAGTATTCACTATTGTTATATGTTAGTTCTTTATTCAGTATTAGTAGTATAAAACATAAAGAAGGAAGTGGCGTGTGGTGGAACACAGTGCTGGTTTGGTCTCAAATTCAGATATTTGCTTGCTGTGGCCTCTATATAACAAGCCCTCCCCTGATATGTGTATCCTGCAATAACCTGCACTGGTTTCGGTACCCTGTAACAGTATCTGTGTGTACTCTGTAATTATATGTATGTATACCCAGCAATGCTATGTATGTATAAAAACATGTATTTGCATACTAACACCTGTAATCTAGTACAATAACTAGGACATCCGTAAACACTGATTTACTGAAGCCCAAATGGCTTCTATTCTAAACCACTACTAGGTTTCAAAGATTCTACACTCAGCAATGTTTTGTAAATGAAGAGCAACTTTCCTGGTAAGGACTTTCTCTATGAGACCAGCATGGGTACGGTCAGTGTAGCGTGTGCACAAACAGAGAACATGTGTCTGATGGTTGTGTAGAAAATGAAATATGAGGTGTGAACGTACATGCATGTGCGTGGTTGTAGAAATCTCACTTTAAGAAGTAATTTGGATAAATACAGACTATAGGTGAATATCTGATACAATCTTTGAAATCCTTATTATACTTACACTAACTGTATCATCATTTTACTGATTCCCTCATAGCCTCCTTCAACAAAAACGAGGCTCTCATTCATTTACCTGTTCCCATCTTCATTTCAATTCCCAACTACAGGGTCTTTGAATGCCTTACCTGGCGTAGGTTTCGGGTAACCTTGACATCATGCCATTCGTTGTCATTGAATTTATCATTGGTTGGTTCCACGATGGCCTCAAAGGCACCTGAGCCCAAGTTGATGACTAATGAAACGGCTCCTCCTTTCAGCGCCAGGTTGACATAGTCTGCGGACTTCCCTGTGTGCAAGATAAGGCCATTCCTCTGCCGAGTCTTGAATGATAATGTGATCTCATCGCTGCTGCTTTGGATTGGGTTCTGAGACAAGTCATAGCATAAATACTCTGATCCACGGAACGTGGCCACATTGTCCTCTCTCGCTGCAGGAAAGATAAATGTAGCAAAGTTTCAAAGTGTGTCACGCACTATCGCTCAACAAAACCTTCAAATAAGTGAGCCCCTCCTCCCAAAATATAAAAATTGAACAAACAAATTATGGATTTTTAAAAAAAAAATGTTGCTCTTTTCATGGCACAATCTGAATAGTGGTTTGACCTGTTAACATGACCACAACCACCACCACCAATAGGGAATGTCAGCTTAAAGCTTGGCCAGGTCATTCTCCAGTAAATTCTTTGTATATATTGTTACACTTTTTTTAATGTCAGCATGCATTCACAAACAAACAGAAGAATAGGTTATACCGTGGGATAAAGGTAAATTATTGAAACGGTAGATTTCGTGAGCTCCTGTCTTAAAAAGAACAACCTTGTACAAGGTGAATACATGTCATCACACGCAAACAAAACTGACCTCATGGTTTAACCATTCATACGACCAAGGGAATACTTGACATGTAAAAGGTTAAACGCTTTAAAGCACCTTCTTTTAAAGCAGACACCCCCTTCGCAGCCATTAGCACCCCATAAAGATCTGTGAACATGGCTACTTTTTAACCAGATACTGGCGGTGTTTGTGCCCTAACTCAAAAGCACAGCCACTGGCGGAGAGCAGGTGCACAATAGCTTGTGTGTTAATGTTCTTTTCTTCCCTCTGGCGAGAGTTATTTCCTCTGCACACTGACAGCCCTGTCCATGTAACCTGCATGTAGATTGTTTGCTAACAGACTCCCGAGAGCCGTGACTCGTTCTCTGCCTGTTACAGTGTGAGATTACATCAAGAGTCCCACGGGGAAACGCTCAGGAAATCTAACACTTCACACTGCTGGCCTCTGCTCCTATCAGCATACAGTCAACTGGCCCGAGGGGAACAGAAAGACACGCTGAGCAAAGTATGCAAGGCATGTACATGGAGCCGGGCGAAACACTGGGCAGAATGTATGGGGGTAACGGAGAGAAGCACTGAGCAGAGGGTGTTTTGGGGCAGAAAGAAGCACAGGACAGACCACGTGCAGGCAACAAACAGAATGCTCTGTGAGGGGAGCAGAGAGAAGAAATTAGCAAAGAGCATTAAGAAGAGTGTGTATAAGAGGCAGTGAAGCACTGGGAAAAACAAGCATGATCCAAGACCAGAGAGAAGCACTAGGCCAATTGTGTGCAGGTGGTAGAGAAAACCACTTGGCAGATTGTTTATAGTTAGTGGAGAGAAGGACTGAGGACAGCCTGTGCAGGAAGCAGAGAGGAGGACTGAGGACAGCCTGTGCAGGAAGCAGAGAGAAGCACTGAGGACAGCCTGTGCAGGAAGCAGAGAGAAGCACTGAGGACAGCCTGTGCAGGAAGCAGAGAGAAGGACTGAGGACCGTCTGTGCAGGAAGCAGAGAGAAGCACTGAGGACAGCCTGTGCAGGAAGCAGAGAGAAGGACTGAGGACAGTCTGTGCAGGAAGCAGAGAGAAGCACTGAGGACAGCCTGTGCAGGAAGCAGAGAGAAGGACTGAGGACAGTCTGTGCAGGAAGCAGAGAGAAGCACTGAGGACAGCCTGTGCAGGAAACAGAGAGAAGGACTGAGTACAGCCTGTGCAGGAAGCAGAGAGAAGGACTGAGTACAGCATGTGCTGGAAGCAGAGGGAAGCACTGAGGACAGCCTGTGCAGGAAGCAGAGAGAAGGACTGAGGACAGTCTGTGCAGGAAGCAGAGAGAAGCACTGAGGACAGCCTGTGCAGGAAACAGAGAGAAGGACTGAGTACAGCCTGTGCAGGAAGCAGAGAGAAGGACTGAGTACAGCATGTGCTGGAAGCAGAGGGAAGCACTGAGGACAGCCTGTGCAGGAAGCAGAGAGAAGGACTGAGGACAGTCTGTGCAGGAAGCAGAGAGAAGCACCGAGGACAGCCTGTGCAGGAAGCAGAGAGAAGGACTGGGACACAGTCTGTGAATAGAGCAGAGAGAAGTAATGGGGTGCAGCCTGTGCAGGAAGCAGAGAGCATTACTGGGGTGCAGTCTGTGCATAGAGCAGAGAGAAGAATTGGGACACAGTTTGTGCATAAAGCAGAGAGAAGTAATGGGGTGCAGTCTGTGCAGAGAAAAGTAATGGGGTGCAGAGTGTGTGTGGGGAACAGACTCTAAATACCCAGTTTGCACTGGTATTTTCCGTAAGAGCTTACCTTGAGTATGAGCTGCATAGACACAACAATAATAAACAGATCAACCCTGATCTAATTATCAATTTAACCTGACATAATCCCTCAGTTTATCCTTGTATAAATCCTGCTTTACTCAGGTTAATCCTGGTAATCTGTGATCATTTTAAAATGCATCCCGTTACAAGTCATAGCATAAAATCCTTGTATACTCCTTTATGTTATTTATGCATTCTGCTGTGTTCTACTTAATAACATGAGGGATGATGCTGCTGTGTTTCAGAGTCTGTCTGGGTCCTGTGAAAGTTGGCTGCCCTCTGTAAAGTAGCAGAGACTACATCGCCCCTTCATAGGCTCGCCCTGGTTAATTATCTGGACTGGATTTTGAGACCTGGGTGCAGGAGGATTAATTTTCCCAAAGGAAGAGAACAGAGAGAGAATTGCTAAATACAAATGTTCTAAATACACACGAATGCTACAATAGTAACATTATATCAAAACAACACAAACAAGTCTGGTAAACAAGCCAGACTTTTTAAGTCACTGTAACACTACTTAACAATTTAATATATGTAAAATAAATAAATATAAATATTTTTGCCTAAAGACCTTAAATAATGAAAACCGAGTAGTTGACTGACATATTTTAGTTACAAAACAAAATAGCATATCATTACACTGACATTGACAGTGACACTGAAATGGCACATTTACTTTATTAGAGGCGGATTATTTTTACATAAAGAGCTAGCAATCTAATCTAATGGACTGTATTATTGTCTGATAGGTGCATGGCCTAAGAGACCATAATCATCACTCCCAGAAGAATGACGAACTGATTCTGCAATAGAATACTCAAATCACCATTAGAATGCTGCACATTTGTAAAGAAAAAAAAACATGCATTAAATTAATTAATTTTTTTTAATAAACAGAACGCTGATTAGAATAATGTGGCTATGCTATTTGGCACACATCATGCGACTAGTAAAACCAGACAGGGGCAGGAGATCTATAGGATGTTTTATTGCATAATAAAGACTTGTTGCTCTGTTAAATGTGGCTAATCGAACATGGCTGTGGTTACATTAAGCTCTGCAGTAAATGCACTGGAGAATTGAGGGCAGGAAAAACATTTTAATAGCAAAATGTAGAAAGGAACAGAGACAGCAGTAAGAGAACAAAAAACGAGAATAACCAACAGACAGAATTACAGAATCCACCCACCAAACAGAGACAGAGAGAGAGGAAGCAAGGATAAATTGGGTGTATGTTTTTTTTTTAAAAAAAGGAGAGAACAAGAGGACATGAATGATAAATTTAAATGGATCGAGATACAAAGAGTGTGTGAAAGAAAGTCAGATAACATACATACAGACAGGCAGGGCCATCTCTAATATTGATTGGACCATGGGCAAGCATTTTCTTGGGCCCCCCTGGACCCTAGCTACAGTTGTTTTGGTGACTATAGTTTCCCTTTAATAAACCCTATAGCCCCTCCAAGTGAGTGTAACCTGTCTAAACTTTTCAGTACTGCCACAAAAATGAACGCACAACACAGTGGGTCTCAATAAGACCTCCATGTTACCAAAAGGGATCTACATTTGACATTTGTTGATGGAGTTTTTTTTATATACCTGGCCCTATAATAATATAGGTTTTCTCTGGTTTTAAGGGGTTTCTAGGGATTTGTTTGGTTGCAGTAGAAGTACTTGGCTGCATAGAGTACAGGCTATCAGAAGCTATGTTATTCCCTACGACTATAGTTAAAGGGGGCTGAGGGGATTATCAATGTCACATGGCCCCGTCCACTGTCAGTTGTCAAGCCCACCATAGCTGCTATTGCAACTCCACGCAGCAGAAACACCGGTGGGGTTATTCAAAGGGAATTTCAAATCTAAGGCCAAATTTGCCAAACTGGCAGTCAGCTATGCTTTGTGTTCGGCTACGTTGGCCTGAAATTTGAAATTCATTTTGAATTCTCATGTTAGTGAATACCTTTGTAGGAGTGCTTTCAGTGAAATTCGACCGAGGCACTGTACAGGGCATGCACAATTGACTCCATTACCATGAATAAAGCATGTGCATCATCAAGCGTAAAGTATCACTGTTTGAGCTTAACCTTTTAAAGAATTGTATCTAGAAATCTACAGATGGACCTTCCGAGGTCGTTGAAAAAAAATATCAATGGCTACTAAGGATGTCTGCCTAGATCATTGTCTTGGGCATATCTGACAATGCAAGGTTTACAATTCAGAGACTTTTTTCATATTTGTTTTGGCTGATGTTACTATGAACATGACATTATTATGCAGCTTAACTCTTAACTTTATTTCCCCCGTCTGGTTTTCCATGAAGAAGATGAAAAATAGTGAAGAAGAGTCTAGCGATCCGTCTTGGCTGGTTCAGCGTAATCAGAGTTGTTGCACACGGCAGATGTTGTGCAAGAAGTCACTTTACTAGATTATGTAGGCGTTTATACAATTTTTTTTTAAAATTATAAATGTATAAGCTTTGTTCCTAGCAAAGAGAATCACAGACGCTCTGTGTCATACTAAGTGAGCTATCTAACATCTCAGCCCTTTGAGACAGGAGTGCCGTCTGTGTCCTTGAGCGAGGCAATGGGGACACGTGCAGTACTGGCATCTAGCCAGCAGAGGTCTCCCCACAGGGAGGAGTGTATGATTCAAGCAGGTAAAGGAGATTTAAGTGTCTGCCCTGGTTAGGCTACTGTATCTGTAATTGTGTAAACACCAGATATTTCGATCTTTGAGGAGTAAAAAAATAAATAAATGTTTAAACGCAATTTTCTGGTCATCCCTCTGGTATTAGTAAGGTCAATGATACAACAGTTTAGCAAAACCAAAAATTACTGATCTCATCCAACCCATTCCTTACCAGCATAAAAATGTGTTTTTTTTTTGTGTGTTTTTTTTTTTTATCAGAATGTCTGAGCAATTGAATACACTTCCTATTTCTTCGATCAGTAAATCTTGTGTTCCTCTCTGGCTAGCGTTACAGAATAAAGGGCAATAAATGAGCCGTAAATATGTTTAGAAGAGCGGTCAGTGCTTTAAAAGCTGCCTAAGACTTAACCCACTGATTACTGAACCGGTTTTATGAGAGAGCGACATTTTTCACTGGCTGTAAATATGATCACTTGCTGAAAAGGACATGTGTCTTTGGTAGAAAGTCTAATGAGCCAAAACCAGTCTTGTGCCAAGAGCTCTTATCAGCACAAGACAAACCCTTCTCTTCCTTCCCTCCCAGCTAACTGCTCACACCGAGTGTCGGAAACACACATTCACACGTACAAGCTGGGCACAACACCCTACAAAGTGTCGCAGGAAAAGGGGAGGGATACAAGAGGGCGGGAGAGAATCGGAGAGAATGAAAACGGGGGAAGAGTGAAAAATAGTGTCAATTAGAGAGGTTGAGGATTAGAGTGACCTAGGATTAGAAAGGGTAAGAATTTTGAGACAGCGAGCAAGATTATACGAGAGGACAGAGCCTTAGTCTGTAAGCAAGAGAGTTAGAGAGCATTAAAAGGGCGAGTATTAGGGAGACAGTACGAATTAAAAATACCGAATGAAAGTGAAATTTAGACAGGTAAAAGTGAGAGAGAATGAGTGAGTTTGGGAATTAAAGAGGAGAAGAGTGAGAATGAGTGTGAAAAAGTGAGAGAAGAAAAATTAGGGTGAGAATTAGAGAGAGCAGGAATCTCAGAGGGTGAGCATTAGAGAGAGACAGGATTATTCACTTACATAGGAAAGGACGCATTCTCAGTTTTATCGCATAGTAATAGTTAACTAACAGTATTATTTGTCACCCTGACAAAATCTGGGGAAAACAGACAAATTCCGACCGAAAAAAGCAATCCTCAAACTTACAATAATCAGAATTCGGTTAGTCCGACCAGATTTGCAACAATAACTCGGATGTATTTGGTGCTTTGATTAAAATCAATGCGTTCACATTCACACCCTGTAAAAAGTACAGGATTCTGAAGATTCACAAAGCACAAGTTTTACAGAAATTCGTAGCCAAATTCATACGACAAATTCTAATCGAAATAATATAATATAATGATAATTAGCTTTTTGCAAGTGAATCATAATTTGAAGTACTATTTGTCTGTTGGCAGCACTAGCAATCAGCGAGCAAATAATGAAATAGCCCTAGGCATTGCAACGGTTAACCATGTGGCAGCTGGCCAGCACTTGATAGCCAACTTCCACATTTTAAAAAAACTCTATTGGGGTAGAAAGGCAGTGCTGGGGAAATGGCATGCTTAACCCCCTTGTATAATTACTTAGAGCCACCACACTTTTCTGTTTATTTTAACTTTTTAATGTGGCAGCTGGCTAGCAAGCACTGCCCAGCTGCTACATCATTAACTCTCGTAGTGCTGATGGTTATTTAACTTTTGGATCACACGCTGCCAGCGGCAAAAAGCACCTCAAATTATCTTTTCACTTGCAAACAAGCAAATGTACAATAATTTGCGAATGTGCGTCCTACAGGGTGCATTTGGTTCCGGAATTTTATCAAAACCAGTACTTTGTGAATATTCTGAATCCTATACTTTGAGAAAGCGATTCTTTTAATCCGGACTCTGGATACATCTGGGGGATCGCTGCAGATTCCCTAGTGCCAACCGATTTTCAACTGTATTCGGCATTAGCAAAAATGAGAATTGCCATTCCGATTGGAATTTGATCATTTTCACTGGATTTCCTTTTTCCATTGTAAATAGCACAATATCACTCCCAGTTGTACACATTCCCCTTTCTGCTTCAAACATTTCATGTCATAATGTAGGTTTCTGGGAATTTTAGTTAAGACTTTAGCGTTCTGCAGTAGATATCTGACAATTGATCTACAACTCCAAGAAATCTTAAAGTGCTCATAAAACACTCTTTGCAAGGTAAGCTCAGCATTGCTATTAAAAGTTATGTGATCATCACAAATGACTGGCTTCTTGAGAGATCACTGCAGATCCTGCACAGCCTGGAGGTGTGTAGCAAATGTGGAAAATTAAATTGTGAGGGCGCTTTTTTAGCTTTTGTAAGTCGTGGGTTTGTTTTGTTGTTTTTTTTTTTGCATATATTTTAATTTACCCATAAAATGCATGAAAAAAGGGAATTAAACCCAACATTCAAGGATCTTTATATAGTCCATCCAAACGCAAAGACAAAATGGGACTCAAGGAATCATGCATACATTAAAGTGAAACTATAGGCACCAAAACAACTTTAGCTTAATGAAGCAGTTTTGGTGTATAGATCATGCCCCTGCGGTTTCACTGCTCAATTCTCTGCAATTTAGGAGTTAAATCACTTTGTTTATACAGCCTTTGTCACACCTCTCTGCATGTGACTTGCACAGCCTTCCTAAACACTTCCTGTACAGAGGCATCTAATATTTAAATGTCCTTTATTGCAAATTCAGTTTAATTTAGAATGTCTTATCTCCTGCTCTGATAATAGCCCTTCAGACCCTGTAGGAGCCTCCTGTGTGTGGCTAAACTTCAATATACAGAGCAGGAGATAAAAATGTCTAAAGCAAGTTAACTTCTGATAAAAAATGAAACCATTTTGCTTTCATGCAGGCTGTGTCAATCACAGTCAGGGGTGGTGCAACTAGGGCTGCGCAAACAGAAACAAAGGTGAATTAACCCGCAGATGGCAGTGAATTGAGCAGTGACACTGCAGGGGCATGATCTATACACCAAAACTGCTTCATTAAGCTAAAGTTGTTTTGATGCCTATAGTATTCTGTTAATGTTTGTAAGACTATTAATTTGGTTTGGCTAGTAGTTTAATGTGTTTAATGTGTTTTTTTTTTCACATGTTAGGCATACTATCAGAGTTATTTAGTAAAGTAAGAATTTAAAGTGAATTCCAAATTCAATGTCAAGATAGCCGAACTAGAAAAGTTCTCTAAGTCAGCCATGTCATTAGTTCGACTACTCTGGCCTTAAATTTGAAATTCACTGAATGAATGAATAACCCAGCACTTATAGTCTATTCCGGTTCTGATATTGGCACAGGTTGATGTAAGGCATGTATTTGAGGATCTCATTCCAGAATGGTTTGAGAGTTGTTCAGGCAATGAAGGCATTGAGGGATGGCATCTATAACAATAGTCTGTGCTGGTGAAGCCCATAAAGAATTGTACCCAGAAAAAGATGAACTTTTCATAAGAACCACCAGACCCCGTGTGCATATTAAACACGCAGTGCATAATGGCATGTTCCCTCTGAGGACCAGACAGCAGTAATCTCCATCAAACAATGGGCAGCCACTGCATATCCTGGCACACCACTTCAACAACACAAATATAGAAAAAAAAGGTATCGACTTTTGATTTATTGCTAGTAATAATATCAATTCACATAAAAAGTAAAATAAAAAAGTAAAAAATATATGTATGCATGCTTAGATGACAGAGGGGAAGGGCTAGAATCAGAATGACTTGTCCACATTTGGAAAGCTCAGAGTTCGCATTTAAACCTTTGCTGCAGACAGTCTTTTATATGGTTGACTTTCTGTGAATTTTGCAAGTACAAGTATAATACACACAATAAAAAGTGGGAATACATCCTGTAGGGTGCTATAGAAAGGGAGAGACTTCAAATGGAAGAAAAGATAAATATCCATGCACACCCGAGGTTTCTTCTACATGGCAGTCTTTTTTTTTTAGGAATCAAAAAGTGGAGACAACGATTCGGCTCTTTTCTGAGCCTTTATCATGTCTGACTTGATAAAGGCTCAGAGAGGAGCCAAAACGTTGTTTCCACTTTTTTTGTTCCTTCTACCTGTCTGATCATTTCTGAATCTTTTACTGTATCTGAAGTTTTGTGTCTGTTGACTCCTTAGTCAATATTGTCCAACCACAGTGCAGAAATGTCCTTGTGCTCAATATAAAGCCTAGGGTTTAGCCTACAGAGAGAGGTGGTTGCTTTTGGCGAAAACTTCTGCTATAGTATATGAATACTATTCGGATAAGTAATTGTGTGCTTTGTGGGACCAGCTTAATATATCTACAAAGAGACATGACAAGATCTTTTGGTGTTTCATTCTACATCAGCATTCCATACACTTAGCTCCTGACTTGTTATGATAATTGAGGATGGATTGTGATTTGCAGGATTACTGGATAGGACAAGGACACACATACGGTAGGAGAGCAATTTTAATATCTTCATTTAGCACTTGGCTGGGTTGGGGGTTCACAGTTATGTGCCAGAAACTACATTTAATCTCAAAACCTGCGGATTACTGTTTAAATATTACTCTGTTCAAAAGAGGAGTGTGGGGGATAATTTAATAAAATATGAATGCCTTTGAATTGTACAGGGAACGGAAGAACATTATCTGGATAAAGTTCAAGGGAAGGAGAACAATTATTTGCAGGTTGTTCTTATCACTTTTCTTATCATTTATTATTACTATTATTATTAAAAGGGCACTATAGGCTCCTAAGCAACTACAGCTTAATGAAGCAGTTGTGGTGTATAGATTGTGGCCCCCCAGTCTCACTGCTCAATTCTCTGACATATAGGAGTTATATCACTTAGTTTATGCAGCCCTAGTCACACCTCCCTGCATATGACTTTCACAGACTTCCTAAACACTTCCTGTAAAGAGTCATCTAATTCCTTTATTGCACAGTGTGTTTAATTTGTGTTTATCTCCTGCTCTGTTAATAGCCTTTTAGACCCTGCAGGAGCCTACTGCACATGATTAAAGTAAATTTTTTCAGAGCAGGATATAAAAACTTCTAAAGCAAGTAAACATCTGATTGAAAATGAAAACCAGTTCACATGCAGACTGTGGGAGTCACAGCCAGGGGAGGTGTGGCTAGGGCTGGATAAACAGAAACAAAAGTGATTAACTTCTAAACTGCAGATAACGAAACAGTGAAACTGCAGGGGTATGAACTATACACCAGAACTGCTTCATTAAGCTAAAGTTGTTTTGATGCCTATAGTGTTCCTTTAACAATTAATCTGCTGACACCATACACTGTTTATGCTATGTCCTATGTTAAAATGGTTGCTTTTAAATGGTTGTATAGTGTAATTTAAAGGGACGCTCATTGAAGTGGTCTGGGTGTAATGCCCCATGTTTTTGAGAAACTGCAATAATTACCTCTGAGGATTAACTCCTCCTCTGGTGGCTGTCTACCAAACCTTCTGTCCGTTATCTGACCTTGGACATCCTCACGCTCTGCATGAGGACAACCAGCATCAGATGTTCCCCATAGGAAAGCATTGATTAATGCTTTCCTATGGGGAGATAATAATGCGCGCGTGGCCATTGCGCGCATGCGCGTTAGGTCTCCCCTGCTGGCTGACGTTGGCGGAGGAGCGTGGGCGGAGCCTAACAGCACTAAGGGACATCGCCGCTGAATTCAGGTGAGCCGCGAGGGAGGGGAACACTGTAGGATTCTACAGTGCCAGGAAAACGGCTTTATTTTCCTGGCACAAGAGAATCCCTTTAACAGATGCCTTTTTGTTTTCTTTCAAAGGAACACTCCAAGAACCTAATACACTTCAGCTTCCTGAAGTGTATTAGAGTTAAATGACTAGCCCATGCAGGCTTATTATATAAAAGTGATCGCTGCAAGAGAAATCAGCACTTTTATAAAACACCTTTGTCACACCTTCCCAGCTGTCAGTCAGGCAGCTGGGAGAGTTTCCTGCCACTGTTGCCCTGAACTATATGTCATAGCGAATGTGAGAATCTGAGCAGATCTCGGAGCTGTAATACAGTTCACTGACCAGTTGTGGGACAGGGTTTCACAATGAGATTCCTCTAATTGGACATTGTCCATACAAAAAGGTACCAGTGTCATCTGGTATCACCCTCAGCAATGTGCATCGTCTCGGAGGATGTGGGACTGTCATCAAGCTCTCATATAGTGTCAAAGGATCACCAGTTTGCCTTAAAATGAAACGTGACACTATCTGTTAATGGCACCTTGATTTGGCGATTCCCATTTTCCCCAGAATTTATATTACTACAACATTTTTGGCCTAATAGACCAGAATTTACTTTAGATACTACCTCTGTATGAAATCCAATCTAGAATGACAAATAAACAATATTTTAAAAATTGGAAAAATTATAGATAAACCTTATGTGCCTTTCTAACAGAACCAACATCTTCTTCACCCCCTAATTCGTCTCAATTTGCTGTGACCTGATCGCGGAAATCATATGGTATAAACCTTAAACCTATTCCCACGGAGTTTATTTAGAACGAGAAATGCATTGAAAGATGTCGTTACTACATAATCCCCACAAAGAAGTATTTTAAAAAAATATCTGATTATAGGGCATATTACTGTTAATTTTCCATTTTTATTTGAGTTATTCTGTAAAAAGGCAGCTTTAAAAAGTTGTATTTAACTGTGAGGCCCCAGCAGGCAGCATCAATGATGACTGGTATCGACAGCTGTACGAAAAAGCAAACAAGTCATAAAAAATCAAATCCATAACGCAAATGCAAATCCGTCAGTAATCAGGGTGGGCAGAGAGGAATCTTGTCCTGATAGCGTGTGAAGATCAGAGATACAGACACCATACCAAGCAGGAGATCGCTCATAGTGAACAAGTGATACATTGTGGTTAATGGCAATGAAGCTTAGTAAGATACAAAATGTCACCGTTCTTTGTGTTCTGTCACACTGTATATTCCTGCATAATCTGTCTCTATTTATCCTGTTTGTAATGCTGGCAGACTATTGTTTGTGTAACGGCTCTGTATAGCATGTCTGTCTGCTTAGAAAGCAATAAGGATAGATGCGATAATTACTGTCCACATCACAATTACTGCACAGAACTAATAGGGGAATTAAGTGAAAATAATGCCTAATGATAGCAAGTGTGTGCAAGAGGTTTGCTCCAGTGTCTCACAACCTGTCTGCAGAGAGCATAATTACTAGGCCCTTCTGTACATGTGAAATGCCTTGATCCCTCTCTTACTCCTTTTCTGTCCATACAGAAACCGAATAAAACCCCACAACCCTTTCTCCAAAATGTGTTTGTGTGCGCGTGTATGTGGCGTGTATGTGGTGTGTATGTGTGAGGGGGATAATTTAAATGAAACTTGTCTGATATAAGGATCCAGGTAGAGATCCCTTTAACTCTAACAACAGAAATCAAGCTATCATATTAAAGTAACTTTGTAGCGTTACGAATACATACCTGGATCCTTAAAATAGTATATGGCAGGGGTAGGCAAACTTCGGCACTCCAGATGTTGTGGACTACATCTCCAATAATGCTGTTAAAGTCGTAATGCTGGCAAAGCATCAAGGAATATGTAGTCCACACCATCTAGAGTGCCGAAGGTTTCCTTCCCCTGGTATATAGTGTATGTTTAGTTTAAAGGCCCCTGCCACCCACATTTGGAGTAAAAACTGGGGGTGGGGGGAATGGAGGTTTTTACTTAGAGTTTCTCGAGTGCCAAGACTTGTTTGGTGCTGACGCCCATGCCTCCATCTTGTGGCATCATCTGGCTTTCTCTGCAATGGCCAATCCAATGCTCCTCATGCAGGGCTAAAACTACAAGGCAACTGCGCCCAGACCACTGCATTGAGATGAAATGGTCTGAATGCCTTAAGTGATCCTTTACGGGTTACATAGACACACACACACACACACACACTATATGGCCATAAGTCATAAGTGTGTTTATGCCTGACCATCACACCTATAGGAGCTTGTAGGACATCCCATTCAAAAACCATGGACATTAATAAAAATAACACCTGGAGACAGCTTGTCCCTGCAGGAAGACATGCAAAAGCTGATAGTCAGCGTGCGGTCAGCAGGATCACTAGACCACCGGCGTAAATAGTACAGCGTGATAGAATTGGGGGATATTCAGGGTTGCGGAAATGGGCAAGGGATATAGAGGGTTGTTAGGACATTTGAGGAACGTGGAGTGTTTTAGGTATATAGAGAGCCATAAAAAGGTGGGAAGATGTTATGAGTTGTGACTTCATGCGTGGGTCTGTCTATGTGTTAGTGTTTCTGTATGCGCATATATGCATGTATGTAAGCGTGAGTATGTCTGTTGGTGGGAAAGTATGTTTGCAAGCATGTGCCTGTGCATTTGTATGCTCAATTTTGTGTATTATTGCCAAAGGTTGGTTTTGGAGTGCATCACACTTCATTTACTTTAAGAATCTAACAACTACCCTGCGCCCTCTTATGCCAACATACATCTTGGCTGGTGGGAGAGATGCATTAACCTAGACCCAGCTTTGAAACCATACATCGATCAGATTTTTTACTGGAAAAGATACATCGATGATGTGTTTCTGATATGGTTAGACACACCAGATAGATTCAAGGAATTCGTACACCTGTTGAATAATAACGAGTTCAATCTACGTTTCACTAGTGAAGTGGGGGGTCAAAAGCTCTGTTTCCTAGATCTAACGCTACAGGTGTCGGGGGGTAAAATTGCCACAACCCTCTTTAGGAAAAAGACGGCCTCCAATAACCTCTTATGCTGGACCAGCCATCACCCCACACCGCTCAAATCTGGAATCCCCATTGGTCAATACCTGAGACTTCGCCGGAATTGTTCAACAATGGAAGAATTCAAACTTAAGGCGAATGAATTAAGACATATGTTTAAAACCAAGGGCTACCCAAATAGGGTTCTAAAAAGAGCTTACCTTAGAGCTATCCAGACTGAACGTGAAACACTGATCACAGATGTGAGTCGAAAGACTGAGCAGAACACAATACGCTGCATTGGTACATTTGATGCAGGATGGGATACTATGTCAAATCTCTTTAGAAAATTCTGGCCCATCCTCAAATCCGATAAGCACCTAAAAGAAATCCTGCCACCCTTTCCGTCGATCACAGCAAGAAGAGGCAGGAACCTGAGAGATATCTTAGCACCTAGTCATCTCTCAACAACTTCCCCCTCTGGCTACTTTCAAAAATACTTACCAATGGGCACTTTCCAATGTGGTCACTGCAGTGCATGCCCATTCATAAGTAGACACTCAAAGACCATCCCTGACCTGGGCGACTCCAAGATGTTCAAACCTCGTTCCTTTTTCAATTGTCACACAACAGGGGTAATTTATTTGCTGACTTGCTCCTGTGGTCTTAAATATGTGGGCAAGACCTTTCGCCATTTCAGACTGAGGATACGCGAACATGTTAACTCAGTCAGGCGACATCTGGAGACGCCAGTCTCAAGACACCTACACCAACACCACAATCACTCCTCAGCGGGTATTCGATTTATGGGTCTTGAGCATATACCACAACCCCCTAGGAAAGGGAACTGGGATCTCAGACTTAGACAGAGAGAAGCTTTCTGGATCTATCATCTTAAAACACGTTCACCTAATGGGTTGAATGAGGGCTTCTCTTACTCTCCTTTCATTTAGAGTACTGCCGTATTCTGACAAACAATGTTATCTTAATAACAAGCTTGTATATATGTATATATTTCTTTATTCATTTCTATTTTTTGTACCTTTAGGCTATTCCCCCTATTATCCTCTTCCTATGTCCAGTATATGTGGGTTACCCTGCTTCCCTCGTCCTGAGTGCTCCACTACACTCCCTGTTTACCTAAATATATAAACTTGGAAGGAATTTACAGTTAGCCGTTTGTGATAATACAGTATCCGTATGTTGCCAGGCTGTTATAAAACCGACTATAACGGATATGTGTAAATTATACTCCAAACTGGCTGCAGCCTCTTGTTTTTTATACATATTTATTTAATATGATACTTTCTTCAGTGGAACAACTGGGCACTCCAAGGGTTAAAATCTCCCGGTCTAAATATGCTTTGGTCTTTGTGAAGGGTTGGATTTACGGCATATGCATGCCACGCCCCCTTCCCCTCCAATCATCAGCCGGCCAATACTCTGGACACACGGGATTGGTGGTATACCCACGTGGACCTAATTGAGATATCGGTTTAAATAAACCGCGGGGACAGCCTCCTTTAGATACCCCTGATGACGGCGTACGGTTACGCCGAAACGCGCGTCGGGTTCTGTCAGTCTTCACTTACTTGAGCACTTCAGCACCTTTTTCAGCACTCATGTTCGTTTAGCGTGTTAACTGGGGCTATATGTGTATGGACTTAGTTGAGTCTTAGATTAGAACACCCACGAAGGTGTTATTTAGGAGAATTAGGGCAAGCACAGGACTGTAGGGGTTTTGTGGGGATTATTCATTTTATTTTTTCTCTCCCCCCTCCTGTCCTTACTGCTGTCTTGTTTCCCGGATTGCTGCATGGTTTAGTATACTGCCTCGATCTACAAGGGGCTTATGTAATTGAATCGGCTTATTGTAAGCTGACTACCTATGCAGCTATCACTCTCCTTATAGGACTTTTGTCCATCACTAAGCGGACCCAGTCTTTTAATAGACTTCAATAAAGTTTTTTTGTTTTTTTGCTACGTTTAGTTTAAGATTGGACTGGGCCTTTACCCATCTGGTTGCCTTATTATAGGACACCCGGGTTGGGTAATTTTTCTCTTTCATGTTCATAAATTCAGGGTTATGCCCTACTACCCAGTCTAGGTGACCATCTCTCCTGGGGTACGGAAGTTGGGTTTGGATTTTTTCTTCCCAGTCTTCTGGCCCTTAGAGGCCTTTCATTTTTTCTCTACCCTGATTAAATATATATACACTACATGATGAGAATACTACTTAACATGTGTTTATACTTCATGCATACATTATTAATTACGCTGATTTGTATTGCACTAGTACAAGCCCATCACTGTGTATAGCTTGTGATGCAGCATTTAAACTCATGTAAGAACAAAGTCACAGATTTGTTGAATCAATATAATAAGATACAAATGGTTTGTAAATTGTTCCACGTACAAACTCAGCAAAAGAATGTAGTGTGACTAGTGTTACTGGTCTATGAAACTGGGGACTCTTCACCAGTAAAGGACATAACCTTGCGTGCCCCACACTCTTAGATCAGAAATAATGATCTGTGTTAGAAGCTCTTTACTTCTCTCATAATTAAAGAGAGAAAACAATAACCGTGGCTACTTTATGGATTTTCTGTGATGATCTGAAAGTCTCAGGAGCATTTTACGGGTCACTGAGTGCCTCAATGCAATGAAGAAATCTATATCTCACTTGGCTGATTTCTGCCATCTCACCCTAACACCAGCATCCCCGAAAATCAGCATGGACAGCTGCTCTCATTCACTCATTTCACAATACCTGCTGCCCCGAGGGAGGGTAGCACAATGCACCGTCTATACTCTCAGACTTACGACCCATGATAACATGTATGTAACCTACATTGAATAGGTATCTTAGAATCTGGTTCTGGAAGTGAAACGATGAATGATCTCACAGCCAACATAGTGACGTGATAAGCAATAAAGCAGCCCAAACATAATACACCCTTTACACACAAAACAATGTATCACTAACAGAAATATTAACTTTTTTTGCCACATTCTACAAATACCACACAGTGTCAATCCTGCCTCTCAAAAGTTTCAAATGACCAAGTTGGGGCACTTTTGATACGCAGTGTGGGAGGGGGTCATCTGCCACTGAAAGTTATTTTTGCATAAGGATAAATCACTTAAACAAGATCCATTTATTACGGTCACAATTATTGTGGTTTTGAACAGGTTTTAATACATATGGTTTTAATGCTGTAGGGCCCTATTGCTCACAAAATAGTTTAAAATTAGGACGTTTGGGAACCTTGCTTAGACCTGGACACTGGCAGGGTTATCTATTAACCTGTATGTAATGTGTGTGGTGAGTGCTGCCTGTATGTAATGTGTGTAGTGTGTGCTAGGTGTATATAATGCGTGTTGTCTAGTGCGTGCTAGCTGTATGTAATGTGTTGGTGGTGTGCGTGTGGGGGGTACTGGCTGTACATAAATGTGTATGTGGAGTGTGTGCTGTATATATAAAATGTGGGGGTGGGGGGATGCATGCTGTGTAGTGTGTGCTGTCTATATGTAATGTGGAGGTGCAAGCTGTGTATGATATGGGTGTAGTGTGTGTGACTGTATGTAGTGTGTGTTTAGTCTGTGCTAGCTGTATGTAGAGTGTGTGTAGTTCATGCTGGCTGTATGAAGTATGTGTGTTGTGGTGCTTTGTTTTTTCAGCATCTCAATATAATCAGTGAAGATCGCACTGCTTGTGGAAGTTTTATCATAAATGTTTATGGTACATGATACATTTATTGTCTTGTGACTTGTTATAGCCAATATAACTGAATCTGGAATGACGTGTTCACTTTAATTGTATATTCAAGATTTAGCAACAGACATCTCTGTCTAGTACAGTCTAGGCACATCCAGAACACAACTTTCATTGTTTGTGTCTTCTCCTACAGCTGCTGTGTTCAATGACAGAGAAGGGCAAATCGTGTAAGAATGACTGACAGGGAGCCAGGATGGATACACTCTTTTCCAGGATAAAATTGTGTTTATTTCTACATTTAAAGGACAACTGTCACATCAACACTATTTCTTATATAATGATCCTTTCATCAAGATTTGAAAGGAAATAGATTCTCCACTCCACACCCATAAAGAACTTCAGCTTTCTATGACAAATCAGCACTTTTGTATTAAATTAAGGAAACACCCTCCCTGGCTGTCAAACAGCCAGGGGTGTTTCTTCCTGCTTCCGTTAGATCCCCTGAGCCAACAGACGTTGGAAGGCGTGCTATACTTCAGATCAGACCTTAGGCCAGTGTCCACAGACCTCAGTTCGGAATGCTGTAAGTGTGCACGTGCATACGAGCCTAGCTAACACATGATTCGACACATGCGCTCACACAGCAGACACACGCACAAGCACTGGGCGTGCAATGAGACGCCTCTGACAGGCTATTTCCCCGTAAGAGACTTAGTCTCTTCAGGGGGAAAAGGGGAGGGCTTGCATTTTGCAAACTGTTTTAAGATATGTCCCCAATCAATGCATACATGAAAATCCCTGCAGGTATTCATTTGGGATATATCTACTAAACATTGCATTCTAATTGATTGCTCATTTTGGCAGTGGGGTATTCCTTTAAATAAAGTATATGCAAAAAAAAAAAAAAAAAATGAAAAATGAAAATGAAAAAAACATCCATACTTTCAGTATATGACAGGATCATTCAACCACATACATACACCTTGGGTCAGACAGTGTTTGAATGTGACAGTCAGTCTGATTACATCACTATGCTGTGCAGGGAGTGAAGCAGGGAAGACCATAGAGACTATATAGAGGTTTTTCTGAAGGATCCTGACATATACTAACGGTAGGGAGGAATTCTTATTTTCAAAACTTGATGAAAAGATCATAGTATTAAAAGTTAGTGTTGAGGTGACAATTCTTCAATTTTATTTTTAAGACTTCACAAACACACATTGGCTAAATATGTCACGTAAACATGATATTGAAAATTATATATATATATTATTTTTTTTTAAGTGACCATTTCCTTTTAAGTTGATTTAAACACTGTGACTTTAAATGCATTGGAGCTCTGTGATATAATTGTTGCAGATACACACGGCACAGGGTCTAATTGATTGCCCCTTTTTGCTAGTTTTTACTGTCAACGTGAGCCAAATTAACATATACAAATCTTCACTTGTCAAAACAGGTACAAGTTTTTTGTAACATTATGTTAGATTTTCAGTTTTTTTTTTTCATTTTTATTATGAATACTTTACTGAAAGACCAAACTAGGTCCTATCCAGAAATCTTTGATTATTCAAATCTATGTTATTGGCAAAAGGTGAGGAGGGGAGATGTTTGTCCTAAATTCATCACATTATTCCATGGAGATACTTTATCAAGCCGGGCGATCGATCGTCTGGTACCCAATATCAACAGAATACAGATTTCTCGATACATCTTGAACCATATAATCATTACAGTAGTAATAGTAATGAAAAACAAAAAAAATATATAGGCCAGACTAGGTGTATGATGGGTTAATCCAGAGGAAAACGCAATGTCATCATAATGACAGGGGGATCAATCTGCATTGAAATATTCCCTTTCAGATCCCCAGCTGCAAAATGAAAGGTGCGGGCAGGGTGGGGGCGCGGCCGCTGTGCGCTCAGCTTCCTGCTGCGACTAGAGCCTTTCTTGTGTTTTCTATAGATGCAGATAGAAGCGTCAGCAATTCTCGCAGCCAGCAGCTGGGAGAGCGATTTGGTGCAGTTAGCGACAATTTGGTACAATTATGTATATTAATCATAGCCTGCTCCTGAAGAAACAGGGCGAGAGAGAGAGAGAGAGGGGGAGAGGGAGGACAAGCAGAGAGAGGGGAGGCAGATTCAGAGGAGAATATTAATAGAGAGAACACGAGAAAGGAAAAAGCATGTTTCGTTTTACCATTCTTTCTGCACCAACATTGGGTGTGTCGCAGTACAAACGGCTGCAACACAATAACATCCCTTTAAAAGTAGCATTTAGAATCTAGAGCACTCAGAGGACTTCCAAAAAAAGACTCTTACTAATACATGTCCACCAAGAAACAAACGTTTCGACCCTATAGGTCATCATCAAGACCATATTGGGTCAAAATCTTTTTCTTTGTACTAGTAAAGACTTTTTTGGAAGTCCTCTGACTGCTGCCAATTATTATGTTTATTCATATTTGCGTGGGTTAGCACCTAGGCATACTGAAGTTTGTTGATATTGTTTTATATATATATATACAGTGGTAACTCGGTTTACGCATTTAATGCGTTCTCCGGAACATTTCTTATTGCGAAACATTTGTAAACCGAAACGTGGTTTCCGGTAGGAATGCATTGAAAACTAATTAATCCGTTTCCGGAGGTCGGAAAAAAAGTCAAAATGAGCTGGCATGGAAACCAACCCACAATGCAGAAGATACAGTTAAAGGCATGCGAACGACGAAGCTCAGCTCACTACCTTTTAACCGCTTGAGAAATGCACCAAAAAAGTTCAAAAACCTCCCAAAACCGCTGCAAAAAATTCCCAGAATGGCTCCAAAACCCGATGCAAAAACCGCTCCAACACCTCCACACTTGACGCCACGTACTACCCACAGACTCCAGCATGCACGGGGCGGCGCTATAAACCTCCCAGGCACAATGCATCCTGGGGAAAATTGCTTTGTATTGCGAGGCATTATTTTCAATGGATTTTCATTTGTAAACCGAAAACTATGTTAAACGAGGAGTTTGTAAACCGAGGTACCACTGTATATATATCTCCCCTAAACCCAGGATTTAAGGCATGTTTATTTACAAACATATGAGGTTATTTACTAAACAAGAAACTGGGAAAAACTGACAAAGGAATTGCAAATTTTGGGCCAACAAATATACATCACAGCTATTTTAATCAAAAGATGTGCAATGCCCTTGTCAGTTCTCCACAATTCCTGTCTAGTTAACAACCTGTATAATTGCATGATAATTACAGAGATTTAGATTAGCCTGCATATACACCGGATTACTGGATGCATAAATAGATAGATAGGTAGATAGATAGACATATAGATAGATAGATAGATAGATAGATAGATAGATAGACATACAGATATATAGATTAGATAGATAGAAAGATAGATAGATAGATCGACAGACAGACATACACATAGATAGATAGACAGACAGACATACAGATAGCTGATAGATAGATAGATAGATAGATAGATAGATAGCTAATAAATAGATAGATAGATAGATAGATGATAGATAGCTGATAGATAGATAGATTAGATATATCGATAGATTAGATAGATATATAGATAGCTGATATATAGATAGCTGATATATAGATAGATAGATTAGATGGATAGATAGCTGATAGATAGATAGATAGATTAGATGGATAGATAGCTGATAGATATATAGCTGATAGATAGATTATATAGATAGCTGATAGATAGATAGATAGATAGATAGATAGATAGATTAGATAGATAGATTTGATAGATTAGATAGATATATAGCTGATAGATAGATTAGATAGATCGCTGATAGATAGATAGATTAGATAGATAGATAGATAGATAGCTGATAGATATATAGATAGATAGGCATACACATAGATAGACATACAGATAGATAGATAGACATACAGATAGATAGATAGATAGATAGATAGATAGATAGACAGACAGACATACAGATAGATAGATAGATAGATAGATAGATAGAGATTGTATTGTTGTTTAGAGATACTGCTATGAAGATAATATTATGAATACATTTGTGTGAGCTGGAAGTAAGACTATGAGCATGAAATCCAATAAGTTTAGCAGGTAACAGGCAGAGGAGGAGAGGGCCTTGTGAATGACACAGTCACTAATGCATGTTGCAGTGAGAGCGCTGTGTGACGGCCTTTTCATTTGCTCGCGACATAATAGGATGTTATTGGCTATTATCTGTGCTGTCAGTGCCAGAGTCAATAAGAAATAGTCGCAGTGTTTAGCTGCCATCTCCCTGCCGTGTCCCTGTTGCCGTAGAAACCCCCAAGTGATTGCTCGCTAGAAGTCAGCACTGGGAGATGCTACATTCCTCTGCCTACCCCCCCACCCCCCACACTCTGGACCACTAATCACACATAATGACATGCAACAGGCCGCAGACTCCTCCCCTTCTTAATAATAGAACTCATTGCCATAATGCATTAGGTTATGACTACAGAATAGTCAAAACATATAAAAAAAAACAAAAAAAACATATTTGGATCTGGAACATTCACTATTTAGAGCCCAAATGGTAGATCCCCAGATGTTGTTGAACTACAACTCCCATGATGCTTTTAGAATGGCACAGCATCATGGAAGCTGTAGTATTTTAAAATATCTGGGGATCTACCTTTTGGGCACCCCCCGATTTAGAGATTTCACATATAAATATTTACCACAGCATGGTACTAGAAACATAGAAACATAGAATGTGACGGCAGATAAGAACCATTCGGCCCATCTAGTCTGCCCAGTTTTCTAAATACTTTCATTAGTCCCTGGCATTATCTTATAGTTAGGATAGCCTCATGCCTATCCCACGCATGCTTAAACTCCTTTACTGTGTTAACCTCTACCACTTCAGCTGGAAGGCTATTCCATGCATCCACTACCCTCTCAGTAAAGTAATACTTCCTGATATTATTATTTTTTTTTTTTTTAATTCTTTATTTTATTTGTGCATGGAAAACCATAACTTAATTACATTGCCACAACAGCATGTATGCATAAACAGTATGTCGTAGCGTTGCCATAGTGAGGCGTTCAGAGGTTTCTGCACCTTTTTTTTTTTTTTTTTTAAATGAACATTGCTTAACAGGTTGTTTGTTCTTTTCAGTTCAGCTGAATAAGAGGAATACAGGCTTGACCATGAATCATGAATACACAAAAACAATAACAATTTAAATGACCAGAAGAGTAGTGCTAGGTTTTTAAACAATGTGTTATATATCTGAAAACTGCTTTACCAGATAGGGAAGCGAGAGAGCACATACTTTGCTTTGTCTGCCAGGGCTTGTAGGTTACGCTAAGGGCTTGAGGGAAGTGTTTCGATCCAGCAAACTATCTATGCCGGTGGCTAACGGTCAAGCGCCGTGCCGAGGCTGTAGTGGGTCGAGGACTTAGCAAGTGGGTGGGAGTGTAGTCCCGTGGCTGGTTGCTTGGGCACTACGTAAGGCCAAGAGGGACATGTTTCCTCAATGTGCTATGCACCCTGGACGGATCGGTAACTGAGAGTGGCGGGTCAACATCGTGTTATTTACAGAGATTGCCTAACAAAAGAGGTTACAACATACAAACAGTGTGTAGGCTTGATAGAGTCGTGAAACGGTGCCTTTTGAGCGGTTCTGCATGGTTTAGGTCCCTGAGCTCTCTGTGTGAGTGGGTGCCTGCTAGGGGTTCCCAGCTTGCGGTACCATCGCTGATTGTGGGATTACCTGGCTACGCAGCCTCGGAACTGCTCTAAAACCATTGTGCTACAAGGGTTAACTAGAGGCTGTCTTTCAAATTGGGAGGCCTGTGAATTATGGACTGAAATGTTAGTATATGTACCTGTAGTGGGGCGCAAAACTTAATTAGAGGTCTGGGAGAAGGTACTGTGAGTTCCCTTAAGTCAACGGGCCAACACAACAGGCCTGCTCTCTGGTAAACTGCCCAAGAGGTATCAGACATGCTGAGGAATGGTCGGGAGAGAAGGCTCAATTATTAAACATATGCAATGTGGTGTCGGGTAGATTCTGAAAACAAATGTACAACAAAGCAAATAGCAATAATAAAACAAATATCAAGAGAGAGTTTAAGTCTCTGGGTGTGCAATCAGTTACGTTTCCCCAATAGCTTCATGTGTCTCGTTGTGCAACCCGATAGGTAGGTATCCGAGGTGAGGGCCATAGATGTCGTGCAGTCGATGTTCCATGTGAGCTTTATGAGGCGGTCTCCGACTAGGGCTGCGTTCGCCTTAGACCACTCAGTCCAAAGGACCACAGCAAAGTGAGGGGTGATGGTTTTAGAGTTCATCTGTGGTCTCAACGAGAGTTCATCGATATTGCTGTTTGGTGGGAGGTTCTCGGGACAAATGTCTCGGAGGTGGCCGGATTCCACGTGTGGGAGTTGGAGGGCTTGTCAGGCTGCTGTAAGGCGTCTTGAGGGAGGCCCCATGCCACCAGGTGCTTTTTTGCCTCTGGTAGGTCAGTAATTAGATATGTGTCAGTCCCGTGTAGCACTTGTAGTTTGCGGGGTGGGCGCCATTGGTATTGTATGTTATGTGCGCGGAGTAAGGTGGTAAGTGGCCTGAGGGTTGCGCGCCATTGCATTGTTCCCCTAGATAAGTCCGTATAAAACGAAAGGGACATGTCCTCAAAGGCATAAGGTGTGTTTCCCCTGGTGGCTGCCATTATTGCCATTTTATCTTGGCGTTTATGGAATTTCACGATGATGTCCCTGGGTGCTGCCTTTGGGGCTGTCGTGGGTTTGGGTAGACGGAATGCGCCGTCTATGCTTATGCCCTTGGCTTGTCTCGCAGGGAGAATCGTGCTTACCAGTCGCCGAATGAGGTGAGGCATCTCGGCATCTGAGACTGAGTCTGCTACGCCCCGAATCTTGAGGTTTTGGGCTCGCCGCGTGTCCTCCATTGCCGCCATTTTGTGTTCTGCTTGCATGTGCTGCTGCCGTAGAGTAGCGACATCCTTCTGGATAGCGGTAAGTTGTTGTGCGTGGCTCCTTGTATCTCGTTCGATGACATCCACACGGTCCGACAGGCCTTGGATGTCTCTCTTCATGTCCGCCATGTCGGCCTGGATGCCCCGTCGGAGTTCCGCCAACAGTTCCCTCATCTCCACTTTCGTGACCGGTGTTGCATCTGCCTGTGCCTTGGGCAGTGTCTGCTGTTTCGCGGCAGGTAAGGTCATCTCTTCCTGGTCCGAGAATGGGTCGTCAGAGTTTGTGAAGTCGTCCACATAGCCAGTGTAGTCCGCCATGTTGGGCTCCAGGGCTCCCTGCGCTCTCCGCCACAGGTCCCCGATGGTTGCGCCCGGGCGTGTTCCGTCCGATTTAAGTTTTTTGCTCTTCTTCCCCATGCCGTCTAAGGTGTTGGGGCTATCTGCTTGTTTCTTGCGATTTTGGGGGTAATATATCGTAGTTTTGTGGATTTAAGCTTGTAAAAATACGGAGCTCGCTGGAGTTGCGACCGCTCTGTTCGGCTGTTGGCTCCGCCCCCCCTGATATTATTTTTAAACCTTTGTCCCTAGTAAAAAAAAATGTAAAAGAACGTTAGGATCAAATACTTTCTATGTCGGCTCACATTATAGCTTATAATTTCGCAATTAGTCTAATTAGCTAAGAGGGACGTTAAGGGCTACGTGTGTATTGTATGCACCTTGTTGAGAGGAAGGGGTTAATATGTTGACAGGACTAGAAATCTCAATTTGTGACGAAGTGTTTATTTTTACAAAGTGCACAGATCCCGAAAGTGACGAGATTCAATTTATTTCATGCAGTGCACTTTATGGAAGTATTTTATCTGTTACTATGGATTGTTTCCAATAAACATTCGTATTTTCTGGAATCCTTGGGGGAAAAAAACACAGAACAAGAATCTTATTAAATTATCTGTTAAGAAAGTCTATCCAGTGCTCAGGTTTGTTTTATGAAAGTCAGGAAGAGTAGAGGAATAATAAACCCTACAGGAGCTGGAGGTATAAACCCCCAGGAGACAAGGAGGAGGACAGTCACAACGCAGGGTTATGCTATCGGCGTGACCGCGCCTGATCAGTGCGGTGACGCCGATACTAGTGAGACTATTAAGTCCCTGATCGGCGTGGCCGCACATGAGCAGGACGGTCGCGCCGAAAAAGGAAATAAAAATTTACCTGGATTGCGGCAGCTTGCCAATGAAAAATGCCAATGCTATACCACTCATTTCCGAATTATTTGACAGACTCCAAGGTGGCAAAGTTTTTACCAAACTAAACCTTAGGAGTGCGTATAAGTTGGTGAGGATAAAAGAGGGTCATGAGTGGAAAACGACTTTCAATACTAGAAATTGGCATTACGAGTATTTAGTCATGCCTTTTGGCTTATGTAATGCCCCAGTTGTATTTCAGGATCTTATCAACGATGTGCTTAGAAAATTCATTTATTCGTTTGTATTGGTGTATCTCAACGATATACTGATATATTCTCCTGATCTCTCTACTCACCACGGGCATGTTAAACAAGTTTTACTACTAAAATTGGGTTATACTGTAAACTTGAAAAGTGCCTGTTTGATCAGACAGAGGTTCAGTTCCTAGGTTACGTGATTTCTGGTTTCCAAATGGATCCATGAAAACTTGAGGCAGTTCTGCACTGGCACCTACCCATTGGGCTGAAAGCTAATCAGCTTTTTATACTCTTTGACAATTATTATCGTAGGTTCATAAAGGGGTTCTCTACTGTTATCCCCCCCCATTAGTAACCTAACTCGTAAGGGTGTAAACTGTCACATATGGTCACAGGAAGCTAAAGAAGCATTTGATAATCTCTTGTTTGCTTCTACTCCCATACTATTGCACCCTGATACCAGCACACCTTTTATACTAAAGGTAGATGCATCAGAAAACGGGGTAGGTGCTGTTCTATCTAAGAGTGAAAGACAGGATACCTCTTTACACCCTTGTGGGTTTTTCTCCAGAAAGCTCTCACCAGCAGAAAGAAACTATGATATTGGCAACAGAGAACTGTTAGCCATTATCCTGGCCTTAAAAGAATGGCGACATCCTTTGGAGGGTTTTAAAGATCCACTTTTGATCATCACTAATAACAAGAATCTGACTTACATAAGTGAAGCCATGAGATTGTCTTCCAGAGAAGCCAGATGGTCTCTGTTCTTGTCACGTTTCAATTTCATGATTACATATAGACCAGGCACAAGAAAGGTAAAAGCTGACGCCCTATCTAGGCAATATGATTCCAAGGAAGAACAGGAGCAAGAGATTTCTCCTATAATACCTCCTGAATGCATTATTGCCTCTACTGTTCTTACGTTGTCATCGCCTCTCCTTAGTACCATAATGCCAGCTAGGGCACAGGCTCCCAGCGACAAACCTCAGGGTGAATTGTACATACCATTTAAGGAGAGAAAAGAAATATTGAAGGTATTTTATGACAATGTAACAGTAGGACAACCCGGGATCAGCAAAACGATATCTGATCTGCTGTCACCAGAAAGTTTTGGTGGCCTTCTCTTAAAAGGGATATAAGAGAGTATGTTACAGCATGCACTGTTTGTGCTTTTTCCAAAGTTCCACATAGACAGCAATGTGGTTTGCTACAACCACTTCCTATACCTCACGTTCCATGGTCCCATCTAGCTTTGGACTTTATTGTCGAACTTGCAGTCTCTAAATGTTTTAACACCATACTAATGGTCATTGACTGGTTCTCTAAGATGGCGCATTTCATTCCACTTAAGAAGCTGCCTACCGCCCAAGAACTTGTACACATCTTCATAAAGGAGATATTCAGGTTGCATGGTATTCCACTGAATATCGTGTCTGATAGGGGTTCTCAATTTGTATCTAGGTTTTGGAGATCTTTCAGCAAACAATTGGGTATAGAGTTATCGTTCTCCTCATCCTATCATTCACAGACTTACGGTGCAGCTGAAAGAGCTCACCAGTCCCTGGAACAATACTTATGTATTTACATTAACAGCACACAAGATAACTGGTCTGATTTGTTACCATGGGCTGAGTTTGCTAGGAACAATACCACTCATGATTCATCAGGTCTAAGTCCATTCTTTGTTACCAACAGTCGGCATCCTACTGTCTTGCCTACTGCAGTTTCCGATACTGCCGTTCCTTCTTTGGATTTTCATTTGAATCTCATACGTGACACTTCTCAGGTTCATTATGCTTTAAACTTTGCTGCTGCTCGTTTTAAATGTCAGGCTGACAAGCGGCATAGTGCCACGCCTGTGTACCAGGTTGTTGACAAAGTCTTTCATCACAACATATCAGGTTGAGGGTACCCTCTATGAAGTTAGTACCCAGATACATAAGCCCTTTTCTTGTCCTTCGCAGGATCAACCCTGTTTCTTACTCTCTTGCCCTTCCTGCTAATCTTCATATTCCGAATACCTTCCATGTCTCCTTGCTTAAACCTTTGGTTTGCAATAAGTACACTACTCCTTCAGTTCCTCCTCCTCCTTTGGTTGTTGACGGTCAGGAGGAGTATGAAGTCAGTTCTGTTGTTGATTCCAGGTTGTCCCGCGGTTCTCTGGTCCTGAGAAAAGGTCTTGGGTTCCTGCAACTGATGTTCATGCTGTTCGTCTGTTCCAATCTTTCCATGCCAAGTTTACTCCCAAAGCTGGTCCTGCCCACCCGGTGGGTGATCTTCGAGTGGGGGGGGGGAGTACTGTCACAGCGCAGGGTTATGTAATTGGCGTGACCGTGCCTGATCAGTGTGGTCATGCATATACTACTGTGACTATCTTGCCGCCTGATGCTCTAAGGAGACGGGTCCCAGCTGGTGCAGTGTTCTAAGGGACGCCGGACGCTGCGTTCCCATTCTTACTGTAAAAGGGCACACTGCCCACATTAAAGATAGCACCGGCGTGCGTGAGACGTCATGATGTCGATGCACACGCACATTTTGGGGTCTAAGGGCATGTACTAACCAATCATAGCACTGAGAGGTATATTTAAACCCTGTAATGTCTTTTCTCAGTGCCCTGACGTGGTTTCCACTTGTTGGTTGTCAGAGAGAGCGTTCTTGGTAATATTTTTTGTTTTTTGACTTTTTTCTTATGTTTTTGACTTCCCCTACTTCTGGTATCCTGACCCTTGGCTAGTTTATTTGTATTGTCTCATTCTGTATCCCTGACCTTGGCTTGTTCTTTGACCATTCTCTTTTACGTTAAGTCCGGCCATTCTAAGGCCTGGTATACGTTGTTTGTGTTAATATAGTTTTGTGTGTTGGGTCACACAGTAATCGTGACACCAGCCTAGAGAAGGTGACATTACAAACCCTCAATCTACCCCAAATAGTCTGTATGTAAGAGGGAAGTCCGCCAAAACGCAGTAACTGACTGTATGCACCCTCAGCAAGTCGGTAAGTTAGAAAAATGACTGCCGCTTTCAATAGATCCTGCATTGTTCCATTCAATGGCTTTATTATAATTATATACTAAGCTTTGTAAAAGCCTCCAAATTTCAGAGATTAGATATAAACATTCTGAAACATTTAACGTTTATTCCAGAACCAGGGTCAGGTTCCACAGAGCAACTTCTCCACCTTCTGTGAAGTTATGATGTCTTCTGTCCTGTCCAATGCTTCTCAAAAAGTAGCATCATAGTCAAAGTGTCCATGCACTGTGATTTTTGTACTCTGCCAATCAGATGCCCCTCATAGAGAAGCATTAAATACAGTGCTTCTAAATGAGAAGCATCAAAGGAACACTCCAAACAGAGGGTCCTCTGTGTCTGCTGTATATAAGGTCACATTTGCCGTCAGCGCTGGAGCGGTTTGAGCTCTATGTGCTGTATATTGAGCAGAACTGGATGAAGGGGGCTTAATTTGTGACAGGGAGGTAGACATTATAACACCCTCTTCCAATCCTGTCCCTCTTTTGGTATTCCACAGTGGGGACACCAGACAAGTTACAAGCTGACACAGGACAAGTATGTCCTGTTAAATTTGTTTTGGCGCCCACTTTGGGGAGGGGGGGTTCTGTGTGTAATATTGGTCACATGCCCCTTGTTTCATTATATTGGGCTGCTCTGCATTTAAATGGATAATTTGTGTCCCTGTCTGGCCTTGATTCAGGGTTTAGTAAATTGTTGTTAATCTATGCTGTTTCAAAGCAAAAAAAAAAAACATTCGGATACTGACCCCTCTAATGTTTAGGTCAGGCAAGGTAGCCTGCAGAACCATGCCGGTTTATAAATATTTTGTTGTGTTAAAGAAAGGGTTTTTTTTTTTTAATGTTTTGTATATACGGTAAATAAAAATGTTCTTTTTCAGGTGACAGGCAGGAATTCCCAGCTTGACGGATCCCATACTTTTTGGAACAGCAAAAGGCAAAAAGAAAGTGGTGCATATGAAGAATTAGCACATATCACCTGTATAATGGACATGGCTATTTTGCCAATAAATTTATCTTCCACTCACGTAAAATGGTAATTTGGTTTTCATAGTAAAAACAGCCATGGATTTACCAGGACCAGTACAAGTAAAAGCGTATCCCTCCGAAGAAAGTGTTATCTAAGTAAATTAAATATGCTACAAATAAGTACCCCTAATGCCACTCATTTGCAAACAAAGGTCAGAAGATTGTTTCAGAATTCTAACAGGTTTGGATTGGAAAAAATAGCACAAAATAGCTTGTTTAACTTTGTGGTTTGCACATAAATAAGTGTAGAAACAGAATCTCAGACAACACACCAGTCATCTAACTTGGCATCTGGGGTCATTATTAAATAGGAATTGGTAGATTGATGACATCGGTCACATGAGTTTATGGTTTTTTTTATAGTGTATATCCCAACATTTCCTGAAAAGTTATCAGTCAAATCTAGCAGAGAGGGCATAGACTGAGTAGGTGACCGAAGTACTTGGTAGGCATACAGCACTTTGTAAAATTCTTTGTTTCCTTGGTTTTGGTGGACTGTCTGGAAAAAGGGGTTCCAAAAGAAAAAGCTAATTTAAGGTGTAGAGAAGAGACAACCCTAATATACTACAATTTTAAATGTTAATGCAATAGGAAAGGGTTTGGCGATCAATGTTATTGATAAAAAAAAAAAAAACGTTGAACCAATCCTAACGTTGAACGTTGGGAACCAAGGCATTACAGTACTGTAAACCGAGAGAGTTATAGGAGACTGTCAAATGCCTTCTCATCATCTAAAATGAGCACAAATCTACTATGATGGCCGCAGATGGGCTGGTCAGATAAACGTATAGCAACGTCCAACATTACCCCCTGCTTGCCTACGTGGAACAAATCCCACCTGATCAGGGTACATATCGGTATCTCTATAAGTGGATTCAGACTTTAAGCCAAGATTTTCGTGAAGATCATGAGCTTCACATTGATTAGAGAGCCTGGAAGATAACAACCCTGATCCAGGTGGGATTTGTCAGGATAAAGGGATTAAACATATATTTGCTTCTAAGGACGCTAGGTAATTCTCTGTTTAAAAAGGTCAGGTATGAGAACATCTTTAAAAAACAAAAATAATTTAACAGATGGACAACAGGGTAAGGTTTAAGTTGCTTAATTACATCAGAAATATATGTGGAGGTAATAGAGTTGACCAAAGAGTTGGTTGCCTGTTTTTTTGAATCCAAAAGTGTTAAGAAATGTAACATAGCATCCATAGACATACAGGTATATGAGGCATGACTTTAAATATTAGTGAAGTACTCTTGAAAAGAGTTTGCTATTTCTGTAGAAAGATTCATGATGTAGCCATCACATGCAATGCAACATGATCATATTAGACAGAAGCCTATTAGACAGCTTCCTTGTATGTTTTTTCATTAGTCCATTAATAACCAAAGGATATTAATACCTGCCACAAGCAATAAGTTACATCACTGTGCTTGATAAGTTTAGGGCTGGCTAATGTTAATTCTGTGTAATTCTCACCACACCGAAAGTCATTCATTGGCTGAGAGCAGTCAGCTGACACTCTCAGCCAATGATTGGCAAAGGAGGAGCTTCCAGCTTTTGTGACTTTGCAGGAGTCAGAAGTGCGTCACTAGACTACCAGGGAACCTCGGAGCCCAGCAGGAACCCAGATAAGGGGGCTAACCATTGTTAAACGATTTACCCCATTACAGAGGGACCGGGCATCATAACCACTACCGCGGGTTTGGAGCTTGGAATAACCCTTTAAACATTTTCTTAGCCATACCAATTCATACCAGCAATGCATGGCTGTAGTAGGCTGCAAATGGTCAGCTGACACTCTCAGCCAATTGCTGCCACCCTTAGATGGTCAGGTGAATGCATCCTCGTTAGTCCAAGCAATACAGATGGGATGGGCTGCAGGGGACTCTTGTTTAATATTAAACCTCTCCACCTTGGATTAACTTGGTGCCAGGGGACCCCAGGCCTTATAACCACTCCAATGAGATGAAGAACTTACAGTTTCCCTTTAAACAATAGGCAACATCAGGAAACCTGAGCTGCCGTTCGCCCTCGAAGAACTACAGCTACTTTTCAATCTTATCACTGGGAGAATTATCGAAACAGCTTCAAAACGTTAGCTAGTTACTATAAACTAGTTACTATAAACAATAGGCAACATCAGGAAACCTGAGCTGCCGTTCGCCCTCGAAGAACTACAGCTACTTTTCAATCTTATCACTGGGAGAATTATCGAAACAGCTTCAAAACGTTAGCTAGTTACTATAAACCCGATTTAAGTGCAAAACATAACATGTGAGAATGTGGGTTAATGAGTTGCCTAGACTGGAAATTTTGCTAAAAACTTTAACAGAGTAGCATTGTGTGTGCTGTATACAGAGCTGTAGAGCCTCCGGGGGGAGGATGATGGTCCTATATATGTAGCAGAAGGACAGACAGTGTCCGTTGTGTATGTGCAGTGAGGATAGTGTGTGGGACTCTGTTCTTAATATTGCATAGGACGTTTATATGCTATAGGAGCAGCAGGAGGGAAGGTGTGTGCTATGTAAGAAGAGTAGAGCACGTGCTGTTTTTATATAAGGCAGGAGGTAAACTGCAGGCTTTATATGAGGGCAGACTGTGCTTGTTATGTGTTAAGCTAGAGGGGAGATCAGTGTTTGATGAATGACGGGCAGGAGGGCAAATAGTGTGTGTTCTTTATAAGGTACAATAAAGACTGTATATGATGTATATGGGGCGGGAGGGTAACTGCATGTGCTGTATGTAAGGTCCAAGTTCTGAGGGTCAGGAGGACAAGCTATGTGTGCCGCAGATGAGGCAGGAGGGAGTCTGTAGGTGCGCTATCTGTATGGATCTAAAGGAATGGAGAGAGTGACTGAGGCTGGTGACAGATCACATGTAAAGAGGCAAACGGCTTTCAATTCACAGCAGTTCTGCTGATTTGCTCACGCGGCTCTAGAGGCAGCTCTGATTCCCGCTGGCCTTAAAAAGCAGACCGAGAATGTCCTACAGGCAGTAATTATCTACAAAGGCAATTTCCATCACCCCCTCTCCCTGCAGGTTTCTCCTGCCTGGCACTCTGATATCTTTACTTGTCTTTGTGTCCTTTCTTCTGTACCTGGCCACCTTTGCCGACACCGTCCTAAGGCTGCCAGGAAAGCTATTCCAAGACATTGCGTTCACTGTTTTAATTTTTTTAACGTGTGTAGTATTAATGGGTAATAAGCCTCTGTGTGTGGCAAGGTTCACATTGCAATTTTTCCCTATCCAAATATATTAGGGGTTATTTATAAACAGCATTTCTGTTAGGGGAGGGGGGGGGAGGAATTGTTAAAGTGGAACAATCAGCATGAACATTTCACTGGTTTCCATGGTGATGGGTCCACTGTTAGAACTTTGACCCAGACATGTTCTTTATAAACATCCTTCTACAGCAACGCAGCCTAATACTAAGATGCCTCTCTAGGAGGCAAATAACACACTGTACTACTTATATGTGCACGCTTGGAGAAAGCATGCTTTGGCTTCGATCTGAAATGGATTGATTTATACAGCCATGGCACATATTTTCCCCTCACAATTATATATATATATATATATATATATATATATATATATATTTCCATACAATGATCAGCCACAACATTAAAACCACCTGCCTAATATAGTATAGGTCCCCCTCGAGCTGCCAAAACAATGCTCATGTGTCGATGTATGGACTCCATGAGACCTCTGAACGTGTCCTGTGGTATCTGGCACCAAGACAGTATCAGCAGGTCATTTACGTCCTGCAAACTGCAGGGTTGGGCCTCCATGGATCGAATTTTTTGTTCCACCACATCCCACAGGTGCTCAATCGGCAACACCTTAAATTCTTTGTCATGTTCCTCAAACCATTCCTGAACAATTTTTGCCGTGTGACAGGGTGCATTATCCTTCATACGTGGTCTGCAATAATATCTAGGTAGGTGGTACGTGTCAAAGTAACACCCACATTAATGCCAGGGCCCAGAGTATTACACTGCCTCCCTGCACCTGGCTCCTTCCCATAGTGCATCCTCCTGCCATCTCTTCCGAAGGTTAACAACGCACAGTTACTCAGTCATCCACCTTATTTAAAAGAAAACGTGATTCAACAGACCAGGCAACCTACTTCTATTGGTCCATGGTCCAGTTCTGATTCTGATTGAAGGTGTTTTCAGTGGCGAATAGGGATCATCATGTGAACTCAGACTGGTCTGTGCCTACACAAACTGTGATGCACTATGTGTTCTAACATTGTAGCAATTTCTGTGTGATCTGACAAGACAAGAAAGCCTTCACTCCTCATGACCTTCTAACATTGTAGCAATTTCTGTGTGATCTGACAAGACAAGAAAGCCTTCACTCCTCATGACCCTGGCACTGGTTCACCGGTTGTCTCAGAACGCACTATTTTTGGTAGGTACTAACCACTGCATACCGGAAACACCCCAGGAGACTTTTGACAGTTTTGGTGATGTTTTTACTCAGGTGTGTAGCCATCACTATCTGGACCTTGTCAATGTCACTCAGATCTTTTCGCTTGTCCATTGTTCCGGCTTCCAACACAAGAAATCCAAGAACTCACTGTTCACTTGCTGCCTCATAGATTCTACCCCTTGACAGATGTGCCATTGTACCGATATAATCAATGTTATTCACGTTCGTGTTGTGGCTGATCAGCATTTATAAACCCTTTAACACAATGTTACACAGGCTAAGAGCAGATGAAGAATTATTAGAACAGCACTTACTAAACCTCTTACAACTGATGGACGTTTGTGAATTATAATTCCCATGATAATCATCCACCCTTACCGCTGGCTAGGCGTCATGGGAAGCGTAATTCACACAAATCTTGAGTGTCAGGATTAAAGATAATTGTATTGGACTATTGGGTATGTTTAGTGGCAGAAAAAAAAACAAACCATGTTTATATTGTTGCATCTTCTGTAGAACTATTAAATATTGCACTGCTTGTAATAATGTCTATGGAAGCTTTGTAACACTTGCATTGTGGATTATCAAGGGACAGATTGTCTGATCTACAGTACATGTTGTCGCAGTCTATGTAAAGGCTCCTGAGCGTTCAGATCATAATATCACCTTGTGTTCACTTGTTTATCTCTAGAAAATGCAAGAGCTGAATCGTTCCACAACCCCCTCAATCCTTGCCTTCTAGCTCAGGGAGGTATTTATTTCAGGAGATTTTATCTCCTTTGAAAGGCCCCGTTCATATGAGGGGGGAAAGAATTTCCTCCCCATGGATATTGGAGAATTAACCTGTACTAAATCCTCCCCATTTCACGCAGACGTGGTTGAGATAATCTTTTGGTGCAGGCGCTCTCCCTGTGTGTCACTAATCCGGAGCCAGCAGAGAGGTGTATGGAACCGCTCAGGACCAAAGCGTATCGACTTCGTCATTTAAAGGTCCTTTCAAATCTCGTCTGTCTAGTGAAAAGTACAATTACAGCCTAGAATTAAACACTCAGCCAGCAAAACATCCCCGGACACAGGAATAGAACTAGACAGAGATTTGGTTAAAACAACCCAAAAAAACATTAAAGTCAAGAAGGGTGGGAAAAAAAACTTCCCTGGACCATAAAATTGAATAAGCTCTCATAGGGTCTGGCCCTGGCTGAATATACACTGAATATGTGAGTGAAGACCGTGTGTGTATGTGTGTGGTGTGTATGTGAGTCTATAGTGTGTGGTGTGTGCGTCCTGCATTGTGTTTGAGACCCCGGGACTATAAAGTATCTACATGGAATGATGGTAGCATACACTTACTCCTCTGAGGAAGCCTTACTAGATTACTGCATGATGTAAACTCACACTCAGTTTACATCTATTTATAAAGGTGCCTTTTTTCCTTCACTATACCGGTTACATATCTCTGCATGTCCATGAGACACCGCAACTAAAGCTTAATTCAGGCCAATTACTGCTCCCTGTAAATAGCCAAGTTGCCCTGGAAACCTCATCATTTCTGAAGCTATGGAATGGAGAGCTGAAACATAGCACTATATAATTCTGAACAGGTAAGAGAGAATCACTCCATATACACTCAGTCACAAAGCTGTCTTATAATGCACCCTACGGCACTCCAAATGTGATATACTACCTCTAATTAATACGGCTGCTGGAAGGCAACTTTTAAAAATTAAGAGATCTGGCAACAAATTAATCCAGGAAGTCGACTATCTGAAATCAGACCCGATCAGAGAAAGAATGGAAATTCGATATGACCTTGACACCAAAAAGGTTCCCAAACATAAATAGTGGGTAATATTGCCAGAAACGTCTCTCAGTTTGGTTTTACATATAGAAAGGCATGATAAGCTTAGATGTGCTTTTATCTATATTCATTTTCTTAAAATCTACATGGACAAGAAGAGTTTGAAGTGGCCTGAGTCCTTGTGAATTTGTGAAACAGAAACTGTGCACAGTTGATACTTCATTCACTGTAGTGAGGACTACATTGAGATCAAATATTGCCTTTGGAGGCAGGGCCTGGTCATCATGGTGGCTGGCTGCACATCGTTAGAGCTCCTGCAAGAACTCACTAATTAAGCTTGTACCACAGGCAGCCAGCCCGCAAAACTCAAAGCACTCAGCTGCATCTCACCCACAGCAGGCCCGGGGGCAGACTGGAGCAACTTACCTGAGAATATTCTCTGTGGAGAACCCGTTGGGTGAGGCGCACAACACCAGATGGGACTTGCTACAACCCCCTGCACTCCCGCACTCCCCCCCCCCCCCGGACCAGTAGGGGTTATCCCAGTTAACCTAATCTCGTGTGGCACACTGCGTACGCAAGCGAGGCCCACGAGGCAAGACCAAAATGGCTGCCCACCATGCAACGCTACACTCCCTACCGAGTAAGGAGACTCCGTAGTGGCTGGACTCTTTCAATGCCAGATTCGAGGCTGTATGCCAGAGGTTTTGGCAACGTCTGGCTACTCGCTCACAGGTGATATTGCCTCCTGCTTCCCCCGAAGCACCACAAACATGTGCCTGGCACCATTCCCTCCATACAGCATGCCATCTGCCAGAGGGCAGGCTCCCAGTGACTTTCTGCCCACTCTTTATCCAAGCCAGGGGCCCAATTGGAGCTAACCCCCCACCGCCATCCCTACAGTCGGGGGCCTGTCTGGAACCCGATAACCCCATGGGCCCACGATCCTGCTGATGGGATCAATGGATTACAGGCACGGGCCCCACCAAAGCCTTTGGCCAAAGACACAAGCTGTGGAGATCCAGCAGACCCACACCCTGGCAACATGCAATCACCCATAGCCCTCATGGACCTAGACACTGGAGGGGTGAAAGTGGAGATACCATTCCTGCCATGGCATTGACTACCACAGGGCCTGAAGGGACACTCACTCCAGGCAATAGGCGGAAAGCCAAGCAAACACGGATGGACGTCACACCCAAAGGCTGAGATCCAGAACCAACTGCGCATATGATCTACTATGACTGTTATGGTTTATTTAGGCCTGCTGCCCTTTTATTTCACTGTCTCTCGTTAACAATGTGATAATACTCTACCACCATAATATACCCATGGTTAAGCTCATGGCTAACACCATTAAGGCTTCTATGCTAGCCTCGAGGCCACCTACAACACAATATGGCCCCAGTGGTCTAAACTTGCTCACTCTCAGATCCACCACTACCTTATCAGCTTAACGCCTTAAGCAAACATAGAGAGTGCTTCACCTGTAGGATTACCTACTGTTGACTTACAATAGAGTGCCGCACACAGTCTCTGCACACACCTATCATTCAGAGGCTTTACCATGTCTTGGGCACGTTATCACTGTGTTGTATATGCCTGGTGGACCTCTCTATTTTGTTGTGCCTAAGTGTGGGATTTGACCTGACTATTTAATTCCCGATTTATCATGTTTTCCCTCAACACTAAGTTAAAGTTGACTAAGCCTGATGCCAATGTACCATTAACAAAATGTTGTGCTGTTGCCTCGAATTCAAGCATAATGTTCTTGCTAAATGTTTACAACTTCATGCTATATATGTTGCATTATGTGTTACACAAATTCTTGCAATTGCTGTTGTGGCAATGCAGGATGTAATGTATTTTCATGCACGATCAAAAATAAAGATTTACAAATATTGCCTTAATCAGTTTAAGGTACATGAAATAGAGACTATTGTATCAGTTCAGCCAATAAATAACCAATGAGACCACCCACAGACCGAACAGAGAATTAGGCCTGCATAAAACCTATCCTAAAGTAAGTTATCAATGAACATATTAAAATATGGAATTTTGTCCTAGACCTACCCTGAACCAGAGTATTCCATAACATTGCATTCATCCAGCCTAAAACATATCTGGAGCCAGAGACAAAGGGGCAGTCCACATACTGAATACAACATTCAACTTGCTCCAAATCTAGTCAGAACCAAGGAACAACCTACATATTGAACATGGCATTGAGCCCAATCTAGATCTAGACTGAACCAGGTGGACAATCCCTATACTGGGCACAGCATTCAGCCTGCTCTAGACCTAGAGGGAATCAAGAAGAAAATCCACATGCTGGACTTGGAGTTCCGCTTTCTCTAGACTTATAGTGAACCAAGGGGACAAGCTACATACTGGACATGGCATTCACACACCGAACATATGTATCCTGAATTATCTGGATCAACCACATAACGAGCAGAGACCTTGGGACTACCATAAACTATCCTAAACCTAGGACACCATCTAGATACAGAATGCAGTATCTAGCTTGCTCTAGTCGAATCCAAAACCAAGGAAGGAGGGCATCCAGGTAGAACCTCTGGCCTACCCTGAACTATATATTCAGATAAGGTCACCATTCACATAGTGAATGGAACATTTAGCCTGCAGTGAAGCTATCACAAACCCAAGGGATTATCAACCGAATGAACATAACATGTGGTTTGCCGTAAAACTAACTGGAAACAAGGAGAAAATTCAAAGACTTGAAGCAGAATATGTTCTGTCTCTAACTTATCTTCTTCACTAACTCTAACTTATCATCAATCACCGCAGGACTAGATATCTACAATTTATGGAATCACTCAAACTAGGAAGGACTATTTTCATTACTTAACTTTGTATCTAACTGTGGCCAGTAAAAACTCTAATATGTGATTTCTGGACTCTCTCAAGGAATGTTATTGCTACACGAGAGGGGTGCTTGCATTGGGAACATGGTGTATGAGGGCAAAATGGAAGTGGAAGATATAATGGAAAGATTGTTTACAGGGAACCATGGAATATGGAAACAGTGGGTTACACATGACATGTCTGATATCAGCAGCCTCGTTGACTGACGTTCACTAAAACATATATTTTGTCATTGATGTCACAAAGAGAGAGAGGAGAAGAGAACAAACCCCTTATATCGTATTAAAGTAAATGGCTACAGCCACTAAACTGCACAAGCAGGATATTTTAATGCTATGGCATACGTATGAAAAGTTACATTTCTCATCACCATTCACATTTTTAAAGAAAAAGGGAAAATGTACAGGAAAATACAAAAGACTTTTAATGTTAGTTATCAGTAGGTGTGCTGAGTATGTATATTACCCAAGCCATCTTACAATAAGCGAGCAGCCAGTGACAGCGGAAGGGAACCTGGCACAGTCCGGCACAATCACCCCTCTTAATAATAATGACGAATCTTATTTACCAGACTCTGAATGGTAGCAAATTAAAATCTAAACGTCAAAATTGAGGCTAAAATATTCAAGCTGTGACAATACCCGAGAAGGAGAATTTGTGGTTTTATATCGCTACAATTCCGAGCATAGTGCATAACCCTGTTTACGTAGCTCCTGACTCTTGACTCAACCTGTAGAATAAATTATCCTTCAGCTATAAACGAAGCATGACTCAGGTTGCTGGCTGATAAAGGTTTTGTTTGAAAGCATATGCCAAACAGAATGGTGACAAAAAGAATTACACATTATTTAACCCATTCAGTGACAGGTGGCTGCACACTAAAATTGAAATAAAAATATTAAATGCGTTTTTTTTTTTATTATCCAGCGATAGTTTAAATGCAATATTAGTATGCATGTATACATGCACACACATCCATACACATACACATAGACGTATATACTAAAGCATATTGCCAGTTCTAATCTTTCTTGTGTCACAGTGCATCACCTAGTGGTAAAGTTAGTGTATTGCAGTCCTTTCAACCATTTGCTGGCATTACATAAGACATGTCATTATATTACTGTGAAACCAAATCTACATGAATTAAACAAATGCAAACAGCACACATTTAAAGCCAACGATAAAGATCTCATGTCCAAAATATGGTGCCATATTAAATGATTTATTGGGGGGGGGGGGAGGATAGTCCCACAAACTGTGAATCTATTTTACTGTACTCTACAAGCTGTTGAACAAAACAAACAAATAAATATCATATACAGGGATAAGTCACTAATATAACCGGTTAGGTTCCAGACCACCATTTTCACTTTTTAAGGACCTTCATCCTACCGTATATTAGCTGCCCCAGAGTAACCATCTCACATCATCTATGTAAAGCAAAAATTGCTGTAAAGTGAATCTCTGGCTTTTTGCATTTGCTAGTGCATATCAAAGCCTTAAATCGTGTTTTACTATCATAAATTGTGTGTATATTGAGTGCACAATAGCATAAGACCAAAAAAAAAAAATGTAAAAAAAATCATAGATTAAAAAAAAAAAAACATTCTACCACTTTAGGATTTGCTACATTTAAAATGATGAAGATATTAGAGATTCATCATTAGAATACAACTGAAAACCCCTGTATTAGCGAAGCATGGAAAAGTGATTTAACATAAAGTGAGATATTACTGTAAATATAAAAGAAACCTACGCAGACCCAAAATGTTTGCCATTCACAGAGTGCTACATTACCAATCCGTAGAGTAATGAGCAATGATGTACATTATCCCTATACTCCTGGGATGGACCATTTCACGCTGAGATTTAGCACTTCCACACAGCTAAAAGCTTGTCACATACAAATCGGGCAATAAAGAACAGAATTGCCATCTCTAAAGCATTAACTGCCGTCATCAGCTTTTAACCTTTCCCCCTGAATATGGAGCTCCACAAGTCCAGTATGACGGCCTTGGGAACACATACAGGGACATGAACAAGGACAAGAGAATGATGCCAACGTAGACACGGAGCAGGACACAGCCTACTTACTTAACAGGTGTAAAGACGAGGCATGGGATGACAATACCGAATGATACAAGGTTCAAGACTGAAGGATAAAGACAAAACCAAAAGGTATAAACAGGGAAAGCATATTACCAGGGACCGACGTGGAGATAAGGACAGAACCATGAGAACAGATATGGATAAAGACAGTATCAGGACAGAAGTGGAAGATGGACAGAACCAAGGACAGAAATTATATGGACAGTAATAGAGACAAAATTGGAGATAATGACACAAACAGGGATGAAGAGAAAAACAGAGACAGAAATGGAGCTAAGGACGCAACCGTAGAGACCAACGTGGATAAGGACAGTACCAGAGAGAGGAGTGAAGGACAGAATCAAGGACACAAATAGGGATAAGGACAGAATCAATGGCCGATAGAGATAAGGACAGGAGAAAAAGTACTGATGTAGGAGAGAGACAAGGACAAGACCAAGTACAGATACTGGAATAGGGAAAGAGATAAGAACAGGACTTATGGTATGTGTAGGGATAAGGATAGCTACAGGAAAGGGCCATACATAGAGATAGCAGCAGCGATAAGGACAGAATGGACAGGCACAATGACAGGCATAAATACAGATGTGAGTAAGGAATGCCAAAGATAATGTAACCAAAAGTAAAGGACAATGACAGACACCAGGATAATAAAAGTGATAAGGACAAGGCCAAAAAAGTATGGAGGAGTAAGGACTGGATCATAGACAGAAGCTTGGCTAAGAACAGACTTAAAAACACACATGGCGATAATGACAAATAGTAAAACCACTGCCAAGGTCAAACACACAGGCATAAGGGCAGAGACAAGGACAAAACACCAATTTATATACAGGGATTGTGCCAGGCATAGAGAATATTTTTCTAGCCTGCTTGAACATTACACATTTTAAATCAACACCTCAGGAGCAAGTCACATTTCATAATTCTAAAGAAAGAACAAGACAATGCAAAGTGTGGGGGAATCGATGAAAACAAATTCAGGAAGACAGCAGACGGAGAGAGGAAAGAAACAGAATGTATAGGAACAGAGCCGGTATGAGAGAACACAGTGCATCCGCAGGATCAAATATAAACCTAATGGACTGACATCATGCACAGGAGAAAAAGGCAATATATAGGAAGAGATAAAATATACAGGAATATAAATTATGTTAATGAACTGATCACACACAATAAAGAAAGGAGTTGGAACGAACAGAGAAGATATACAGGAACTGAGAATATCGACAATAAAAGAAAAACAACAACATCAGATTATCTATACAAAAATAAAGAAAATGTAGAGGATTCAAACGAATGAAGAGAAAGTAAAGGAATCAGGAAATGTACACAAACTGACAACATATTTAAGGAAAGAGAGAATGCCAAAGAGCTAAATGAATACACAGAAAAAAGTACGTATGTAAAAATTGAGAATATACAAGAACGCAACATGCAAAGCACTTGGAAGAATATACAGAAAAATGCATGTATAGGAATGGGAAGAATATGCAGTGAAAAAGCATGTAACAGGATGTGAAGTATATACAGGCAATGAGAATATACAGGAAAAAGAGTGTGTGAGTGAATGAGTATATGCAGGAACAGAGTAAGTAAAGAAATAAGGATATAAAGCAAAATGAGTGGGGAGAATATACAGGAACTCGGATCACATTCAAATACAGTGAGAATATACAGGAACACAGAGAATGCAAAGGAAACAATATAGGCCTAAAAGGGATATACATGAATAAGAAGACTCCAAAAATGCACAGAATATACAGGATTGTGTGTACACTGATATATCTGTACTTTTTTGGGGGAAGCACTATTATATCAGTCACACTGTTTATTGTTTATTTGGCCACATGTTTTAGTTTGTTTTATCCAAATAGTGAAGCGCCTACACACCATATTCTTCACTTTTCAAAATACAGATGTAGGTAGTTATTTATGCATATCTCCATGCAAAAATCATATTGATTTTTGAAAGCACATACAAACGCGCGCACGCACACACACATACACACACACGTGCACATTGATGCATACAAATATCAGCAGATTTAATTTAGTCATTCCCACATACAGCATAACTAGAGCTATAAGGACTTTCATTCATGCACACTTACATATTATGTCACAATATTAACACCATACATAAAAGTGCACTTATTTATGTACACATATACATTCATTTATCTGTATGTATGGATACAGGTACAATAATTCATGCACTAATTTCAGCACATTTATTTATGCACATACAAGTTCTTTTATTCACACATGTGTACAGATATAAGCATATTTATTCACACACACATACATACGTACACATATAAGCATATCTATGTATGAGTCTTAAACTCCTATGCTGATTTTGTCATTGAATACATTCTTGTATCTGCCAATGCGTGCAAGAGTTGTGCCCAATATGGAAGAAAAAAAAAATGTTTATGCCCTTCTGAGCTGACAATGAGGCTAACAGAGCATCGCAGCGCCTACTGCTTAGGCTAATTACATTAACACTGCTAGCTCCCAGCCTGCCAGGAGGCATTTGTTCCCAGGTGTGAACCAGTCACGTGTGACAAACTACGGCTGCAAATCTTGGACAGACCAATGGAAAGAGGAAGACATACGGACAATGGTCTCCAATATCTGTGATATGTAAAGACACAGCATGTGGTCACGTGAAATTTGGACAAAACTTAAAGCAGTGCAATGTTTGCTACAAATTGATAAGAATGCTTTTTTTTGTCACTAAACAGTGCTTAGAGGTCACAATTTCCTGCAACAATATTTATTCAATAAAAAACCCAGTTGAAGGGTACCTCCTCCCAACATTTCAAATGGACAAAGAGGAACTCTTTTATTTTAGGGGTTAAGGTGGGGTGCCGTGTGCTATTCCGATAAATTTTAGGTGATTCACTACTAACAATTTGTGCAACTAAAATGCAATTTAGAACAAATGCAATGTATCTTATTTCCACAGACTGATTTCTAAACACATTTATAGACACATTACTGGGAGTATTATTGCTGTGGAGCTCTGTTATACAATCAGACACACTAACTAGCTCCTAGAAGAGAGGGACATTAGGATGGGAAAGAGGGACTCTTTTGGATTTTGGTCCAAAATAAGAACTGTCCTTCCTAAATAGGGACACTTGGGAGGTATGGTTGTAGTGTAGAGACTTTTACCTGTCTGTCCTTTTGTCTGTCTATTAATATTCGCCAATTTGTATGTCTTTCTACTTTCTTACCTATCAAGCTGTCTTTGAGTCTGTTTATCTGTTTATCAGTCAGCCTGTTACAGTGCATGTTATTCCGCCTGTCTATCTGCCGAAGTGTGTTCCCGTACCTATTCAGATAACCAATCAATCTTTTTTTTTTTAAATGTTAAATGGATGCATTGGTCAAAACACAAAATGCTAGTTACTGATATAGCCTTAAATCGAGCATTTTTTTTTTTTTAAACGTATCCCAGAATAAATAAGCACAATTCGTAATTGTACTGAAAGGGTATCATCTCCTATGATGAGAGGTGCATCACTCAGGCCTATATGATTAAACAATAGAAATGTAATATAAAGTCAAAGCTCTCCAAATAAATAGATTTAGACCAGGCAGTTAATACAGGGAAAGCTAATCAGGAGTGTGTGGATAATGTTACATTGCAGCGTTATGTGAAGTATTCTGTAATATATTTGGATAAGAAAGGAAGGAATCCAATTGTCAGAGGGATGGTGGGTTTTACATAAGATTATACTATATTTAAATGGAGAGTGATAGAAACCAGGAAAAAGAGAGGGGAATAAGGCCGAGAGTGCTTGTGAGCAGAGCATTATATACTAGTGAAAATAACATGATATTCAACTGCTAGGAGCCATGTGTGCCAGTATGAGAAACATGAAAATACATGTAGTAGTGTTAACAGACACTGATTGTAGGGATACTGTGGGCACTATAA